>NW_026262690.1:18175000-18496976 GCF_021869535.1 Mytilus californianus
AATTGTACAGATTATATGTTTGATTTTACTTCTTTTGCTTGGTCTTACCTGACCGAGTACCAAGATGTCCTACCACAGATTAGGTTACCTGTCGAAAAATTATATAATCTGGAGTGAAAAGTCGGTAAAATGAAAAAAGTCTATTAACCGTACAAGAATCAGCTGATTTTGACAATTCCCAGTATATTTAAAAAAAAAAAATAACGGTAAAGTTTAATTTGTTGAGACCTCCAACGAATCATGACAGGCCAAAGGACATCACAATAAAAAATTTTATCAATTGGCGCGTGTCGTCGAAGGGTATTTCTGCCCTTATAGTGTGATAACCAAAAACTTTTCATATGAAATTAATCATAAACTAAGGTGGACCTGTTTGTTCATTTCTGAAGTGCTGAGATGATTGGCATTTAGGAAAATAACACGTTTCAGCGTCCTACACATGCTAGACATAATTGGGTGTACAGTGACATAATATGGACTGTATTAGATGTATTTTATATTTCCAGATGCTTGTTTGAGGTGTCAATCTGAAAACAAACAAGATGATTGTGTGGGTAAGTACTACAATACTGCCAAGTTTAAGACAAGTTATCATCTGTTTTAAAAGTTCCTAGTTACCCCATTACTTGCAGTAAAATATTTTTCATAAAGGGCAAACCAATATAAATTTAAGCCCCCACGAGTTATTTCTATTTCTAAACATGCTAAAAGGATAAAGTTGACAATTTTTTTGGAGTGATGGGCTTTGGGTCATGTAGATGAAGTAAAATATTTGCTGGTCCCATAATTGAACACGCAATTTAGGGATCATAGATTTATTCTTACGAGCAAGCTCCGAGCATGCTCGGAGGATGCTCGGAGCTTTTTAAGTAGGCTCTTCTCAGCAGTTTATGTGACAATAATTATCATGATCCATTAAGATGTCAATCAAAGCTATAGCACTTTTATAATAAGGAAAGTAGAGCATTATAGAGGAAGCTCCATTAACACCTGTGTAAACATCTGGTCTATTCAAACAAATCTTGCATTAATTTTACAAAACTATAAAATAGATGAGAAATTCTTCAATATTACTGTACAATGCTTGGTATCAAGTCCTCACAGAAAGAAAATGATTTTAAAACATTTTCTTAATAATTATCATTCTTTTTCAATACACATGATACAAAAAAACACTCAAATTTTATAATTGAAATATAAATATATTTTAAATTTATACTATATTAAATGAAATATAAAAGTCATCAAAGACACAAACTTGATGGTTATTGATTTATAACCATACTACCAAAACATAGTACATTCAGTTTCATGCAAAAAGGGTTGATCTTTTTTTGTATTCCATTTAATTTGACAGTTGATTGAAATTAACCCTCCATTTCATTGCAGAAAAGTTTTTTTGAGTCGTAAACATGTTTCTTGGGTGTTTCAAAGCAATAAAAATCTACTATATTCTACAGGGAAAAAAAGTAGTACAGGACATTTATTTATGTCAAGTATTTCTTTATTTAAAACATAGATAAATTCTGCAAATTTTTTTTGAAATATAACAATCATGACAATTAAAGACTTATAGGGGGAAAATAATTTTACTCATGCCAAGTATTTCTTTATTTAAAACAAAGCTTAATCTGCACAATTAAAAAAAAAATGCCAAGTAAAGAGAGACTTACTAGAGGGAAAACAATGGTGGTATTGCCCCCTCAAACCAGGCTTCCACTAATGAATTACAACTTTTCTTAAAGTAGCCATAATTTTCTATAAAAGAACTTAGTTTGCTATTTAAAAAAAACATATTACCATTGTTTAGTTAGGGGCATTACTTAAACAAGTAATTTTCAAATTACCTATGGGCAAAGTCAAAATAAATGGTCCAAATTTAATTTTTTTTACCAAATTTCAACATTGTTTTAATGCATTTTCTTTTGTTGTATCTTGATACATATACATTTAAGTTAATAAATCCAAAAGGATATAAAAAAGTATAAAGAAATAAAAAAGTTCTGAAACTTAAATGACATAAACCAATAAAACAAATTTAAATCAAGTATACCTTTTTGGAATATTATTTCAGACAAACACTATCAAATATTTATATTTTTTTCACCCCTATTGATTGCAGAGATCCAAACATAACTTTTGATGCATAGATTATTAATCTCCTCTTTGATTATCATTTTTTTTTTTATGTTTTTGGCTATTTTTTGTATCAATTCATTTAAAGTTGATTGAAAAAGTTTTGATTAAAAAATAATTCATCAATTAGTTGATAAAAAAACTTCTCCATATTAAAATTAAACCTTTTTCAAATTCACTGAGAAAAAAAAATTGATAGATAAATCTTTTAATAAAGAAGAAATATCAAAATGAAAATACATCCAATTTCCCCTGTTTTTGTTGCACTCCTGACATATTATACACCAAACAAAAAATGCAGAAACTAGAACATAATACTCATGATTTTTTTAAATTTGTAATCATTGCTGGTTTATAAAGACCTAAATCTGTCATTTAAATGTTATTTCTATTTTAACTTATGCATCTTATGCACTTCAGATCATATTTAAATTGATTTTTCTGACATATTATTATAAAAATGAGGTTAAGTTACCAAACTATGAACTAAATTCTATTAAATATTCAGTAGAATTGTTGTTTGACAACTTAAAAAGAGATCTGCATTCTTCAAAGTTTTTCTGAACTATTATTATTTTTTAAAATTATTACCTATATAAGGAACTTTATTCCTCCTATTTTGTTGCACTCCTGACATTCAATATATATCATATCAAAACAGTTATACATCCTCAAAAAAGCCCATGATTTCTAGATTAAGTGTATATAACTTTCAGATTTAACATTTTAATTTCATTTAAACAATATTTTTGAACTATATCATACATATCACTTATTGTATACATAAGTTCACGTCTCATCACATTTCGCTTCTATTTTTTTTAAATGGCAGTCTTTGCAATGTTAAAATGGGCTGAATTTGGTGGCTTGATGTGTAGAATAATCCTGCAAAATATCTTTGGAAAATCTCAAGTATTAAAAAAATTACGATAAAAAAAGATGCAAAAATTGTCAGGAGTGCAACACTTTTTTGTGACATTTTGAAAAAATACTTTTTCTATAAAGACACAGCAACTTGTAATATGATGATATGTGCCATAGATTCTTATTTATATTACAACTATTATGTCTAAGTGATGATTTTAGCTACAAATGAAGTTTGTCCATTAAACTGTTTTGATACAGATGTGTTTTGAAAAAAAGTATTGCCCTGTCAGGAGTGCAACACAATAATTAGTACAGCTGTGGAATAGAATGATTTTTGAATATATGAATCACACCTAAACATAAACAAAAGTCAACCCTGTAAAAAAAGATATGTCCTTTCCAGAATAAATACTTTATTAACCTGATTATTGATATAAATGTGTGATAGTCAAGTAAATAAGGCCTCCCTATAAGTGTCAGGAGTGCAACTTTGAAGTTAAAAAACTCACACTTAAGAAATACAAAAGCCAATATATTGTTCTGTTTTATTTTTTAAAAGATACTATACTAGATACAAGATTGCACCCAAAGAGTAGCCTGATAGACAAGGATTTTTTTTTAGAACCATTTCTTTGATGTCAGGAGTACAACAGTTTTAAAATGTTATTTTCTTGGACTTACATTTTAAGATAATCTCAGCTCCTTATGAATTATTTGCCATCAAAAATGTGTTCTTACTATTTAGGCTACATGTATGATATATTCTTAGAGGTGAGTATCAAAACAGGACTTCGATCCAAAAATTATTGTTTGTCACAAGCAATTATATCTGAATGATGATTTTTTATATAATTTTAGAATTTAGGAAGCTAATTGTCATAAACTGTGTCGTTTGATTAGGAAATAACCATATTTCAATTTAAAAGTTTTATAATGGTTTCATGTAATACTAATTAAATTATTATAACTGTAATAACAAACAATTAATTTTGTTGAACTCCTGACATGAATTTACCATAACAAGCAGTTTTGCACAGATTCAATATTTTTATTTTATTAAAGTCTCACACATTTGGAGTTCATCTTGCAGATCCAACCTTTGAATGAATGAAAGATGGGAAAGATAGTTGATAAAACTGATATAACTTGAGAAGAAAATCAGACAGACTAAGGGATCAAAACACACCATCAAAGTAAACATCGACTATAACTTTGATGAGCAGAAAATTGAGAAAAACTCTGAAAGAAGATCCACCTAAAGGACACACTAGACAAATATAAGCAAAGAAAGAACAAAGAAAACAAAACAATGTAAAACTTAATTACAAAGACTTAACCTGAATACAAAAACACAGATGGAGAAAATGAAAAAAACAAAACAAAGAGATTGGCAACAGAGAAGAAGAAAATTGACACAAGCCAAAAAAGTTGCAAACCCACAGAAAAATGTCCAGTCGAGAAGCAAAAGTACAGGTGCAGATACACTATCTAGAGAAATCAGAAAGAGAAGACAAAGCATAGGGAAAATTCTTCCTGACCAACCCAAACCTTGCCCTAAAACAATTGAATACATCATATCCACAGCTAAACCAAGGCAGTTGTAAGAACTAATCAGTACTGATGGAAGTGTGCTAGAAATTGATGGGTGCCGAAGTGGAAACAAAATTGAGAGACCCTTAATAGATCTGGAAACTGTTGAAAAGAAACTGGCATTTTCAAAAAGAATAGAGGCTACCTGAAAATGTTTGAACTCTTTGAAAATGCCATTTTCTTTTCAACAGTTTTCAGATCTTTTAGGGGTTCCTCAACTTTGTTTATACTTCAACATGTTCAAGGCTCATCAATTTCTTGCACACAGCTGATATCAGTTCTCATATCCTCTGACAACCACCTTGGTGTAGCTGAGGATATGATGTGCTCAATTGTTTAAGCCCAAGATTTGGGATGATCAGGAAGATAATGTCTTATTCTTTGACTTCTCTTTCTGATTTCTCTAGGTATTGTATATGCATCTGTACTTTTGCTACTTGACTGGACAATTTTCTGCTGGTTTGCAACTTTTTTTAGCTTGTGTCAATTTTCTTCTTCTCTTCTGTTGCCACTTTCTCTGTTTTGTTTTCATTTTCTCATATGTGTTTTAATTCTGGTCTAAGTCTTTTGAATTTAGTTTTACATTGTTTTGTTTTCTTTGTTCTTTCTTTGTTTATATTTGTCTAGTTTGTCCTTCAGATTTGGATCTTATTTCAGTGGTTTTCTCAATTTTCTACTCCTCAAAGTTAAAGTTGTTGACAATGATGGTGTGTTTGTATGCACTTAGCCTGTCTGATTTTATTCTAAATTATAGTTTCACAACCATCTTTCCCATCTTTCATTCATTCAAAGGTTGGGTCTTAAATATGAACTCAAAATGTGCAAAACGGCTTGTTATGGATAATTCATGTCAGGAGTGCAACAAAATTAATTGTTTGTTATAACAATTATAATAATTTAATTAGTATTACATGAAACCATTATAAAACTTTTAAATTGAAATATGGTTATTTCCTTATCAAAAGACAAAGTTTAAGACAATTAGCTTCCATAATTTGAAAATAATATGAAAATTTAACATTCAAATATTTTTGCTTGTGACAAACAATAATTCTTGGATCAAAGTCCTGCTTTGAAATTTACCTTTAAGAATTTATTATAACTCATACATGTAACCTAAATAGTTAGAAAACATGTTTAGATGCAAATAAGTCACTAGGAGCTGAGATTATCTTAAAATGTAAGTCCAAGAAAATGTCATTTTAAAACTGTTGCACTCCTGACATCAAAAAAATGGTTCTAAAAGAAAAATTCCTTGTCTATCAGGCTACTCTTTGGGTGCAATCTTGTATCTAGTATAGTATCTTTTGAAAAATAAAACAGAACCATATAATGGCTTTTGTATTTTTTCAGTGTGAGTCTTTAAACTTCAAAGTTGCACTCCTGACACTTATTGGGAGGCCTTATATACTTGACTCTCACACCTTATTTATATCAATAATCAGGTAAATGAACTATTTATTCTGGAAAGGACATATTTGTTTTACAGGATTGACTTTTGTTTATGTTTAGGTTTGAGTCATTTAAGCAAAAATCATTCTATTCCTCAGTAATACTAATTTTTGTGTTGCACTCCTGACATGGCACAACTTTTTTTCAAAACACATCTGTATCAAAACGGTTCAATGGAAAACCTTCATTTTGAGCTGAAACCATCACTAAGATATAATATTTGCAATATAAATAAGAATTTAAGGCACATTCCTCCTTACAACAATTTGCTGTGTCTTAATAAAAAAGTATTTTTTCAAAATGTCACAAAAAAGTGTTGCACTCCTGACAATTTTGGCATCTTTTTTTAACGTCATTTTTTTAATACTTTAGATTTTCCAAAGATGTTTTGCAGGAATATTCTTCACATCAAGCCACATCATTTGAAATTAATTTATTCAATCAAATGATCAGCATGTTTGATAAATATTGCTTTATATGCAAGGAACCATTTATTTTGACTTTGCCCCTATACAAGTTATGTTGAAAAAGAGGCTGTTTCAAATATTACTTCTATATCATGAATAAGTAACTTCTGTTTATATTATTTTTATAGGTGTCCATTCATACAGGTTTTACTAGCTTTAACAAATTTTCACAGACATCTGGTTATTCCCCATGAAATATACTGGTAAAACTATTTAAAATCCTCAACAAGCACTAATTGCTTTTCTGATGCCACACTTCTTGGTCAAAGATTGGCCTCTTGGGGCTATTAAAATATCACTTCCCCTTAAAATCTTAGAGATAGACAGTTAATTTTATAACTAGATATGAAACCTTTAATTAAGACTTGAAGTTATTTATAATTTAAATCTTAATCAAAAGCAATTGCATATATTCCTTAAATAATTGTAAGTACTAAGTTTTTTGAAGTTGTATAAAACAATTTATTAAAGTAATATTTTTGTCATTATTTTTTAAAGTAACCTCTCTATACTCATCTAAAATTGGATAAAAACTTAATTTTATTTAATGAAATGATATAAAAATTCTTAAAAACTACATTTAGTCCATGCTTTAATTGACATTTAAAATAACTATTGAGTTATTAAATAATTTTTAAAAACAAAAAATAAAAGTGACTAAACAAAATTTCTTGTTTAGTATTGCCACCTGACTGTTGTTTGTGTCTTGATAACTTTTATGTAGCATATTATATAATATGAACTATTTTTAAAACATATCATCTAATTATAAAAATTGAGAATTTTTTATTATAAAAAAAGGAATGATCATTAAATATAATAAGAAAATATTTAAATGACTTTTACTTTTTTTTGGAGATTTGAGATTTCTTTCCAAACATTACACAGCACTGTTGAAAAATTTCTAATCTATTTTATAGTTTTGTAAAATTTCATGCAAAATGTATTTGAATAGACCAGATGTTTACACAGGTGTTTATGGAGCTTCCTCTATAATGCTCTACTTTCCTTATCATAGAAGTGGTGTAGATTTGATTGACATCTTAATGGATCATGATAATTATTGTCACATTAACTGCTGAGAAGAGCCTACTTAAAAAGCTCCGAGCATCCTCCGAGCATGCTCGGAGCTTGCTTGTAAGAATAAATCTATGATCCCTTATATTGATGTAGAAAACTGAATTAATGACATGCTTAACAATTTACAATCACATCACTTTAAAATTGTGTATATATGGTCGGAATTCCTAAGGGAACAACCATTTAACTTCAAGGGGGGTGGGTTATATTTTTTTTCCTTAAATAATATTCTGATCCCCAATTTGATGAAAAAAAATATTGTGGTCAAGCAGATGACAAAAAAAAATATTCTGAATCCAGATTTTCCCCATACCTTATAGTGTTAAATTTTGAAAAAAATAATTTAATTGATAGCATCGAAAAAAAAAAATGTTTGTGCTTTGCGCACAAAATTTTTTTCTGACTCAGACAACAAAACATACCCCCCCCCCCCCCCCCCCTTGAAGTTAAATGGTTGTTCCCTAACGAATCCTTTCAGGAACAGAAACTTTTCATGGTTTGCAAATTTTCGAAGTGGGCTTTCGTTATTGTCTTTTACGAGTTGGCTTTTCTAGGAATTGTTCGATCATTAGCTCACCTGGCCCAATGGGCAACAAGTGACACGTGTCTAAATGCACCTATGTTACTGAAAAAAAAGAAATGAATTCTAAAAAATCAGAAAATCTTTTAAAACTTTCTTCAACTAAACTTGAAATATTAAAAACTTAACCTGATCAAAGTGACAACTATTACTTAATACAAATTGATTATTATCTGTTATCTGATTTTGTCATTCTTTTCTGTATTTTTGCCAGTTGTATGGGGAGAATGTAATCATTCCTTTCATCTATGCTGTATGACATTGTGGGTACAACAGAACAAAAGATGTCCTCTTTGTCAGCAAGACTGGGAAGTCCAAAGAATAGGAAAATAAGATGTAGATATCACTGTAACAGTATTGTCTTTAATGTACAAGAAGCTTCACCTGTATAAATCTTGATCTGTTGGATGTAGAATTTACAGAAATAACTCATTATTTGAAAAACAAACTTTTGCAGATTGTTCATCAGCAGAGAATAACAAAGTTCTGATCAAGTTGAGTTGGATAATGCCTCATTACTGTCATCCAACATATTTCCAGTTTCCCCAAGACAATATAACTTATTTTCCTAAGGAGACTCTTTACAATGACATTTGTAGTATTTGAACTGAATTGTATTTAAGTATATTATTAATTTTTTATGATGAATATATTTATTGTGTGTATGAAGTAAGAAAATTAAAATGTAATATTTTTATCTGCTTTGTATTATTGGCACAAATTTCAAAAAATAATTTTGGTTATGTTTTCACTTATTGTGATCAAGTTTTATTAACTTTGTGGTCTTAAGCACTTTCCTGGGTTTTCCTTCATCAAGGAGCCTCATGCCAAAGAAGTTGTATACCAATGATGAGCAAAAACTTGAATACCTTGGAGCTACAATACTAAAAGTGACCTAAAACATTGACCAAATCCATGTTAGGTTTACTTTGCCAGAGGAACTTTGAACCTTAGTTCTTGATAATCTAATTTTTTTCAAACTGAGCTTCACTTTCACAAAGTAGGTTGTTTGTTTATAGGAGGCTGACCTGCTAATGACAGAAATTTGTCTGATATAAAGTCATTGAACCAAGAATTTCATACGTTTGAACTAATCAAGAAGTGTTATTTCAATGTTAGAAGCATCTGCAGGATAACCATATTAATTTTCTGGGAACCAGAAAGGTGAGAGTTGTTTCAAAGAACCAAACCTATAACATTACATACAAAGAGGTAGGTAGATAAAGATTTTTGTGAGCATTTTGAAAATGTAGTGACTAGTGGTCAAGTTTTTTTTAACAATAATGAACACACTGAAATGCCAAACCTGCTTTATTGATCATGATTAGATTTCTATTGAAATTCCTTAAGATAAAAGGTCAGATGAACCATGACAGACCAATTTGTGCTCCTTAGAATCATTCCACTCATGTTGACCTATCTGAGAAACAGAACTAACTGCAAAACATTGCCAATGAACTATGATAATGGGGTCCATGTCAGATGAACCCTGCCAGTCAAACGACACCAGTTATTCCATCTGATTTCCCTTGAAAAATTAACATTGAACACTGAACCATGAAAATGAGGCCAAGGTCAGATGAACCCTTTCAGCAAGATGTATACACTTGCAATCATTCCATAAACAAAATATAGTTGACACAAAAACTTAACATTAACCAATAAACCATTGAAACGAGGTCAAGGTCAGATGAACCGTTTCTAGTGGTAAGGCCTTGCAAAAATCCCAAATACCAAATATAGTCATCCTATTAATCATAATGAGCAAGAAATTATGTGATAAACAGTTTATCATAAACCAACTATAGTTATTTAAGCTGTCACAGAACCATGAAAATGATGTCAATGACAATGGACATATGCAAGTAAGGCATTTGTATGCAAGGTATACAGCAGATAGGTCTTTTATCTTTTGTCATATAAAGCTTTATACAAATCAATGACACATTGTCTTCCTTGTAAAGCGAGACAAAAATCACCAATTTTGAGAAATCTTTTTGTGCTAGGATTTCAACAAAGCTTCATAGGTATAATGTGATTTTCAATATTGATTCCCAGTTTCAAGTAAAACTGCTTCCCATAATTTGTGGATGAGGTCACATGCCTAATATTAATATTGATAAATGTTTGTAGAAATAAATGTGGATAGTGTCCACATGTGGACACAGATGATGCCCCCGCTTGCATATCATATAGTTATAAAGGGACATAACTAAAGAACGGTAAAAGTGACGCTACCCAAAATTGAACTTGATCTGAGTTTTGTGGTAATAAGCATTGTGTGTAAGTCTCATAACATTTGGTTGAGGCTAACTTAAGTAGAGAACAGAAACTAAAAATTCAGCAATTTTTCTATTTGTAAACACGCATAACTCTAGAACGGTTGTGTATAAGTTTTACAACATTTGGTTGAGACAAACTAAAAAATTCAGCAATTTTTATGTTTATAAAGGGACATAACTCTAGAATGGTAAAAGTGTTGCCACCTAATTTCGTACTTAATCTGTATTATGTAGTAATAAGCATTGTGTATAAGTTTCATAACATTTGGTTGAGGCAAACTCAAGTTAGAGAACTGAAACAAAAAAATTGTACTTGATCCTTACTGAGTTTTGTGGTAATGAATATTGTGTATAGGTTTCATAATGTTTGGCTGGGGAAAACTTCAGTTACAGAATGGAAACTAAAAAATTTTGCAATCTTCTATTTATAAAGGGGCATAACTCAATAATGGTTAAAGTGACACTACCCAAATTCAACTTGATCTGTGTTTTATTAGTGGAAGTCAAAATTAAACATTGCATTGTATAAAGCAATGATTGTAGTTGATTCAACTATAATCATGGTCAAAGGAAGATAACTCCAATTTTAAAAATATATTATATAAACTTGATATTTAGAAGAAAATAAAAATTTTGCAATTTTTCCTTTTATAAAGGGGCATAACTCTAGATCGGTTAAAGTGACACCACCAAAATTCAAACTTGATCTATGTTTTGTGGTAATAAGCATCGTGTATAAGTTTCATAACATTTGGTTGAGGCAAACTTAAGTTAGAGAACGGAAACTAAAAATTTTGCAATATTTCCTTTTATAAAGGGGCATAACTCTAGATCGGTTAAAGTGACGCCACCAGAATTCAAACTTGATCTGTGTTTTGTGGTAATAAGCATTGTGTATAAGTTTCATAACATTTGGTTGAGGCAAACTGAAGTTAGAGAACGGAAACCAATTTCGGGACGTACGGACGGACGTACGAACGTACGTACAGACGGACAAGGGTAAAACTTAATGCCCCCTCCGCTACGGCGGGGGCATAAAAAGACATTTGAATAGATGTTATCAACCTTAAAAAAAAACTTTTCAGGGGTTCCCGCGGCACTGGCTAACCAGGCAGGTTTGGGAGGTCAAATACCAATAATGATGCTCAAAATTTTTTGAAAGTTAAATTTCAAGAGATTTCATCTTGAAACAAACTTGGATCCTCCTAACCCTGGATAAAGAGGAAACTCTTTCAGGGCCCTTGGTTTTTTAGCCAGTGGCTCCTGTGATGCGGGTTTAACCATCCGATTTGGAGGCACTTGCTCAATAAGAATAAGCTAAAAGCCATATCCCATTTAGAAACCCGAGATTTTGATGATGTGAACATTTAAATTTTGTGTAACTATGACCTTGATCTTCTAGCATTTGTGATTTTGACCCAAACCTTGAAATGGGTATTTTTCGTTAATTCTTCCATTTATTTCAGTTTTATATAATCCAACAAAATAAGCTCAATTTATACCTGGAAAGTGGAAACCAAATTTTATTATGGTTTTGAACTTTTACCTGTGACCCCATATTTCAATTGTCAGTCTCAATTCGAAAAAGCAAGGGAAACTCAAGACTTCGTCAGGATAATGGACAAAGCAAGGACTATGCTACGTAAATTTTTTTATGGGGCCATTAAAATTATCCGTCAACATCCATTTCGAAATGCCACCAAAATGGATTAAACAAAAAAATATGTCCATAGGACACCATTTGTGGTTTGCAATTTTCCCATTCTATGTTCAGTGTCTCAAGTCAGGAGCCTGTAGTTAAGTGGGTGTCATCGGTTCATGTCCATCATATTTGTTTTTAGTAAATTGTTTTGTTATAAATTAGGCCATGAATTTTTTCATATTTTTCAGGTTGGGCCTTTTATAGCCGACTATATGGTATGGGTTTTTCTAATGGTTGCCTTTAATTGCTTACATCCACTTCATTTGAACTCTGGTGGATAGTTGTCTCATAGGCAATTATACCACATTTTCTTATTCTTATATTAAACCAAAATTTTTAATCCATTATATTTCCATGTTCAATAAACCGTGAAATCTGGGTCAACATCATAACTTGGAATATGTTTTGAATAGTTCACTTCATAATGTACATGTGTATCAAGTTTCATATTGATACGACAACAAAAATATTTTAAACCAAACTTCAACCTACCCAACTCCAAAACTTGAACCAGATATGGAAAGGAGCATTAACTAGTATTTTCTGGAAATTCGATATCTACATAGACCATAATATCCCGAATTAATTTGTGGTGTCAAAATCAATTCATAGGTAGCCATTTTCAAAATGTTCACCAAAATATGTAAACATACAATGTGTTGAGATTTCAAAGATATTTGAAATCATGATTCCTGATGTCATCAAATTATTGTCTGCTCACATTTTCAAAATGTATTACCATTTGTTTTGTCTCTCACACAAAATTGTAAAGCAATGCCCTGGAGTGGCATGTCAGTATTCTTGTATTCCCCTAATTGAGAATTAGGGATGCTCATCCTGTGACGACAGCATCAATTATTTGTATAAAGCTTTCTATTTAAGAAGGTAGAAGACCTGGATGATGCAATCCTTGTATACAGAATGATGCCTTTATGTTCTGAAGTGGCCTTTGTTCATATTCATATTGTCCATCTCTTTTTCATTTATCATAATTCAGCAAATGCAGAAAGAAACAAATTTTTTGGTCAATTGAATTTCTCATTTATTAAGAGCTATATTTGGTAAATGGGATCTTTGCTAGGTCTACCTGTCTGTCAGACAGGGTTCACCTGACCTTGGCCTCTTCTCATGAATTAATAATCAAGATCAAGTTTTCTTTGTTGTCCATATCTCAGATACAATTAACAATTGGTTAACTATATTTGGTGAATGGAATAAGGTATACATGTCTGCGGTCAGGATTCATTTTACCATGACCTCATTTTCAAGGTTCATTGGTCAATGTTTAGTTATGTTATAAACATGTAGGTCCTTTATCAAATATTATTGGCAATAGGTAAACTATATTTAGTGAATGCAATGATTGCAAGGTGTAATTGTCTGTCTGGCAGGTTTCATCAGACATTGACATCATTTTCATGGTTCAATGGTCAATGTTAAGTTTTTATTTTTAGGTTGGTTTCTCAGATACTATAAGCTATAAGTTCACTATATTTAGTGTACTGAATGATTGTTTTAAATCAGGAAAGCAAACCAACTTTTCAGTGTTGCACTTTTTTTTTAGAAGTAAAATCCATTGTAGCTTAGTTAATTTTCATGCTTTGGACAAATATAAGCATTTTTCCAAATGGCTGGATCCAGCCATACTTTAATCCATTGCAAGTGGGGTGTATTTTTATGCATGCATGGCAGAAAAGCAGACTGAGGATTATTAAAATTGACTTGACACCCAAGCTGTCATTGGTAACAATCCTTTCTTATTCTTTTGCAAACTTCCTCACAGAACACATTATTTAATTTAAGGTATGAAACCTCCCACCATTAAATTTTAAATTTAAGCTGCTGTATGAAATGTGCCCTCAAAATGTACCTAGGTACAAAATATTTTTGAATGTTCTTTATAACAATCCATTAATAAACTACCAGGTTTCTAAACATATTGCACCCAGTAATGTAGATGAACACTCAAGTAGATTCTCAGTCCACTGAACTTCAAAGATGAATATTAAAAGAACAACTTTTTTTTTCTTCCTATATACAATTTTTCTTATGAATGCACATCTTCTCTTCAGATCATTTTTTTTTTCAGGGCATTTTAAATAATCTGAAACAACCAAGATCTGGAGTACAAGTTATGTCAGTGTTGCATGAAAATATTACAGGAGCAAAGACATATGGTATCGAGTACAGCTCTTCTTTAAACATCTATGTCAGTACATCAGTTCATAGACTCTTTTCACATCTAAATATGAATTTCTATACATTAGCTTAGAAAAATTTGTTGAAGTGCTGCTATGTCTGACAGCTTAAAACTAAATCAACCATTTTAGAAATGCCAATGCTTATACAACTGCATACCAAATTTAATTGGACTAATCAAAAGTGGTAACCATTTAACTATAAACCTAATCACAAACTTTTAACATGTAAATCATCCAAAAGTTCCAAAGCCAATGAACCGAGGGGACATGGTCAGATCATCTCTATGCTTACAAGATGTGCTAATGCTAATACAACTGAAAACCAAATATCATTGACTTACCCTTAGTGGTTCCCCTTAAATTTACCTGACCACAAACATCTAAACTAAACTAATGTTTTCGTCAATAAACCATGACTACGTGGAATGGGAAAAACATGATCTCCATGGAAAATGAGATGTGACAATAATAATACAACTGTGTACCAAATATCATTCACTTACCAGGTACCATATGTGGTTTAAACTGATCTTATTACAAACTTTAACAAATAGTTGACACTGTGGCTGTTGATGGAAACAGCACACTTACCAGGTACCATATGTGGTTTAAACTGACCTTATTACAAACTTTAACAAATAGTTGACACTGTGGCTGTCGATGGAAACAGCACACTTTCCCCGGTATGTCTTGCCACTGCTACTTTAGTATAAAGGCTTAAATGTAAGATATATAAACTAATAATCATAAAATTGAGAATGGAAATGGGGAATGTGTCAAAGAGACAACAACCCGACCATAGAACAGACAACAGCAGAAGGTCACCAACAGGTCTTCAATGCAGCGAGAAATTCCCGCACCCGGAGGCGTCCTTCAGCTGGCCCCTAAACAAATATATATACTAGTTCAGTGATAATGAACGCAATACTAAATCATAATCTTTATTCATTATGTGTTTCAAACTTCTTTTTTTAGATTGTTGATGAAATGAAATCAACAGATGACACATGATATGGCATACTTCTTATTGCTTGTTGTATAAGAAAAATCTCCAATGATACTGTTGCTAATAAATTAACCTTCGACACAAAGATAAAACTTTCTAACAATTATAAAAGACATACATAACAAATTTCATTAGATACTTTCAACATGATCTCTTCTTATATTAATGCAAACTTAAAATAATACAAGCCTTTGCTTCAGACAGTTATATTTTCAAATTAATAAAAAAAAATATTTCTTTTAAATATTCCTATAAAACTGAAAAAGGAAAATGAACATTTGTCATCAAAGTGTTAAATTATTTAGTCTTCTTTTAAATCTGTTCATGACTGCATATGTACATATTGATTAGTACATGTATATATTATGATGAAAACTGCACAAACTTATGGAGTCACAAATGAAATGAATGAATATTTTAATAATCTGTTCTGTTTTCATTATTTTCTATCACAAACAAATTTTGGGGATTTAGTAAGTTGCAATTTTCAACTAATCACTGCATTAATAAACACAGCATTTTTAAACAGTGGAAATTTTTAAGTTTGAAATTAAGAGCTTGTCACCAACACTGCAATGACATAGCATATAATAAGGAGTAGATCAAGAATGTCTAAATACCAAAGATTTATCACAAAATGGTTACATAATAACTAAACTAAAACAACATCATTATGGATATATCACCATGATAAAACTGTACAATAATGTACAAAGTAATGTACAAAGTAATGTACAATCATACTGAACACAATCATTCTACACCTCACCTGAGGAGAACTTATAAATAAACAATGATGGATTATCCTGTTTGAATGTACCAAGTAAGAACATGATCCAACATTATCATAGTATTTAATGTTAAAGATATTAAAAAAGTTGTGTTGATTCAGTACATTAAAGTATTTGAATTGATTAAACATTGAATCTTTGGTAAAACTTTTGAAACTGAAAATTAGGACTATTTTCAGAATTGTTTTGTGAACACAAGAGAGGTAACTTATGTTGTCAAAAATGGTGGTTTTTTTTTTATTGTAGATTTCAAATATTTCATTTATACACAAACTTGAGTTAAAGTAAACTGTTGTTTCATGTTTGCAAATGCATTGAATTAATGTGTTGCTGGTATGATAACTTTAAACTCTTTTAAAATGGGTGCAAAAAACAATGTTTTTATTTCTATTTAAGATTCCTAATATTTCATGCATCATATAGCTTTATTTCCCCCCCTTTTTTATTCAAGCAACAGTAAACAAGAAACAACTGTCAAGTATATAAATGAATTTTCATTATATATGATTTTTCCAAGGCTTTTTAAATTTTTTAACATCTTATCATTTCACTTGGATCATATCCCTTAGGCCAGGGTTTTTTAATTTGTTGGTTTACAGATTTTTTAAGTGAAAACGTCAGGTCGGTTGGTAAAAAAAAAAAAAGATAAAAAAATTATCTTATAAGACAGAAATATGTATAGATTATATATCTATTTCATCTTACTAACATTGATTTGGTATGCATTTTCTTGATTTTAGTTCAAAATATTATTGTGTAACTGTTTTAAATGTACAATGCATGCCATTGTGATATAAGTTTGTAAAAAGGGGGTATGTCTACGGACAAACAGGAAATAAATGGTCATTTCACAAACGAAAAATACAGCTACTCATTGCTTTTTATCAAATTTCTGGAAACATAGTGAATAATGAGCTTCAAGCAGGAAAACATGTGAAATAAAAATTGCAAACGCGTCGCACGAAACGTGTCATAAATGAAGAAGACCTGTCCAACAGAAAAATTATGATATCTGTTTCATCATTTGTCGGCAATCCCGCTTTTGATATCCAAATGGCCAAATAAACAATTTCAATATATGAAACAAGAACATTCCAAATTGTTTATGGATATCTGTTAGTTTTAACTTGAATTCTTTCACTGATCCATTTCATTTATGGTTTTGATCTTATGGAATTATGAACAAAAAATAAAAACTAACTTATTGTAATGGACTTTTAACATAGGTTTCGTTCCACAAAATTATTTGCATTTCAAGGTCAGTTTTGATATTCTACTTTTAGGAACATAAACACTATGGATTTTTTTTAGATTTTTATTCTTTTAGAATTATTCCTGTTAATGTCTTTACCATGCTAAAACAATGTAATTAATTTCAGGACAAGTTGCTACGCAAATATTTTTATTTAAATTTCAGGGATAATGTATTTGTTAAGGTCAGAAAAAAGCATGAAATGTCAATTTCATTTTTTCTTCTGAAAAATTGGAAAAATAGGGTCGGCAGATCTGTAAACCAACAAATTAAAAAAAAAACTCTTGCCTTATACAAAATATAAATATTAATAGGCCAAAACTGCAAGTAGCATGTCTTGACAATAGATAGCATGTGTTGCAATTGGTTTTTAAGTTTTAACTCTTATTTAATACTATTGCCTAAAAACCTTATCCAAAGAAAATTAGTACAAACAGCTTTTTACTCAAAATAATGACTTTGGGTGTACTGAATCTTAATACTGCTTCACAAAATTAAATTTTTGTTTGATTTATTGCCGTTTACATAATAATGAGACATGCCTTCATTATATTAAAAGTTGCTGATCAAGACTGACCTTAATATTCATTCAACTTTATAAAGAAATATTTTCATAACAAATACTTTTCATCAGTAATTCAATTCAAACATTATCATAAAAAGATTTTCAATTGCTATAAAACACATACAATTATTCAAATTTGGTCCTAAAACATTGTGGAATTTCTAATTAGAACAGTTATCATACATATGGATGAAATATGTTATAATAAAGCTTTATACATTATCATTTTTCTTGAAAACCTAACCTCAATTAATGATTACTTTCAACTATAAATTATTATTTTAAATAATAAAACTTCTTCTAATATGACAATATATACGATATAACAGTATCAATTTGAGACAATATTTTCTATCAACAATACTAAAAAATAATTGCTCTGTTAACATTCAGCAGAAAAGACACATTACACCATGGAACACAATTGGTGAACAACAGTTAGCAACCCTATGATTCAATTTAAACATGTTCCCTATCTATTAGAATAGTTTTAAATATAAAAGGCTTAATTGCAGAATGACAAGTAGATTTATCATTATAGATATAGATATAATATTTATTCAATAATTTTAAAACAGCTCATTCTACCATGCTCTTTTAAATTAGGCATACAAGTTTAAATTTCAATACTTGTAATATATTTTTGGGTATAAGTATGCCAAAGCAAGGAGGATGTTATCTCAAAATCTCAGTCTGATAATGTATCAAAAACTTCATTTGTAAAAAAAGAATATACGGTCAGATACATTAAGGTTTTGGTAATCATTTTTATCTTTTATAACAATTTTACAGGTCAGGACATTATGTCACAGAGAAAAAGTTATGATGCAGAACTACAGGACCACAGACCTGTTGGGTTACCTTGGTTACTAATGTATTTGCTAAAACAAACCACATAATACTAATAATTGCTTTTTCAGCAATTTAAATGTCAAACTAATGATGGAAATAAGTAATGTACTGGAAAAAAATTGAATGCTTATTGCCGATTTGATCTGGTTTAATAGTTTTGTTGTTCAAATTGTTTCTCTGCAAAACTTCCTAACATGATCATACAAATTTTTGATACAAAAATAACGGAAAATCATTTGTACATATAACTTCTTATTTTTCAGTCAACTATTACTAAAATGTAACAAATCACTAGAAATAACAAATATTTCTATGCTGTGAACATATTCTCTTCATGTGTCCTGAGTTACTGGACATGGTGAATTCTGCATAAATAACATAAAATTATCACAATGTGTTCACATAATATACACACAGTTCATCCAGCAATCATTTCAATACAGCTGTCAGGTCATGCATTCCGTAAACATATTTTCAGTTCATAAAATTTAAGAATAATATAAATTCTTATCATCTAATCTAACTAATTTTTGCATTTCAAAATTTAGAGGAAAACATGTCAATCAACCAAAAACAAAATGCATTATGAAACCAAAGATATCAATTTGCCAACATGTAAAACACAAGTATCAAAATCTAGAAGGCTTTAAAGAAACGTAGGCCTCATCACATGATGTATATTGATTTTCCTTCCATAAACAACAAGTAAAACTACAGAGAGATTTGTCTTTACTTTGTAACCTACAAACCTTGGTGAGCAGATGTCAAATTTATTATGAAATAAGTATTACATAAATAGGTAGAAAGTGTTTATGAAGTGAAAACTAACACTGACAACTATATCCAACTGACTGCTCATATACATCACACATTCCAATAAAGTATGCCTTCATCTTCTGTACCACACTTAATAGGCCATAGTCACTTTGTTATGTTATACCATAATAAAACTTGTCAATCTGACCTGATACGGTACATACTGGTCAATGTAAACATATGCAGTAACAGTATGGTGATACTACACTTTCTCTGCTATAGAAACCACAAAACGTTCCGATCTCATAAGTAAATCAGTTATCATGTATGTAGTACTAGTACTGTAAAGTGAGGTATTATCAAAGAGCTTAATTTCACAATTTCAAGGGCCTTTCCTGATTGTGAGATTTTATTTTCATGTTTTTCTTGCCCCTATGATTTTCAGTAAAAGCTAAATTTATCTGAATACTTTCACAACTTTATTTTAATTGCCTAATTAGCAAAATAAAATCTCTTTCGAAAATTCCACTTGACAATAAACCATTTCACTAGTCCAAATCTTATATAAAGTTCTTCCTTTTTATTAATGGACCATAACAAAGATAGTAAACATTGAACTTGTTCACATGTGACCAATACTGTTAAAAATCATTACATAATCAGATCATAACAACAATTTGGGCCTGACAATCACATTTTACTACACAGTCCTATCTGTATCCCTGATTCAAAAAAGAAATAGTCCAGCTCTAGCTCATGTCTAGTGGACTTGATCTGTCGTCATCTTCTTCCTCTTCAGAGAATTCCGATGGTGTTTCTGTTGCTGCTCTCGATGGAACATGGGATCCTACACTGGAAGAATCTTGTGATATCCCTTGGCATGCCATTGCCACCTCCATGTCCGATGTGTCTGTGCTATGATGAGTTAAAGCAACTGGTTTTGATCTAAATGAAAGTTAATTTTTATTCAAAATTTCTCTTACCTATTGTTCAATCTTTAAATAATATACAATAATATATATGTTTCCAACAAATTAAATTATCTATACAATTATTGATACATTTCACTACTTTTTGAATTTTATTTACATAAAATAGTCCCAGTCTCTACATGTCAAGTAGATGATTGAAAAGTAGTGACAATTTTTTTTTAAGAGCCATAAAATGAAAAGCTTGTCTGTGTATTTATCCACTCTGACAGTGGGAAATCTAGTGACAAAATATAACCTCCCCTGTAAACACTGAAAACTTAATCTTTTTAAATTTTGTCCCGTTTTAGCAAGAGAAAACTCTCTGGTAAATAGAAAAAACAAAAAAATAAGTTGAAATAAAAAAAAAATTCCATTTAATGTTATCATTTTCCTGTATAAATTTCAAACGACGAGTACAGCAGGAGGTTGGTGTAAAATTGGTTTATAATGTGGCTATGCGAATACATTCCTGCAGTACCAACTACAATTTATTTTTTTACTGGCTGTATACCTCTCTGGAACATGCCAATTATCCCTATATGAATGCAGCTAGATTAGAGAAGTTCAGTGAAAAAATTCCAAAGGAATCGATTGATATGCAGCAAAGATTAACACTTTTGAAATTAAGTTACTATGCAAATTCAAACAGATCTTATCCAGATGTAAACATTGAATGTGAATAGATCAAGAAGACTGCAAATACATGTACAAAATTGTGACAACCTTTTCTTAAAATTGTATAAACAAATATTAAAAAAAATCTTTTGACAGACCTACTTTATACAAATATTTATCTTTAATTTTTGAACCTGCACAGACACACTTTTTAAATTGTAATATTCACGAAGACAATATTTTTATATTGAATGTTCATGTGACAAGAACAGACTCTAAAATTTAGATGTGAAAAATAGGTATATTTTGGCTATATGTAACTTGCTAAGGACTTTGAGCAACACTCCGAAAATTGGTAACCTGAAAGATCTTTCTAGAATTTGTATGTACATGACTTTTTCCAATTTTGTTTATCATTATGCAGCAAACATTAACATTTTTTACATTTCAGTTTCACAAGCTTCTAATGCAATTATCATGATAAATACAGAACGTAAAACATCATGTATTTGCATGTATATTTCTACTAACACAGTTGAACAAATAATTTCTTTAAAATGTACGATTGTTAAAAACTTTTGATCAGTATTGTCACTGGCATCGTTTTATCATTGATTTTTGCCTTTTTCATACAAAAAGTGAATTTTCTATTTTTTTCGTTCACTAGATTTCCCACTGTTTGATACATTATTCCACTAAGCATTAGTGACGATGATGATGTCGGAATGTAGTTTATTATCCAGTGGCAACTATTACATGCATATTAGGACAAGAATATATTAAAAATTTGACACAAATAAATAAACCCTGCTTTGTAGCTGAGATGGATATATTATACATCCTAGTTCACAAAGTAAAAGTTCGCAGGAAGACATGTCACCCTACCAAGACACATTATTTGACTCTGAGCTGACCAGTCTTTGCTCTTACTCTTAAATGCGGTATGCTTAATGGAGAACCTACAAATATCAAAATTTTAGTATTTGGTTTAAAACCAGCTGTAGAATAAAACTCACAACCTCCCATATTAAGGTGTTTATCTTAACAATTGAAACATTAGCATATGCTTTCACCACTGGGCTACACTAATCTAATAAGTATTCTTTTACCTAGAACTATGTGGTACCGGTGACAGTCCAGTAGACATTGGTCTAATGCCACTCTGACCTGCATTTGCCATTCCACTATTGGCTAAATCTGTAAATAAGAATTAAATAGTCCCTATGATGATCATTAAGCATATGAAAAACAATGAGTATATAGTAACTGATTAGGTTTATGTCATATTTATCAGGTCAACATCAGCGGTGCTTATTGAAGAATATTCAATAGAAGGTCCTTCCATCAGACATTAAAATTCATAATCTTGATTCCAGGCAATATAGTGCTTGTTTATCTAAGACTTTTTTTATGATTGCTGTCTCATTCATCATTTCCCAGTGTCTATTCATAATTTCAGGCTCTCGTGGCAGTCTTTGAATTAGGAATGAAAGGTGCTTGTAAAAAATATGATTTAACTATTGACCTTTTTAACATCTATCCTGTAACAAGACTTACCTAACACATATGGTGATAAAGACTTTGGAATCATTTTGATAGCTTTAGTTAAATCTTGTTGTGAACACTGGCCTTTCTCTAATCCTAAAGCCATACCCATTCTTTTTAAAACTTCTATGTCATCATGTATTTCAAAAGTATTGTCAAAGTTAAATAAATATTCATATCTGAAAAGAAATGGAATAAAACTTCAGGTTCATGCAAAAGTAAATATTCATCTTTCTATTCTTAAAATGTACAATCATATCTATAGCAAGAAGTAACTTCAGAAATATAAAAAAAACTAGTGATGGTTACTGAGGAACAGATTAACAGACTTAAAGGCTTAAGAGATATTTAATATGAAATGTTTGGGTTTGTCCATCAGAAAAAATATCTTTGAAGACATAAATGTGTATATAGCTTTACTGTCATGACCAAGTATTCAAAAAATATTACAATGACTGCTTTTTTTGTCATCACTAGCTAACCATCTGTTTATCATGTTATTTCTGGTCATTTTCCCCTTCCTTAAAAGACAGTTTTACTTTTGACAAAAAATAATAACTTCTGTGACACTAGAATTGACGGAGTAACCGAGTAGGATGATATGATCATTTAATGTGTGATGACATGAGAAATATGAGTTCATTACCGAGGATGTAATACAGTGGTTAACAGTCAACTAATATGGACATCCAATGTTTTATATGAGACATCCAATTCTTGGGCTGTAGATGATGGTTCGACTGATATCAAATATATAATATGAGAAATGTGATAGAGAGGGGATTTTATACAGAAGTAAACCAATGACTATTTTATATACATATATATCATGGTACTGGTATCTATATGGACCCTACAATTTAATCAATATCAACTATGAAGAGAATATGAACTTGACTTACTTGTCATTTGATATAGAACAATCAATAACAGTTTTCTTGCTGGTATTAACAATAATAAAAGGCAGTTGTATAGCTGAGTTTGCTGCTGGAGGTCCCTGACTTTGTTCCATTTCTCTGTTCCTCTGCACCAAATTCTTAAAAGCTATTTGCTAAAATTACATGGTCAAATCATCAGTAACCAATACATGCCATAATATCTGTAGTTTCTCTTAAACATTGAGTTATAAAACATGATTACTTTGTTCTGATTTTGTATGGTTTTCTAAAGCGTTATTGAAAAGATCAACGAGAGTTGTACAATACTGTCTATCAGTGTTTTCCATAACTTTATAATAAAGAAAACTTAATGTTTATATTTTCTTATAAAAATCTGATAAAAACTACACTGATATTGATTATGACACAATATTAAATAAAATTATCTTATTGTTGTTGATACCTTCAATAAGATTTCATGTTGAATTTCTATAACATTTACCAGAAATACCTTACCTGTAGTATAAGTTCTTGTAATTGCTGAGTTTTATGTTTATATTCAATGTTTCTACAATATAAACCAGAAACACCTTACCTTTAGTATAAGTTCTTGTAATTGCTGAGTTTTACGTTTATATTCAATGTTTCTACAATATAAACCAGAAATACCTTACCTTTAGTATAAGTTCTTGTAATTGCTGAGTTTTACGTTTATATTCAATGTTTCTACAATATAAACCAGAAAACACCATACCTGTAGTATAAGTTCTTGTAATTGCTGAGTTTTATGTTTATATTTAATGTTTCTATAATTTAAACCAGAAACACCTTACCTGTAGTATAAGTTCTTGTAATTGCTGAGTTTTATGTTTATATTCAATGTTTCTATAATTTAAGCCAGAAACACCTTACCTGTAGTATAAGTTCTTGTAATTGCTGAGTTTTATGTTTATATTTAATGTTTCTATAATTTAAGCCAGAAATACCTTACCTGTAGTATAAGTTCTTGTAATTGCTGAGTTTTATGTTTATATTCAATGTTTCTATAATTTAAGCCAGAAACACCTTACCTGTAGTATAAGTTCTTGTAATTGCTGAGTTTTATGTTTATATTTAATGTTTCTATAATTTAAGCCAGAAACACCTTACCTGTAGTATAAGTTCTTGTAATTGCTGAGTTTTATGTTTATATTCAATGTTTCTATAATTTAAGCCAGAAACACCTTACCTTTAGTATAAGTTCTTGTAATTGCTGAGTTTTATGTTTATATAAAATGTTTCTATAACATTAACCAGAACACCTTACCTGTAGTATAAGTTCTTGTAATTGCTGAGTTTTATGTTTGATTCTTTCTATTTTCTTTTGTTTTTCTGACTGTAAATAAATATCAAAATTTATCATTCTGTTAAATACATCAAGTCAAAAATTTAAACAACTATCTCTATCTTCAAACAATATTTTGTAAAATAGTTTATCATCTGCATTATGTTGAAAACTTTAAAAACAAAAAAACAAAAAAAAACTTCAGAAGGGATAATGGAGGTATCCGAAAGAATCAGGCGTCCATATCTCCTCCTTAATCAATGATTGGATTGGCAGATTGTTCAGTACATTAAACATTGTTCATCTTCCACTTCATTTTTTTCATTGCTATCAGCATAAATTTCAAAAGGGTTATAAATTTTGTAAGCTTTTATATCATATTCAGTATAATGCCAAGTATAGTATTTTTTTCTGCTTTTCATTTAATATTCGTTAATTTGAAAGATATATTGAAAATTATCAATTTTTGCCAGACACTTGCCTGAGGACTCAAACTCCATTTCAACCATTTAACTTCATAATCTATCTCCATTTCATTCACAGAAGATTAATACTTTAATTATCAATCAAATTTCTATTAAAGTAAATTGTAAGGTGTACTTCAGCTTAAATACTGTAAATTCAGAAATTATTGCGTGCATTTATTATTGCGATTTTGCCATTTTAGACTAAAATGCGATTTTAATTTTTGCGATATTGAGAAAAATCCTGTTTAATTCATATAAAAAATTTCAAAATGCGAGGTTTAAATTATTGCGATTATAACCCTGTCGCATTTTTCGCGATAATAAAAACATTGCAATAATTTCTGAATTTACAGTATGTAGCTATTATTGTTCATTTCAGACTCTAAAATGAATGCGAAATCAAACCACCAATTTCACAAATAAAATTAACATTTTACCTCTAAATTTTGGCACTCTTGGGCAGAATTTGTAGGTAATCCTATCCATCTTATCTCCTTTTTCTCTTTGGATATTATATTCATTGCCATTAACACATTTAATGCATCGTAAACTCTACGCCGAATATTTTTCTGATCATACGCCTGAAAAATAAGAGAAGATTAAAGATTTCAATCATATCAACTTATTTGTAGATCTTGTATTGGTGATCTTTTTGCTGTTCAAGTTTTAAGTCTATGCATTATCACTCAAGGGCAATATCTCCTATAATGAGTAGACTGACGATTTAAGTCATACTTATGTGCTGATCAATTTTTGCTATTAACAGAATCTCTCCATCTACTATAGTTTCTGCAAAAAACACAAAAATGGGTAAAAATAGGTATCTAAGGGCAATAACCACTGACCATTTAGTAATCTTATTTTGCTGATCACTTTTGCCAGTTTCAGCAAAGATTACTTATTTTCAGATCTTGTCCTCCTGAAAAATTTGATTATCATTGGATCAGATTAATTTTGAAATTGGATCAAAAGACATGCATAACAATCTGATACAAAAGTTCTTTAATGCTTATGTATCTTCAATGTACCACGACATACTGACATTAAATTGTATAGTTAAAAGTTTTACCTGATCAGACGGTGATGTAAGATTTCTAGGATCACTAAATTCTGCCACTAGTTCATCAGCTACTTCATTGTATGTAGTAACACCCTTTCTTTGAACTTTTTCACATACTTTCATTGAAAAATGTCTCAATCCTTTGCCACCTTTTTCACCCTTCTTTCCTCTTTTCCTGAAGAAGTAAATCAGAAAACAGTGGTGAAACATTGCTGATCGTCTGATGTCATATTAAACAATTTCCTTATGCAGCTTAAAAGCATAATCAACATGATATATTTGGAAATTTTTATAATAAAAATTATTTCTACACAACTGATTCAGTGGTACTGTAATTTACTGTTTAATAGTATGTGTTTGATAGAACTGTTAAAAGTCCATGATATAATCATAATAAACAGCTGCGCCATGAGTGCATGATACGCCCGTCGTCTTGTGTGTGAATTTTTATGCAATAAGCATAAATAGTTTCTGACATACGGCGCGACATGTGAAAAACCCCTCCCCTTTTTTTACAAAATACTCAATAACTCAAAATTAAATTTTAAATCATCACCAAAAAGTATACAGATCTTAAGGTTAATATAACTAAGAAGTGTGTAAAGTTTTAAGCAATAATCATAAACTGTTTTTGAGATACGGCGCAACATGTGAAAAACCCTTCCCCCTTTTTTAACAAAATACTCAATAGGCCAAAATAAATAAATGGTGTGTTTCCGGTTTCCCGACCCTACCTCCGTTTCAGACGCCGACCCTAAACATTTTATTGACAAAAATAAAATAAAAATTCAAAATCCGGATTTGTCAGTCTGTCCGGATCCGGTTATTCGTTTAGAATACTATAAATCTTCAAAGCGTTTGATAATAACGACAAATATTGATAAGTAAAGCGTTTCAAGGACCAAGATTTTAAATAAACAAGCATGGCTTTTCGGCAACCGTGTAGCGTATTAGCTGTCAAATATGCGAAATGTGATCACATGCACGCAAAATATAATGACATCGAATCCGGATAATTACGATATGATGAATCTTTTTGAAGAAAATCAAGCGGACCTATAGACGAAAAAAATTCGAAGTTGACGCACTTTGAACAGCCTTTACAAGCGAGATTTTTTAAATATTTGTATATATAATGAAGTCTATTCAGTATATATACATATATTAACTAAATCTCGTCTTGTACCTGTGCTTCTTTGGACCCGCGGCAACAGTCAGAATCGTTTCAGGTTGGACAGACTGTAACTGTCGGTAAATTGACTAACAATTTTATAGTAAAAACTGCTAAAATCAATCCAGCTTTTGTTGTAAAACATGCTCTTACGAATGTTGTACAGAATTGTGCCCAGGACGCAACATAAACGGCTGTTAATGCTTTTTAGTTTATGATGGCAAGGGAACAGACAATGTGGAACGAGAAAGATGAAACTTCAGAAGCTTTCCCCAGTAGGCAGACATGGTGTATGATTCATATTCATTTATAAATGAATCTGCCCCAGCACCATGTCTACTTTTATTCTTTTTTATTTCTCTGGCTGGTCCCATAACAATTTATACAAGAAAAGGGAAAAAATCCTGTCATATTTACATCTGCAATTTATTTGACCAGTAGATTAATGAGGTACCTTCACGACGAATTGTCACGAAATAGAAGTTTCAAATGGAAAAAGTGTTCTGGAATATTATTTCCACTGGAATAAATATTACAGTATATGTTCCTAACGGAATGAATGGTATAGAATATTTGTTCCAACAGGAACAGATATTATGACATTGGTTATAACAAAGTTTCCAGTGGAACTTCTGTTAGGCAGAACAATCATATGTAGACAGAATAACGCTAAAAAATCTTGCCAAACGACGTTAACGGTAATTTTTGGTGCATGACGATAAAATGTACACTTTCTTTTAGACGGTTAAAAAATTGACTGATTTTGATGAATCACGTAAAAATTTTTCCAAAAAATTATCTGAGACCTATAGTATACAAATCCTTGCTCTGAAGAATCAGGATAAGGATATTTTGATGAATTAAGGTAAAATTTTAACCAATTTGACGCTAACGGTAGCCAAAAATGACCATTTGACGCCTGACGGTAACAGGCATTACTACCATCATTAATAAGACAAAGATTTCACATTCTCACTCTTCTCAAAACCTGGAATTTTAATATTGTCAGAACACCCAATCTTCAATCACCATCACATTTTGTCAAACATCAAAACACATCTGTATATTAAATAAAGAGGGTGCAAGGGCAGAGTATTAACCCTAAAAAAATCATAATTATCTGCTGCTTAGAACGGTTCACAGTTTTTTCAAGGGGTACGAATCTGCTTCCATATGTATACCCTGTGTGACATTTACATTTTTAGGTTCAACGAGGATCAACATAATAACATACCATGCCAGATTTTTCACTGCCATTTTTGGTTTAAGATAATTAATCGTGAAGAACATACACTTTTCTTTTTACGACCAATGAAATGCATAAAATTTTCATTAAAGTTTATTTTCATATTTCTGACGCAGAATTAAAACAGAAAATTAAAAAAGCTGTAGATTTAATTACTTTTCTAAATATCAGAGAAGCCCGCACATCAAACTATTTGATTTGGAACTTTTTTCTGCTGTCGACCCATCAATAAAAAAAAAAAAAAATGTTTTCATAAAATAAAATGTTTTACCTACCTACCCTACCTAATTTTTTTGAAGATGAAATAGGAAACACACTATTAATTTATTTTGGCCATATCTCTAAAATAAAATTTTGAATCATCACCAAAAAGTATACAGATCTTAAGATTAATATAACTAAGAAGTGTGTAAAGTTTTAAGCAACATTCAAGCTTGATACAGCACTGAATTTGGATTGTGATTAAATATTTGACACAGCATAGGTTTCTGACACAGAATGAATGTGGTCTAAGAACTTAAAATTTTTTAATTTACCTATTCAAACCATATCATTATTATTTGCTTTGATATATAAATCAGAAATAACCAATTTAAAATGGAAAATTTTAAAGAAAAAAAAATCCCTCCCCTAAACTTTTTGAACCCCCTTATGATTCATCACCCCCAAACTCAATCCCAGCCTTCCCTTTGTGGTATGGTACCTTGCAGTACAATTTCAGAGAGATCCATACACTTGAACACAAGTTATTGTCTGGAAACTAGAAAAATGCTTGTTTTTAGGCCCCTTTTTGGCCCCAAATTCCTACACGTTTAGGGCAATTACCCCCAAACACAAACCCAGCTTTCCTTTTGTGATATGGAACCTTGTAGTACAATTTCATAAAGATCCATACACTTACACACAAGTTATTGTCCTGAAACTAGAAAAATGCTTGTTTTTTGCCCCTTTTTGGCCCCTAATTCCTAAAATTTTGAGGCATTTACCCCCAAAATCAATCCCAGCCTTCCCTTCGTGGTATGGTACCTTGCAGTACAATTTCAGAGAGATCATACACTTGAACACAAGTTATTGTCTGGAAACTACAAAAATGCTATTTTTGGCACCTTATTCCTAAACTTTTTGGGCAATTACCCCCAAACTTAATTTCAGCTTTCCCTTTGTGATATGGAACCTTGTAGTTCAATTTCAGAAAGATCCATACACTTACACACAAGTTATTATCATGAAACTAGAAAAATGCTTGTTTTTTGCCCCTTTTTTGGCCCCTAATTCCTAAAATTTTGAGGCTATTACCCCCAAAATCAATCCCAGCATTCCCTTTGTGATATGGAACCTTGTGGTACAATGTCAGAGAGATCCATACACTAACACACAAGTTATGTCTGGAAGTTACAAAAATGCTTATTTTTGGCATCTTTTTGGCCCCTAATTCCTTAACTGTTGGTACCATAACCCCCAAAATCAATCCCAACCTTCCTTTTGTGGTATTGAACCTTATGGTAAAATTTCATGGAGATCCATTCACTTAAACTTAAGTTAGAGTGCGAAAACTAATGCGTCTTCGGTTGACGACGACGACGCCAACGTCATACCAATATACGACCAACAAATTTTTAATTTTTGCGGTCGTATAAAAACACACACCTGTTTTAGTTACTAAGTCCCGTAACTCAAAAAAGTTTTAATCTTATTTTCACCAAAAAGTATACAGATCGTTTGACCGTCATAAGAAACAACTATGTTAAGTTTCATGAAATTTGGATAAGTCATTCTCAAGTTACGGTGCGACATGTTTAAACCGGACAGACAGACAGACGGACGGACATTTGTATACCATAATACGTCCCGTCAAAAATTTGACGGGCGTATAAAAATAAGGCTAAAGATTGATAGAACAAAATGAAGTGTTTTCTTTTTATGATAATTCTGCCAAACAGAATAAACTGCTTCGCTGAGCGCAGCTAGATACGCCTGCAGAGGTCCAACCCTGAACAGTTGGGGCAAAAATGGACACAATATTCAAGCTTGATTCAGGTCTGAATTTGGATTGTAATTAAATATTTGACATATTATAGGTTTCTGAATAAATGTAGTCAAAGAACTTGAAATTGGTTACTAGTATATGAATTGAATTTATATTCAATTAAAGATTTCTTGCTGTTGTGCAATACTTAGTAACTCTGTTGTCAGATTATAAACAAATAAAGTTCAATTAATTCTCAATGTCATATTAGAAATTTATGAAAATAAAAAGGGAGCTTACATCAATAGATATAAACAATTCACCAAAGTTTCATGAGAATTGGTGACAGCATTTTGTGAGTTATTGTCTGAAAACTGGAAAATCACCCCTTTTTTTAATGAATAAAACCCCATAACTCAGAAATGTAAAATGTAAAATTTATAAAATTCTAAAGGGAGCTTACATCAATACATACAAACAATTCACCAAAGTTTCAAAAGAATTGCTGAAAGCATTTTTGAGTTTTTGTCCGAAAAGTGGAAAATCCCCCCTTTTTTATGAATAAAACACTGCAACTCGGAAACGTAAAATCTAAAATTTATGAAAATCTAAAGGGAATGTCAATAGATATAAACAATTCACCACAATTTCTTGCAAGTTGGTGAAAGCATTCTTGACTTATTGTCCGAAAACTGGAAAATCCCCCTTTTTTTTAATGAATAAAACCCCATAACTCGGAAACGTAAAATCTAAATTTTATAAAAAACAAAAGGGAGCTCACGTCAACAGATATAAACAATTCATCAAAGTTTTATGCAAATTGGTTAAAGCATTTCTTAGTTAATGTCCGACATGTTGACGACGGACAGACAGACGGACAGACGGACGGACGGAGAGAGGTATACCATAATACGTCCCGTAAACGGGCGTATAAAAATTAACATAACTCAAGTTGTTTCTAATTATGATGGTGCATCCTGTAAAATTTAAATACGAATAGTTCCCTGGTTATTTTTTGGTGCAACCTAGAACTAAGATATCCTTAATATTTGTACGAGGTACGCAGCCAATTCTAGATCTAAAGTTATCACAAATATTATGACCTAAGTTATATTATATATATATATTTGTGAGCCATTCTGCTATTTTCATCTGAAGTTATCACAAACATCTCAGCTCAAATCACAGGTTCCAAAAAAGTATTGTGTGGTGCATACTGGCATTTTCTAAATCTGAAACCATCACGTTGTGGTTGGTGGTTGTCTACTATATATTTTTTTAGCATTTTAGCAGAGAATGTTGATTTTCTCTTTTGAATTGTCTTTCATTTAAGATTTTTGATGTAAATGGACAGTATATAGATCACAATTCTAAACAATTCTTTCCGTCATATTTTCTATAGCGGTTCTCTAGACAAAAATTGTTTTTTACACCTATGTTCCAACTTAAGCCATGTTGGCTATGTTGGTTGGTAGGCAAGATCATTGGACACATTTTTTAACTAGATACACCAAGGTTGATTGTGGAAAAGTTTGGTTCCAATTGGCCGAGTAGTTTTAGAGGATAAGATTTTTGTAAAAGTAAACAGACGTTCACGAAATGATGAGAACAGCTCACTTAACCCTCTTGAATAATTGAGCAAAAAACAGTATTAAATTAAAGGATTCAAGGCAAAATCATTGAAGAGCTGTGAGTAAGCAAGCAATTCCCTCTAAAGACTCTTCTCCTTGTTAAGTATCTGAATGAGAAGTGGCTTGTCCTCAAGATCCTGGAGTAGTGTGAGCCTGACGAAGACACAATCCCTTACAAAGTGATCCTACAGATATTGCTCGTGCAGATTTCTACTAATCATACAAACCCATCAGAGAAGTCTGGTTCTATTGTGATTTCTGCAGCCCTTTTTCTGTTTATCCATGCAGCTTCTCCAATATGTCCTGGAGTATGTGGACTAGCTGCTATTATCTGTGGAGAACTTATCAGGGGTCGCTGACCTTGTTGGATTATCTATGGAAAACAGAAAAACAGAAAATAAATAAAATTATTAAAAACTTTCATGATACAGATCAATGATGTCATTTTGTTTCATTTTGTTGAAGGGTTGCTGTCTAATTCATGATCCCTATACAACTTTCATTCATATACATTTACCTATGAAATTGCAAAATGTTCAAACATTTATTTCGTTAAAAATATTTGATCATCACTTACCTTATTTTCGATAGTGTCAAAAACATTGCTGATATAAACCTATGATATAAATTTCTTAAAATTCTGGCAAGAATTGTACACATGAGTGTGCTAACAATGCAATTTTCCAAAAAAAAAATCAATAATTCCAAGGGGCATAACTCTTTTAAAAATAACTGACCGGCACTGATTTTCGAAACTCGTCCAAGACATTGCTGATATATATAAATATATATATAAACAAGTCTAAATTGAAAACAACGTTCAAACCTATGATTGCGTTGGATAAAATCCGCAATTTTTATATGTGTGCATGCAAAACAAATTTCTTGTTAGAGGGGTCTAAATACAGCACAAACAACATTTTCCAAAAGATCAAAAAAGTGAAAAAGTATATTTTAACAAATCGCATTTGACTAACAGGTCGAAAAACAAATGTTCTTCAATCCTGCTGACTGCCATATATATACATAAACCATTGATATAAGTTTCATAAAAATCTGGCAAGAATTGTACACGTGAGAGCGCTAACAAGACCAGACGTGGGACAAAAAGTCCCCTACTGGTTTAAAATTCATTGTACTGGAACAAAATGCTATCTTAATCTATAACTTGTCATGGTGTAAACTATCTTCAAGCATGACGAAAAAAAGTGCAGAAAGCTGATTATTTGAGTGAATTTTCTAAGTCCAAGGACCATAACTCTGCACAAAATCATCAGACCAGAACAAAATTCGAACTTGATCTATAACTTGTCATGATTCAACAATACCAAATATCAAATCAATATCTTCAAGCATAACGAAAAAAAGTGCAGAAAGTTGATTATTTGAGTGAAATTTCTAAGTCCAAGGACCATAACTCTGCACAAAATCATCAGACCAGAAAATTCGAACTTGATCTGTAACTTGTCATGATTAAACAATACACCAAATATCAAATCAATATCTTCAAGCATGAAGAAGGAAAGTGTGGAAAACAGATTTGCAGGACTGACTGACGGATGGACAGACAGACAGACAGACAGACGGAGTGCAAACCTAAAGTCCCCTTCGACTTCGTCGGTAGGGGACTAAAAAAAACAATATACCAGAAATCCTCTAAAATTGGTTCATACACCATTTTTGTTTTATTTGTCCATGACTTTTCCCTTTTCTAGGCTTTTATCAAATTTCCATACCCAGAAAACAATAAACATGTTCTTTTTAAAATTCTGCTTGCGTTTACTGCTGTCAGTGTAAAACTTTACCATGTTTAATGTTACATAAACATGATAAACTAAGTCAATTTATCAGTAAAATATGATTTAAAAAAAAAAAAATAGATACAAATTTTCCTCAGAAGCTATTTCCTGATCACAAAGGAGTTTGGTCTACATTTTGTTACATTCCATGAAGGTTTGACAGAGTTATTTTCTAAAAAATTTTAACCCCAGACTGTATGAAAATGTTAACTGCAAAAAAACTAAGAACAATTGACGAATTATTTGGACTAGATGAGAAATTTGTTACCAGCATGAAATTTTTAGACATGAAGTTAATCAATAAAAGATCTGAGTTGGAAGAAATCTCAACAATCTGCTTGAAAATTCCAATAACAATTTAAAATGTTTTCGAAGATCTTCGAGACAAAAAATTGTAGTATGCAAACATACTTTCCCATTTCAAATTTTCTTTATATTTAATGTCAATCAACAACATTTCTAACCACAAGGGTTGATAGGGTAGAGAAATGTAGTCCCTTGGACTGATCTTTTCAGCCAGTGTAACACATGCTGATGAGGAGGCAGAGGTTTGGTATAACAACTTTAAATCTGATGCTTCATATAGGGTGAGTTCTATGCTCTCTGAAGGTTAATAAACTGTTGACACAGAGATATGTCTCACGTGTCTGCAGAAAATTTGAAAAAAGACAATCTGATGGACTGCAATATTGCAACAATTCAAAGTCGCTGGACCATGACCTAGGGGGCAGGGCCTTAAAATAGTCATCAAACTGATTTCTACTGATAGTAATGCAACTTTATAGCAAACATCATTGATCAGTAGTTTCTATCAAACTAACCTAAGCAGAAAACTTAACATTGAAAATTGCTTACTAACTGAAAGTCGCTGGACCATGACCAGGGGGCAGGGCCGTGAAATAGCTGTCAAACTGATAAGTACTGATAGTAATGCAACTTTATACAAAATATCATTGATCAATCACAGGCAGTCCTATCAAACTGACTTGAGCAGAAAGCTTAGCAGTTGTCGACGCTGTAGCCACCGCTGGAAAAGAAACAACTATGTCTTGCCTTTTGGCAAAAAGTGTTATCTAGGGGTAACTATTCCTCTGATGTCACCAGGAAAGCAATACCTACTTTTTTTTTAAATGATTTTCAGGGTTCTCCCATCACATTTTCTTTTGATACCTTGAAAAGGAATTTCTTTATATAATATACCTTGTAGGGTGACATCTTTGCTGGTGAATTACTAACAGGTATAGCTATCAACTGTACTGCTGTAAAATAAACAGTATTGTTCTTTTAATATAATTTACCAATATAATATATATATATATGTAACACTCCCAAACGTGTCCTTCCCCCCAAACGTGTCTATTCCCCCCCAAAAGGTGTCCGTAATATTCAATGCTGCCCAAACGTGTCCGATTTCATAACCCCCAAACGTATCCGATAATTGTTATTCGCCAAAACGTGTCCACTGTTACACGCCAGAACGTCTCACATCTTTTAGTGCTAATACATGTATGTCCTAAATGAAATCAATAACATTTACGGCATTTCTATGATGGGGGAAACAGTTGATCACGAGGTAGTAATTTATTAGCATTAGTTTGTTCAATGCCGGTTGTTAATGATTATCATAATTGCAAATTTAATATGTAACATATATGAATTAACTTTTGACTGAATTTGCTTAATGTCCAGTTGCAAGTATTTCATGCTCATTTAGAGCGAACATACAAATAATTCTAGTGCAGTTGAATTAATCGTTTACTATGTAAATTATGTGTTACTAATAAACTCCGATGATGTATTTTATATTAATCCGACGGCTGGCTTTCAGAGGAATTGACTTCCCTTTTTTTCAACATTTCTGATAGTTTAAAAGCTCTTCAAATCATAAACTGGTTTTCAGGTTTTTTAATAAATTTTAGGTTTCGAGCATCACTAAAGACACACGAACAAGAGAAATAACGTCCAGTGCCAAATATTTCATACATTATTTGGACGACATCATGTTAACAATAAATACTGTATATAGGTTCTATTATCATACCAGGAATTCAGGATTGGGCCTAAATTTTGACGGTTATTCGGGATTAACACTAGTTGGGATTTTAATCTAAAAAAATTAAGAGTGAGTGAAGACCGATTTTTTTAAGACTTCAGTAAGAAACTACTGCAATCTCCGTGTAATAGAGGCCGTTTTAAATAAAAGTTGCAGAAATTTAAAAAAAATGTTGCCTTCCAAAATACAACTGATGGCACCATGAAAGAGTGAATTGCTACAAAGGTTTTAAAGCGCAGAGAAAGTCGCATTCTCCCTACACCAGGTATCTGATTTAATATCAACAATTTAACTGAGCATGGCTGCTTACATTTACATCCAACATAGCCGAACGGACGCCCCCGCTTTGCCCAGGTTATAGTGACGTTTTAAAAAAGACCTAAAGTAATTTATTTCTATTTTTAAGTTATAATGAAATAATAAAATGAGTATACGTTAATGAAAAAGCAATAACCAAATAACCTACATATTTATAATATGGACACGAATGATAGTTCTAGTAAAAGAAAAATATTAAACTTGATATGGACTAGGTATTGTCAGAATTTCAATAACGGCCGGGTACCAGTCTAGATATGGACTCGTTTTGGGGATTGGGCACGTTTGGGTGTTCATTAAAAAATGGACACGTTTGGGCGTTTATACAAACGACACGCTTTGGCGCCCTTTTACATTTAGACATGTTTTGCAGTTCAGTGACGTCATGTGGACACGTTTGGGGGAATCGGACACGTTTGGGGGGTTTGGGAGGAAGGACACGATTCTGAGTGTTACATATATATATATATATATACATATATATATATATAATGTAAGATATATGTAAAGAGGAAATTAAAGGAGTGGGTTTCGAAAAGGCGATAATATGACCCCTATTTCTAGCTAAAATTTCAAATTAGGATTAATTGACCAATATCACAATCAATCATACATGTAGCTAAAACAATGACTAAATAGGAAATAGGTCTATTTGTTGATAATGAAAGTATTTCTAGCCATCTTATCATGATGTCACAACACTTGGATTTTCCAAAGAAATTCAATGAAAACAGGACAATTTCTATGATTTTTTTTTGGACTTGATATATAGAGCACATGCTTTGACAAAATGATCTTTTAACATTTTACATATCTGACTTGAATATCTAGTTTGACAAAGACTGTGCTCAATGTTTCTAAAGTGTAAGTTTGGCCTGAATCCGGACAGTTTTGTCAAATTTCACCAAAATCTCTACTTTTGGTCTATTAGGGTTGTAAATGTAAACTCTTTACAAGCAAAGCTCTACAAAAATGTTCTATTCACTTTCTTAGGTGTCTTTTTTTTATCAACTCGAAATGTTTTTTTTTTTCATGAAATAATGGACTTAATATTAGGGTCCAAAATCTAAATCATTCAGTTGGGCATTAAAAGTCTTGCAATACAAAAAATATGATACAAACTATATTCAAAAGTAGAGATCAGAACAAAGCAGATTTTGATTTTTTTTTAGATATTTATTTATCATGTAAACTGTCATTGTACTCTGTTTTTATGAATTATTTCTACAGTTGAACATAATTAAAATAGACCATTATATCATGATTATCAACTAAGAATAATAGGAAACCTGTTTTGTTTGCTTTATATTTCCCACTCAATGTGATACCTTTGCTAACAAATTATCAAGACACTAGCTATAGACAGCTTGTACATACAAGGTTTTTTCCACATTCATTTTTAAAATCGTGTATTATTTATTTATTCATGTATTATATCAATACCCCTTTCACTTTCAAGTCAATTATTATTCATTTCACTTTTCAAAAATTCAAATAAGACCATGGTGCATTTCATCCTAATTTAAAAGCATCCATGCAAAGTATTTCAGATTCTTTCAAGTTGAAAAAAAAACCATTTATTTAAACAACATAAATATTTAATAAAGCAACCTGTTTAATACAATATCTAATAAAATATGACATATTTTTCTTCCCAAATACATTTCCAGGCCTCTACAATAACTTTTTTTTCAACTTGTCCAGTAGGACAAGTACAACCCAAAACTTACTTGTCCGAATGAAATTGTAACTTGTCCAAAACAAATCTTAATAATAACCTTTTTTGCCTTATAAGTTGATCCAAGGAACAAAATGAATTAAAACAATAGAACAGAATTTGATTTATATCTTTTGAAATACTTTTCAAAAATATGAGTCGAGAACAACTGAATCTAGTCATGTCACAGGGCTTAGGTTCTAGTTTTCATCAATGCCAAAGTCTCATCAGACTCTGCACATGAGGCACCGTCTGATAGGCCTGTCAATGTACACTCATTGGATTTGTATCCTGGTTGTTTAAGTTGAAAAAAGATTATTCAAATGCAATCAATAAAAAAAAGATGATGTATGATTGCCAATGAGACAACTCTCTACAAGAGACCAAAATGACACAGAAATTAACATCTATAGGTCACCGTATTGCAAGTATTGTTTCTTTCTACATATGATCAAATATGATTTTGTGAATTTTATGGTAAATAATTTCTTCATTTTAATTTAAAAAATATTTTTGTTAAAAAAATTACCGGTATGGTATTTATTATAAAGCAACAGAATAAGGTAGGAAACGAGGTACTGATTTGTCTTGGTCCCGAAATGTCTCCTGTGTTGCCAAACTGTCTATTAATCATGTCTATTAAATATGTCTCCTACGTGCCAAACTGTCTTTTAAACTTAGGAGCCGAATCATTTCCGAGCTGGTGAAGAACTGTCTTGTAAAGTTACCTTTTCTACAAAGCGCATCGCTGATTCGGATCAGTAAAACTGGTTTCCGAGAATAGTATGCCTTTTACCTATTAAAAAGTACCTGACAAAAAACCAGTTTAAAATTATCGGTTTGCAAGTAAACATGTCAAATTAATACTTGTTTTTATCTTCTTTTCTTGTTTTTTGTTTATAATTACTTTGTTCATCAAAGTTGGATTAAATTTATTTTCTGCAGAATAATTTTACTTGTCCCGTCGGACAAGCTCGATCTAGCTTTTACTTGTCCGACCGTTTTTTCCTCTGGTACCGGACAATCGGACAAGCGTTATTGTCGAGGCCTGATTTCTATGCGAACAATACATTGGTATGTCAGACTCACTCATATCACCTTACAAATTATAAAAACTTTCAGCATGTTATTACTGTATAAATCACAAATATAAAGCATTTCAACTTCAGTCTTGAATAAGAAAGTGTGCAATTTTATGCTGAGCATACCCCCACTCACAATTGAAAGTATCTGAAAAACAGGAAGTGAATGTTTCACATACCCTTTCCCCAACCTCTATCCAGTTTCTCATTTTTATCCCATTGTCTTTATCTCATCTACATCACATCTAGCCAATCTAATGTTAATCACATCTTCATCACATCCAGCCAATCTCATGTTAATCATATCTACATCACATTTAGCCAATCTCGTGTTAATCACATCTTCATCACATCTAGCCAATCTCATGTTAATCATATCTTTATCACATCTAGCCAATCTCGTGTTAATCACATCTAGCCAATCTCATCTTAATCATATCTACATCACATCTAGTCATTCTCATGTTAATCACATCTTCATGACATCTAGTCAATCTCATGTTAATCACAACTACATTACATCTAGCCAATCTCATGTTAATCATTCTACATCACATCTAAACAATTTCGTGTTAATCACATCTTCATCACATCTAACCAATCTCATGCTAATCATATCTATATCACATCTAGTAATTCTCATGTTAATCACATCTTCAGCACATCCAGCCAATCTCATGTTAATCATATCTACATAACATCTAGCCAATCTCGTGTTAATCACATCTAGAAAATCTCATGTTAATCATATCAACATCACATCTAGTCATTCTCTTGTTAATCACATCTTTACCACATCCAGCCAATCTCATGTTAATCATATCTTCATCACATCCAGCCTATCTCATGTTAATCACATCTACATCACATCCAGCCAATCTCATGTTAATCATATATACATCACATCTAGCCATTCTAATGTTAATCATATATACATCACATCCAGCCAATCCCATGTTTATCATATATACATCACATCCAGCCAATCCCATGTTAATCATATATACATCACATCCAGCCAATCTCATGCTAATCACAACTACATCACATCTAACCAATCTAATGTTAATCATAATTTCTCATCTCAATTACATCTCTTTTTTTTCTATTTATTAACAGTTATTAACTCTTAAATAAACTCACTATTCTGTCTTGCATTTTGATCTCTAAAACCAGTCAGGTCACCATTAGCATCCAACAAACCAACCTGAAAAGACAGAGATTATGATTCAAAAAGAGAATGGACATCGAGGATGTCTTGCCTGCTTAATTGATATTGACTGAGTCTCTTCTTAACAGACTTAACTATCAATTCTAGTAAAAGATTGTTTGATAGGGGAAATTATTTTAACTTTTGGCATCTTATTACGGTAGTTATTAGAAATGAATGATATTGGTATGTTTTATAAACTATTAACATGAATTATGACTAAGTTAGTTCTTAGGAGTAATGATATTGCATGCTTTAGAAATGCTATATATATCAATTATTTCAACATGTATAAATCAAAATATTTTTTCTTGAAAAGGTTTGATTTTTACAGGTAAATAGAATTACAGGGGACAAGATTATCAGAGCATTGCAATTATATGGATAATAGGAGCCAAAAGTTTAATAACTACATTGAAACCTGGGAAACTGAACCCTGATTAAACCAAATTTCACTTTAAAACGAACAATTTCCAAAGTCACATGAAATTTCCCTATCAATTAACGTTAATACAACCTGATCAAACCAAACCCTGCCGATACTGAATTCTGAATGCTTTTTGAAGGCTCGTTAGTGAATCAATGTGTATTAAAAGATTCAAAATAGATTGATAGCAATCAAATCAATGTACATGTAAGCAGCCATCGAAATTAGGGTTTGGATTTTACAGGACCGAAGTCAAGATGTTTATTTTTCTCTTTAGATTGTATTACAAAATTCTCTAAAATTTACAGGACCGAAGACATTTTTACAGGACATAGGCAGTCGGTCCTGTGCTAATTTCAATGACTGAAGGATTTACAATTATTTGCATGAGTGATTAAACAAACACATGCTGGCAAAGAATCCTTGAGGTTATTTGAAGTTTAATTTAATGATAAGTTGTTAATATAAATTAATTAGCTTGTAACTGTACATGTAGACAGTGTTTAAATTAAAATTAATAAGAAGAAACAAACTATTTATAAAAATGATAATTATTTTCATCGCCAAAAAATGCAAGAACTGGACTTTCTCTTTTTTTAAAATGCAAATATGTTTAATTGAATACACGGAGGCAATTTTAAATTATCTCAAAAAAGATCTTATTATGAAATAGGGGATCTGTAAAACCTACTGTTTGTGACATTCTCAAAAGTAAAGATATACACCCTGCTCAATGTTTTCGTTATTTGTGATTCCCTTTAGAGACCCCATCAAATGCAGATGAGCCTGAAGACCCGGATGATGACGTTCTGTTATCTGATTTAGTTCAACAGTTCAACTCAAAGGACCCAAGTGTGTAGATAATAGAAACCAGCGATATTGATGACAATTAAACTACAGAATCGAAATTTGACAGGGATTGTGAAACTTTCTTGAACAGTGAATATTGCAGAAAACTTGATTGACTCAGACGATGGTGTAGAATTGAGACTACAACGTTTATCGCAGGCTCAGACATAAACCATACCAACATTTTTTATGAGCTTTACTGATGAATTAAACATTTTTTTTGGTATATCTTATTTTATTATCGTTTAAATTGAAATCAACATGACCTAACTTGGTGTCCCTCATCAGTCAGTCAAAACACCAAGTCCTGAGTGTGTTCGGTTTGGACAGTTTTCACTGTATAACAACTACCCCCTAATAAATGTTAATATGACAGGGAAAAAGTACAATGTTTATATAAAAGTTATTTTTGAATCAAAGTGATGGAAATCAGTCAGTCATGGAAAGATTGGAAGAGAAGATAACAAAATAATGTTCCCTGTTACATGTTTCACCTTTTACGCTTTATCTTTTGAAACAGAAGAAATTACAATAAGGATTCTTCTAACAAAGTTTATCAATTATCCTTGTGGGACATGGGACAAACAGATAGACTGGAAGCTCAGAACTTTATTGTTTAAAAAGTTGTTTTGGGGTATTGTAAGTTGAAATATAGGCATACTATTTTTTCCCTCTAAGAATTGCTTATTGATTTTGAAAACAATCATCATGATTAAATGACACTGAATTCGAAGATTAAAATAAATGTGGATAGTGTCCACATGTGATGCCCCCGCTTGCATATCATATAGTTATAAAGGGACATAACTGAAGAACGGTAAAAGTGACGCTACCCAAATTTGAAAATGACAAAAGTAGCCTGCACATATACAAACCTTAAAGAAATACATACTTAAATGAACACCTATAAAATATAATCCAAATTTTTCACAGATCATATGTGCATATGTACACAGACATGAGAATCATAGGAACTATATTTCAGTGTGTATACATTTTGTAGATTTAGTAACTAACCTGTGCTACTTCTTGTAAGGGATGTCAGTGCCTTAGGAAAGACTTGGAACAATAGTTCCAATCTTTCCAAAAACTAATTCCTGACTATTCAAAAGCATAATAAAAAATTTCTAAAACCAGGAAATGAAAGTTTGAAGGATCTATACTCTTCTGGCTGCTGTTTCTACCTCTTTATTTAAGATTTTATTCTAATAATCATTGTCCATCATGTGTTCATGAGAACTCTGATATTGACTAGAATACTTTCATATTCTCATGACTAACAGTAATTGAAGCAAATGCCACAATTTAGTTTTGAGAGAACCTTTTCTTTGATTAAAAAAGACTGTCCATTTACCCAGTAATTCACAAGGTACGGACTGACTGGATTCGATAGTTATTTTTTATCAAAATTTCAAATGACCAGTATCTGCTAGTATTGACCGCTTTTTGCCAACAATTTGGCTTTCTTGTTCAAGCTGCAGTAAGAATGATTCTGTGAGTTCAAATAAAAACTTTATCTGTTCATATATCTTTTACATTATTTGTTATGAAATACAACTAGTAGTAACAAGGAATTATTTGAATCTGGAATAGTTTTTAATTCTGGAAAATTAATAACAAATGTATGATGAAAACTAACTAAATAGGGTTAGCCATGCAAGCATGGCTAAGGTTAATTTTACCTTCACTAATATTTCAGTACGAATTAACTAACCCCCTTTAGCCATGCATTCATGGCTAACCCTCCTGAATTTGGTTAGTTTTCATCATACATTTCTTATCAATTTTCCAGAATTCAAAATTATTCCAGATTCAAATAATTCCCTGTTTAGTGTTTTTCTTAATTTTCATGACAAAAATAAGTGCTTTTCCAAAGCAAAGTTGTTCTCCTTAAAATTTCCATCGAAAACTAGTTGGTACGCCTTCAGATTTCTTAACTAAATATATTGATACAATTTCACATGTGAGAAAGGGCTTTTTATCCCAATATCTTTTTAATTTTTTTTGCATGGGCGACTTTTAATTTGGAATTTTTGAGTCATTAACAATCGAATTTACGCCATGGCAAATATAACCGTTTTTGGTCAAATTTTCAAACTAGAAATTAAATTTTTAGACATTTTCTCTCCACTGACATATGTACACAAGATGAGTTCTCACTGACTTTATTGGAGGTTACATAACAGAAAGTGATTAATCCTTGAATAATTATTTCCCTATCAACACACCATATGAACAGGATGTCACTTATCCTAGAGCTTTAAACTGAAAATAAACATGATAAATTGTTTCAACATTTAATGCATATGTGAAGGAGGAGTGCATGGTGTAATGGAAAAACTGAATTTTTATTTGTAGGAAATTCCAATAGTAGGGTGGAGGCAAACAAAAACTATTTATCAAGTGAATATTAATTGCACACTTCTTTTAACTTCCAATTCACAATGACTTCAGTTAAGTGTCAACATATGTATTTGCATTGAATTTCTGTCCACTGCAATGTTCTTCACCTTGTATCTGTGTCAAATTCAAGAATGGGCAGATCAAACCCCCTCATTTAGTATGTTAAAATATGGTCCAGACTCCAGTAGGTTAAGAGGATGCTTTGATGACCATAAGAGTTCACAAAAGCTGAGTAATTGGGTCAGGTACAAATGTAGCTTTTACAATTACAGTATATAATATCATCTTCTTAACACTGTACAACTATATATCATTCAGTGTTTTCTTGTCAATCATGGTGATGAGGGCTTTTTAAATTTTGAAAATTTAACTATCTCAAGTGGATAAATATCGCAATCAAGACGGATGTGTGTAAGAATATATATATATATATATATATGGCTATTACAATAAAATGTGCATAAAAAGCATTGTTTGTAACCAATTAACCACAAAAATGTAGAGCAATCAAACTCATATTACAATCATTATGCAATTGGTGTACAATCAATTTCTTTATAAACCTCAATATTTATTAGAGATAATTAGGTCAATGTTATCAGATAGCTACTTGCTTAATCCTTTGTCCAAGTCTTTGTAAATAAAGGATTTTCGCTTCAGTAAACTTTTTGATTGACATTTCTTTAAGCCAAAAAATAATAAAAACAGTTATCTTGCCTTTAAATTGTGGAAAAAAATTTAAATAACAAATATTTACCATTTTAAATGTTTGTTTCTGACTTTCATGTATATCTTTGTTGTGTACAACAGTATGTGGCTCTGTCAGTTTGTGTAAAGGAATGAGCAGATGTATTTAATGACCTAAATAAATCTGTTCTACTAACAATGTTTGCACACAGTGGAAGTGAACCAAGAACAGGAGGATATTATTATTAAATGAACATTAATTTTACTGCATGTCAAGGTCCACTTTGTTGATCAATACTTCTATGTCTTTTGATGTTTTTACATCTCATTGAATGAACTCCCCCTTTTTTGCATTCATTTTATTAAAATTATTTCATTCCATTTGCCTATTCAATCTTGTGCTTCCTATAATAAGTAATCTATCTGAATTTTCTAAAAATGTCTTTATTTCATAAAATCTTAAATAAATATAAAATATCCCCTTTTGTCAGAAAGGTAAGACAACAAGGTGAACTATTAAACTTAAAACTTGTTTATAATACCATAATGATTAAAAGGGTTTTTATTAAATCTGATGTCACCAATAGCATGTAAGGACTTCAGGCAGGTGTAGAAGAGGCAGATGTCTTTAATGATTTCTCTATCAAAATGTAAAGTCTATTTCTAAATTCCAATACAGATGGCTTGAGTCTTACAACATCAATAATAAAAATATGTAATTTAAATAATTTATTTAATCTGAAAGGTGTTAATTTCTCCAAATTCATTAATATTAGGGTTTTACTACATGTAAAAAGTATTTTAACCTGAAATTTATTTGAGGTTACTGATTTAAATTATTATATAAAATTGATCAATTACTGAAAATTAACAATGGGTTATAATTTTCATTAAGTATCAGTGCCCTTTGAAGGACTTAGGCACAAACTTTTTAACATGTAAACTATGCAAAATTGATAAAATTTGTAAAGGGTTTGCTGAACCCTGTGTCTTGCCTTCAACTACTGCTGTCAGTGTAAAAGTCATTTAAGAACAATCACTCCTATAAGGGAACTATTTCAACAAAATTTTAGTTGTTTGTAGCTGTCTTTCTGATCATTTTTATGCCCCAGCCGTAGCGGTGGGGGCATTAAGTTTTACCGTTGTCCGTCTGTATGTACGTCCCAAAATTGGTTTCCGTTCTCTGACTTGAGTTTGCCTCAACCAAATGTTATGAAACTTATACAAAATGCTTATTACAACAAAACACAAATCAAGTTTGAATTTTGGTGGCGTCACTTTAATCGTTCTAGAGTTATGCCCATTATAAATGGAATAAAATGCTCCGCTTTGCGCAGCTTGATACGACCACAGAGGTCGAACCCTGAACAGTTGGGGCAAGTATGGACACAACATTCAAGTTTGATACAGCTCTGAATTTGGATTGTGATTAAATATTTGACACAGCATAGGTTTCTGACACAGAATGAATGTGGTCTAAGAACATAATTTTTTTAATTTACCTATTATGGTCCAATATCCAAAATCTATATACATGGTTAGATTCAGCATATCAAAGAATCCAAAGAATTCAATTTTTGATGAAATCAAACAAAGTTTAATTTTGAACCCTTTTGACCTCAATGTGGACCAATTTTGATAACGGGGCCCAAAAATCAAAATACATGGTAAGATTCAGCATATCAAAGAACCCCATATATTCAATTTTTGTTGAAATCAAACAAAGTTTAATTTTGGACCCCAACTTGGACCAACTTGAAAACTGGGCCCATAATCAAAAATCTAAACACATGTTTAGATTCAGCATATCAAAGAACCCCAAGAATTCAATTTTTGTTAAAATCAAACTAAGTTTAATTTTGGACCCTTTGGACCTTAATGTAGACCAATTTGAAAACTGGACCCAAAATTAAAAATCTAAATACACGGTTAGATTTGGCATATCAAAGAACCCCAATAATTCAATTTTTGATGAAATCAAACAAAGTTTAATTTTGGACCCTTTTGACCTCAATATGAACCAATTTGATAGCGGGGCCCACAAATAAAAAAATCTAAATACATGGTTAGATTCAGCATATCAAAGAACCCCATATATTCAATTTTTGTTGAAATCAAACAAAGTTTAATTTTGGACCCCAATTTGGACCAACTTGAAAACTGGGCCCGAAATAAAAAATCTAAATACATGTTTAGATTCAGCATATCAAAGAACCCCATATATTCAATTTTTGTTAAAATCAAACTAAGTTTAATTTTGGACCCTTTGGACCTTAATGTAGACCAATTTGAAAACTGGACCCAAAATTAAAAATCTAAATACACGGTCAGATTTGGCATAACAAATAAATAAATTGTGCAATTAAAGATTACTTCTTGAAATCTGAAATGAGAAAAAATTGACCCCCCACAATTTCTTTTTATGGATTTTTTTGTAAAAAACAGAAAAGGTGCAACATTTGCAGATATTTTTACTGGTCTTCCTTTATAAATATGCATTTCTTTAAACATAATTTAAAAGCAGTGTAAGGGAAGTAATCAAAACATTGTATGTGGATTACCTCCCTTACACTGTTTTAAATTGTCTTAATTGTTCATTAACCATTACTTTATACATAATTTAAAAGCAGTGTAAGGGAGGTAATTCAAATGATGTATTTGATTTATCTCTCTTACACTGCTTTAAATTATGTTTTGTACTAAAGTATTTGTCCATATAAAAATGCTTGTTTTTTGCCCCGTTTTTGGCCCCTAATTCCTAAAATTTTGAGGCAATTACCCCCAAAATTACCTATTCAAACCATATCATTATTATTTGCTTTTTTATATAAATCAGAAATAACCAATTTAAAATGGAAAATTTTAAAGAAAAAAATCCCCCCCCCCCAAATTTTTTGAACCCCCTTATGATTCATCACCCCCAAACTCAATACCAGCCTTCCCTTTGTGATATGGTACCTTGCAGTACAATTTCAGAGAGATCCATACACTTGAACACAAGTTATTGTCTGGAAACTAGAAAAATGCTTGTTTTTTTGCCCCTTTTTGGCCCCAAATTCCTAAATGTTTAGGGCAATTACCCCAAACTCAAACCCAGCTTTCCCTTTGTGATATGGAACCTTGTGGTACAATTTCAGAAAGATCCATAAACTTACACACAAGTTATTGTCATGAAACTAGAAACAAGAGTGCACACGCTGAAATGTCTCGCCTTCTTTACTAATCATTGATATTATGTTGATAGTCCTAAATATAAAGCTTTATTACAACTGTCACATAAACTTAACATTAACCAAGTAAACTAAACATTGACCAATGAACCATGAAAATGAGGTCAAGGTCAGATGAACCATGCTAGGCAGGCATGTACAGCTAACAATTCTTCCATACAACAAATATAGTTGACCTATTGCTTATAGTTTAAGAAAAACAGACGAAAACACAAAAACTTAACACTGAGCAATGAACCTTGAAAATGAGGTCAAGGTCAAATAAAACCTGCGTGACTGACATATAGATCATAAAATATTTCCATACACCAAATATAGTTGAACTATTGCATATAGTATTAGAAAAAAAGACCAAAACTCAAAAACTTAACTTTGACCACTGAACCATGAAAATGAGGTCAAGGTAAGATGACACCTGCCAGCTAGACATGTACACCTTACAATCATTCCATACACCAAATATAGCTGACCTATTGCATGCAGTATTAGAAAGAAAGACCAAAACTCAAAAACTTAACTTTGACCACTGAACCATGAAAATGAGGTCAAGGTCAGATGACACCTGCCAGCTAGACATGTACACCTTACAATCATTCCATACACCAAATATAGTAGACCTATTGCATACAGTATAAGAAAAACAGACCAAAACACAAAAACTTAACTATAACCACTGAACCATGAAAATGAGGTCAAGGTCAGATGACACCTGCCAGTTGGACATGTACACCTTACAGTCCTTCCATACACCGAATATACTAGACCTATTGCTTATAGTATCTGAGATATGGACTTGACCACGAAAACTTAACCTTGTTCACTGATCCATGAAATGAGGTCGAGGTCAAGTGAAAACTGTCTGACGGGCATGAGGACCTTGCAAGGTACGCACATACCAAATATAGTTATCCTATTACTTATAATAAGAGAGAATTTAACATTACAAAAAATCTGAACTTTTTTTTCAAGTAGTCACTGAACCATGAAAATGAGGTCAAGGACATTGGACATGTGACTGACGGAAACTTCGTAACATGAGGCATCCATATACAAAGTATGAAGCATCCAGGTCTTCCATCTTCTAAAATATAAAGCTTTTAAGAAGTTAGCTAACGCCGCCGCCGCCGCCGGATCGCTATCCCTATGTCGAGCTTTCTGCGACAAAAGTCGCAGGCTCGACAAAAATGCTTATTTTTTGCCCCTTTTTGGCCCCTTATTCCTAAAATTTGGAGGCAATTACCCCCAAACTCAATTCCAGCTTTCCCTTTGTGATATGGAACCTTGTAGTACAATTTCAGAAAGATTCATAAACTTACACACAAGTTATTGTCATGAAACTAGAAAAATGCTTGTTTTTTACCCTTTTTTGGCCCCTAATTCCTAAAATTTTGAGGCAATTTCCCCCAAAATCAATCCCAGCATTCCCTTTGTGATATGGAAACTTGTGGTACAATGTCAGAGAGATCCATACACTAACACATAAGTTATGTCTGGAAGTTACAAAAATGCTTATTTATGGCCCCTTTGTGGCCCCCAATTCCTTAACTGTTGGTACCATAACCTCCAAAATCAATCCCAACCTTCCTTTTGTGGTATTGAACCGTATGGTAAAATTTCATAGAGATCCATTCACTTAAACTAAAGTTAGAGTGTGAAAACCAATGTGTCTTCGGACGACGACGACAATGCCAACATCATACCAATATACGACCACAAATTTTTTTTGTGGTCGTATAAAAATTGCTTTTTTTTTAGTTTCTGTTTTCTACTTAAGTTAGCCTCAACCAAATGTTATGAGACTTACACACATTGCTTATTACCACAAAACTCAGATCAAGTTCAAATTTGGGTAGCGTCACTTTTATTGCTCTTCAGTAATGTCCCTTTATAACTATATGATATGCAAGTGGGGGCATCATATGTGTCCACATGTGGACACTATCCACATTTATTACTTTTTAAAGTGTCTTAGTATCTTTTTTGTTTTAGTTTTCAAGATACTAGGCAAAAACACCAAAAATTGGTTAAAATCATCAATAACAAGCATTTATTCTCTGGCAGAGAGTGGTCTCATTGGCAATCATACAACATCTTCTTATTTTTATAAGAACTCAAATAATGAGTAGACTAACAATTTCAGCAAGGTTGATTTATTTAAGAAATTGTCTTGCTGATCAGTTTTGCTATTAAAGTGTTTATCTATCTATAATAGCTTTCAAGATAATAGTAAACTTAAAAAACACTAAAAAATTGGTAAAAAAAGCATTAACTCAAATAACCAGTCAACTGACTATTTTTGTGTTTTAAAGTTTTTATCTTTCTATTCCGGTTTTAAAGATATCAGGAAAAATTGCAAAAAAAATGTCATTAAAGCGCAATAACTCCTAGAAGTAGAAGACTGACAGTTTAGACATACATTACTTACATGTAATTTTTAATAAAATAAACTGCTTCGCCGAGCGCAGCTGGATACGACCGCAGAGGTCCAACCCTGAACAGTTGGGGCAAAAATGGACACAATATCACAGCTTGATACAGGTCTGAATTTGGATTGTAATTAAATATTTGGCACATTATAGGTTTCTGACACAGAGTAAATGTAGTCAAACAACTTGAAATTGGTTGTATGATTTGAATTTATATTCAATTGAAGACTTCTTGCTTTTGTGCAATACACTGTGCTGTTGCGCAATACTTAGTAGATCTGTTTTCAGACTATATACAAAGAATTAGCAAAATAAATTGTGACCCCCAATTTTTTTCTTTGGAAAATTGACAATTTCTTAAATCTTGAGGGAAATAAAATTACCCCCCTCCCCCCCCCCCTTCCAAAAAAAATATTTGAAATTTATGGGATTGATAAAAAAAAATGCCTAGTACATGTAGTTAGAATTACTTTTTTGCATTGAAAAGTAATATTATTTCTTTTGAAAAAAAAACCTGCAGAGAGCAGGACTTGAGGAAGGAGGCTGGGCTAACTAAGACACTGCATATATAAATCAATGTACATTGTATGGTAAAATAATTTCAAATGATCACCTCTTTTGCCACTGGTTCTAGTCCAGAATCTTTGTAGAATTTCACAATATCGTCTTTGATTTCACCTCCACCACTGGCTCCTCGTGTTGGCGTTGTCTGAATTATTTTCATCGGACTTGATTGGGCTGTAAAAAAAAAACTGCAGATCAGTGAATTTAATTAGTGCTTTTTCTCATAAATTTTTACATTGTGATTGATTTAAACACATTAAGTAGTTCTAGTCTCATATCCTTCAGTACATAAATTACCTTGGGAGGAGCTTTCTTCAAATTAAAATGCACATCAAAATCTTACTCAGACCCTTCAGGCAAAGATTAATGAAAAGGCCTCATTTTATTTCACTATCATGACTATTCAGTAAATCATGCAGCTTTGCCATTCTTCAAACAATAAGATTTACATACATGTACTCGAAATAAGTGCACAGTTAAGGCCAAAAAATAACAGCATCTGTGTTAACTGTACCCTAACCCACCCTTATATTTGAGAGCTGACTCTATAACTTTTTTCACTGAAAATTGGGCAAATTATATATTTTCACAGGTTTTATTCTTGACAGCGATGTTCTTTTTGTTCATACTCTAGCTTTATGCCAAGTATCGCCAAAAAGTATTGTGTAAAAACGAGTTAAAACATATACATGTCAAGGCTTCCAAAACGGTCATATATGCCGGACATTTGTATAATGTCCGGTAAAAGTCCGGCTGGGCAAAGCATGAAACGGTCATCTACTTTTTAGTTTTCAAGGCTTTAAGAGACGGTCATTTTAACATAATTCGCGATCTTTTTGACCTTTAACAGCCACACATTTCCGGTCATAAAAGTGACATGATCGTTAAGTACTATCAAAACAACCCCTACTTTAATACCTTCTCATTTTAATCAAGGCTAATTAGTTGTCAAACAGCTAAAATTTACCTGTTCAGGTGACAGGTAAACTATTTTGAATCGGACATTGATCGGTCTATTCAAAGTTATTTTCTTACATTTCAGCGGTTTGCATCTAATTAATTTAATCAAAAAGATTTAAATTATCAGAAATACGTTTACAACAAGAAATGAATGTAACAGGATGCTGTTACGAAGTCTCCCAAACGAAGCTCCCATAATTCGTAATTCCCAGGGTCGCCTGACATTGGGCAACTTCCAGTGAAAATTGGTTTGGTCCAGTAAAGTTATATGCATTAGTGATGCCTGGGGACTAACCTTGTATATCATTCAAATCATCTTGGCATGACAAACCAGATTATATATGGTTTAAAGGTGGGGATCTCGACCATTTACAAGATACTAGAACATTGGGGGTGGGGAGGAACCCCTGGGGACTGGGCCTATACGTCATTCAAATGTTCATTACATGACGAACAGGAATATATATGGTTTAGGGGTGGGGATCTCAACCATTTACAAGATATTAGAACATTGGGGGTGGGGGGACCCCTGGGGACTGACCGTATACGTCATTCAAATGTTCGAGACATGACAAATAGGAATATATATGGTTTAGGGGTGGGGATCTCAACCATTTACAAGATAGTAGAACTTCCTCAAATGGCAGGGGGTAGGGGTGACCCCTGGGGACTAACCCTGTATTTCATTTGATGTGCTTTATCATGACAAACCAGAATATATATGGTTTAGGGATGGGGATCTCGACCATTTACAAGATATTAGAACTTTCTCAAATGGCAGGGGGTGGGGGTGACCCCTGGGGACTAACCCTGTATTTCATATGATGTGCTTTATCATGACAAACTAGAATATATATGGTTTAGGGGTGGGGATCTCGACCATTTACAAGATATTAGAACTTTCTCAAATGGCAGGGGGTCGGGATGACCCCTGGGGACTAACCCTGTATATCATTCAAACCATCTTAGCATGACAAACCAGAATATATATGGTTTAGGGGTGGGGATCTTGACCACTTAGAAGATATTAGAACTTTCTTAAATGGCAGGGGGTGGGAGTGACCCCTGGGGACTAACCCTGTATTTCATTTGAAGTGCTTTATCATGACAAACCAGAATATATATGGTTTAGGGGTGGGGATCTCGACCATTTACAAGATATTAGAACTTTCTCAAATGGCAGGGGGTCGGGATGACCCCTGGGGACTAACCCTGTATATCATTCAAACCATCTTAGCATGACAAACCAGAATATATATGGTTTAGGGGTGGGGATCTTGACCACTTAGAAGATATTAGAACTTTCTTAAATGGCAGGGGGTGGGAGTGACCCCTGGGGACTAACCCTGTATTTCATTTGAAGTGCTTTATCATGACAAACCAGAATATATATGGTTTAGGGGTGGGGATCTCGACCATTTACAAGATATTAGAACTTTCTCAAATGGCAGGGGGTCGGGATGACCCCTGGGGACTAACCCTGTATATCATTCAAACCATCTTAGCATGACAAACCAGAATATATATGGTTTAGGGGTGGGGATCTTGACCACTTACAAGATATTATAACTTTCTTAAATGGCAGGGGGTGGGGGTGACCCCTGGGGACTAACCCTGTATTTCATATGATGTGCTTTATCATGACAAACCAGAATATATATGGTTTAGGGGTGGGGATCTCGACCATTTACAAGATATTAGAACTTTCTCAAATGGCAGGGGGTCAGGATGACCCCTGGGGACTAACCCTGTATTTCATATGATGTGCTTTATCATGACAAACCAGAATATATATGGTTTAGGGGTGGGGATCTTGACCATTTACAAGATATTAGAACTTTCTCAAATGGCAGGGGGTCGGGATGACCCCTGGGGACTAACCCTGTATATCATTCAAACCATCTTAGCATGACAAACCAGAATATATATGGTTTAGGGGTGGGGATCTTGACCACTTAGAAGATATTAGAACTTTCTTAAATGGCAGGGGGTGGGGGTGACCCCTGGGGACTAACCCTGTATTTCGTTTGATGTGTTTTGTCATGACAAACCAGAATATATATGGTTTAGGGGTGGGGATCTCGACCATTTACAAGATATTAGAACTTTCTCAAATGGCAGGGGGTCGGGGTGACCCCTGGGGACTAACCCTGTATATCATTCAAACCATCTTAGCATAACAAACCAAAATATATATGGTTTAGGGGTGGGGATCTTGACCACTTACAAGGTATTAGAACTTTCTTAAATGGCAGGGGGTGGGGGTGACCCCTGGGGACTAACCCTGTATTTCATTTAATGGGCTTTATCATTTAGAACATTTTCAATTAAAAAGATTGTGTCTATCACAAACGGTTTTCAATTTATAATCATTTGAAAATTTAAAAAAATAAAATCCCATAGGGTTCTATAGTAAAACCCTCTTTTCTTTTGCCCCTCAAAGTACCCCTTTATAAACCCCATTGCACAAACAAAACCCTGATTGCACCACTAGACATGTTAGTCTAACATATTGTGAAACCCTAAGTTAATCTGACAAGCGGTTTTGGAGAACGGGTGCGGACAAGTTCAAATTTAAAAGTGGCGGAAGAAGAAGAAGAAGAAGAAGAAGAAGAAGAAGAAGAAGAAGAAGAAGAAGAAGAATAATAATAATAATAAGAACTGAGCAAAAACAATAAGTCTTCCCAAACTTCGTTTGGGAGACTTAAATATGATTTGATGAAAAAATTAAAAAGGTGAAAATGAAAAATCGTCATAACCACGTTGTTTGAACCTAGAGACATGGCTCTGTTTGAACTACAATGTAGTACACGATGCGCAAACAGGTGTGAAATTTAATTATGCATCCTAATTTCTTCAAAAAATGCTTAAATTGTCATTGATACCTTTATCTCACGTTTATTTCGAATATTTTCTTGAAGAAATAACGTAGAAAGAGCTACTTCCACTCATTCACGCTTTGCAAACGTACACGGAATTTACGTATCCATCTCTGGTCCATGTTTAACCATTGTCAAGATAACATCCGGTATAAAAACGAAAGTAAAGTTTTTGAAGACGTTATTTTGCACAAATAAAGTCTAAGGCAGATATAAGTACGCTGATGTTGCACACTTCGAATGATGCACTGCCAATTTAACAGTTTACGTCAGAACTTCGAATTTGAATCAAAGAAAGTTTAATATCGTTTTTTTTAATGTCAATCATTGGGATGGCCAACTCGGCAACTGATTACCATAATCAATTGCCTTTTGTTTATTTAGTCTTAAGGGATTAAAATCGGGATAATATATAAAATGTCCGGCTGGCTAAAAATAATTTTGGAAGCCCTGACCAAGACTTCCAAAACGGTCATATATTCCGGACAATTGTATAATGTCCGGTAAAAGTCCGGCTGGGCAAAGCATGAAACGGTCATCTACTTTTTAGTTGTCAAGGCTTTCTTAAGAGACGGTCGTTTTAGCATAATTCACGATCTTTTTGACCCAACCTTTTGCCTTTAACAGCCACACATTTCCGGTCATAAAAGTGACATGATGATTAATTACTATCAAAACAACCCCTACTTCAATACTTTCTAATTTTAATCAAGGCTAATTAGTTGTTGGACAGCTGAAATCTACCTGTTCAGGTGACAGGTAAACTATTTCCAGTACCGGACATCGTATAAATTGATCTGTCTATTCAAAGTTAATTTCTTACATTTCAGCGGTTTCTATCTAATTGATTTAGTCCAAAAGACTGAAATTATAAGAAATACGTTTATAAACATGATTTGATGAAAAATTTAAAAAGGTTTTAAATGAAAAATCGTAAGAACTACGTTGTATGAACTAGAACACGTGTGCGCATGTGCACAGTAGGGAAATTTAATTATGCATCCTACATTTCTTAAAAAATGATAAAAATTATCATTGATACCTGTATCTAACGTTCATTTCAAGTATTTTGTTGAAGAAATAACGTGGAAAGAGCTTCTACACTCAGTCGTGCTTTGTGAACATACACGGATTTTACGTATCCGTTTCTGGTCCATGTTTTACCATTGTCAGGTCAACATCCGGTGTTAGGAAAATGTGATTTTAAAAACGAAAGTAAAGTTTTTGACAACGTAATTTTGCACAAATAAAGAGTCTAAGGCAGTTATGAGCACGCTGATGTGCACACTTCGAATTATGCACTGCCAATTTAACAGTTTACGTCCAAACATCAAATTCACATCAAAGTAAAGTTTAATATTGTTTTTTTTTTAATCTAATGTCAATCATTGGGATGGCCATCTGATTACCATAATTGCCTTTTGTGACTTAGTCTTAAGGGATTAAAATCGGGATAAGATATAAAATGTCCTGCTGGCTCAAATATTTTTTGGAAGCCCTGCAGTGAACACTTATATTTTTTTTTTGGCCTAATATTAATGCTTTTACAAGTCTATACAATAATAAAATGCTTCCCCGAGCGCAGCCTGATACGACCGCAAAGGTCGAACCCTGAACAGTTGGGGCAAGTTTGGACACAATATTCAAGCTTGGGATGTTTGGAAAAAAAAAAATTATGAAAAAAAATCCCACCCCCAAATTTTTTTTTTAAGAAAAAAGTATGAACCACCCACCCCCCCCCCCCCCCCCCCCCCAAACAATTTGGAAAAATCCTCCCCCAAATTTTTTTGGAAATTTTGAAGATTTCTTTCTTTTCAGGAAAAATGTACAATTTCAGAGAGGTCCATAAACTTTAACACAACTTCACAAGGTTATTGTCTGGAAACTAGAAAAATGCTTGTTTTTGGCCCCTTTTTTGCCCCTTATTCCTGAACGTTTGAGGCAATTACCCCCAAACTCAATCCTAGCAAATTTTTTGCAGTAGATCAATGTGCATCTTCAACAAGCTACAAATCACCCTTCTCGGACAAGGTTGCCGGCAACAAACCAGTCAATAGCTAGTTGTGACAAGGCTGGCAGCAAATACTGGCCAATTGAATTTTTGATACAAAGTTACTATAAAGTCCATCCCCTACCTGATCTGTTTAATAGACAGATAGTTGTAGGCCAAAAATTCACAAAATTGTCAGGAAAAAAGTTCACTATTAATTAGTAAACAATGTGTGAATATGCATCGTCCGAAAGGAAAATTCTTGAAATAATGCTTTCATTTAAGATTGCACAGTTAATTGAATTGTTCACAAATATGGTTAAATAAAGATTTATCAAATAGTAATATTACAAAGGATATACTTCTTGGCCACATGAATCAAGCCACTTACAAGACACTAGTATTTGCCAGTATTGACAACTTGAGGAGTCTTGATCATGGCAGTAAACACGTGTTCCACTGGTAAATACCGGGGGCTGTTTTCACTTCATTTCCTTAATCAAAGAGCTGATACTGTAGCTCTTGAGTTGGAAGAAGATACATGAAAGGATAACTTGAATTACAAAGAAAGCAGACCACACCAAGTGGCCAACCCAGCCTGCTATGTGCCATTGTTGCTTTCAACATATTTGTTTTCTTCCAAAAAATAATATACATAGTCAGGTCTCCACCAAAACATATTAAACTAAACATAAAAATCTCCTAATATTGTTTGATTCAAATTAAATTTTCTATTATTCCATACATTGCATCTCAGCAAGTTCAACTTGAGGGAAGCAAATATACCAAGAATTGATTGGGATTCACTTGAAAGTTTTATTGTGGAAGGTGATTATTCACCATAGGTATTCCAGCTTCCTTTGTCAATAACAAGAGTGCACACGCTGAAATGTCTCGCCTGTTTTACTCACCATTGAAAGTCTTAATGATAAAGGTTTTACTACAAAAATTTCATACACTTAACATTTTTAAAGATCCATGACAATGAGGTCAAGGTCAGATAAAAACTGTCACACAGAAATGTACACCTTACAATTATTCCATACACCAAATATGGTTGTCCTATTGCTTATGGTAATCGAAAAACAGACCAAAACACAATAAAATGCTCCGCTGGGGTGAAGCTTGATACGACCGCAGAGGTCGAACCCTGAACAGTTGGGGCAAGTATGGACACAACATTCAAGCTTGATACAGCACTGAATTTGGATTGTAATTAAATATTTGACACAGCATAGGTTTCTGACACAGAATGAATCAGAATGTGGTCTAAGAACTTAAAAAATTTTAATTTACCTATTCAAACCATATCATTATTATTTGCTTTTATATATAAATCAGAAATAACCAATTTAAAATGGAAAAAAAAATCCCCCCAAATTTTTTGAACCCCCTTATGATTCATCACCCCCAAACTTAATCCCAGCCTTCCCTTTGTGGTATGGTACCTTGCAGTACAATTTCAGAGAGATCCATACACTTGAACACAAGTTATTGTCTGGAAACTAGAATAATGCTTGTTTTTAGGCCCCTTTTTGGCCCCAAATTCCTAAACATTTAGGGCAATTACCCCAAACTCAAACCCAGCTTTTCCCTTTGTGATATGGAACCTTATAGTACAATTTCATAAAGATCAATACACTTACACACAAGTTATTGTCCTGAAACTAGAAAAATGCTTGGTTTTTTTGCCCCTTATTCCTAAAATTTTGAGGCAATTACCCCCAAAATCAATCCCAGCCTTCCTTTTGTGGTATTGTACCTTGCAGTACAATTTCAGAGAGATCCATACACTTGAACACAAGTTATTGTCTGGAAACTAGAAAAATGCTTATTTTTTGCCCCTTTTTGGCCCCTTATTCCTAAACATTTTGGGCAATTACCCCCAAACTCAATTCCAGCTTTCCCTATGTGATATGGAACCTTGTAGTACAAATTCAGAAAGATCCATACACTTACACACAAGTTATTATCATGAAACTAGAAAAATGCTTGTTTTTTGCCCCCAATTCCTTACATTTTGAGGTAATTACCCCCAAAATCAATCCCAGCATTCCCTTTGTGATATGGAAGTTCCCAGGAACCTTGCATTGTGGTACAATGTCAGGGAGATCCATACACTTACACACAAGTTATGTCTGGAAGTTATAAAAATGCTTATTTTTGGCCCCTAATTCCTTAACTGTTGGTACCATAACCCCCAAAATCAATCCCAACCTTGCTTTTGTTTTATTGAACCTTATGGTAAAATTTCATAGAGATCCATTTACTTTAACTAAAGTTAGAGTGCGAAAACCAATGTGTCTTCAGACGACGACGATGCCAACGTCATACCAATATACGACCGCAAAATTTTTTTGTGGTCGTATAAAAACAGACCAAAACACAAAAACTTAACATTGACCTATGAAAATGAGGTCAAGGTCAGATGACACCAGCTAGACAGACATGTACACCTTACAATCATTCCATAAACCAAATATGGTTGTCCTATTGCTTACAGTACTTGAAAAACAGACCAAAACACAAAAAATTAACAATGACCAATGAACCATGAAAATGAGGTCAAGGTCAGATGAAACTTAAATTTGAGCAACACTAACCCAACAATCAATCATGAACTGCTATACATGTAGTTGTTATCATATTTGAAAGCAGTTCAAAAGTCTTCATTAATTGATTTTTTATGTTTGTTTTTTGTGTTGTGCTGTTACACAATTGTCCCTTTTCAAGGGTTTGGTTTTGAGCACTTGTTAAAACAATTCAAACCCAGTCATTTTCTGTATTTGCTTGTCCCTAGTCAGGAACCTGTGATAATTTTAATGACAAATTCATTTCCTTGAGTCAGACAATTGGACTGACACAACTAGCCCAAATAATTATGATGTCTTGAAAGGCTATTTCAGTCTTCACAATAGACTTTTGAATCTAAAGACCCGAAGCTGAATTTTAAGAAAATTTTAGTTAAGATTATATTGGCCTGGGGAGAGGATTTGTACAGGCCCGATAGAAGTTTTACAAGCCTGGGCTGGTGGGCCTCTGGTTGAGCGTGCGGACTGCTATTTTAATTTTTTGCTGCGACGCCTTCCTACGACGTCATAATGCTGAGGCCATTTTTCATGGTCAGACTTACATTTGTGTAAGAGACCCAATTTTGCCATGAAATCTGCACTGACGGCTAGAAATGTTTGCATATATACAAATTCTTACCTTTTGTGTGTTTGTTGGTGCAAAAAAGTACCTATAATTTCCTTTTTAAAGTAATGAGAAAATAAGTTACAATTCCCAGAAATTCAGGTCTGACAAATTTTACTGAGTTTAATGCAAAAAATTTATTTTATACTATCCGAAAGTAAAGCATCTTGGGAAATCAGGGAAACGTTTTAAAAAGCAGTAGATTATTGCCAACCTCGGATGGAATTATAACTTATTTTTTCATTACTCTTGGAAATTTCTGGAAATATTTTGCACTTACAAGCACAAAAAGGTAAGAATTTGTATATATGCTAAAATTTCTAGCCGTCAGCGAGATTTCATGGCACAATTGGGTCTCAGAGTTGAGAAGAAATTCTCTCTCAGAAGTCTAACGAAAAAATGGCTTCAGCTTTATGACATCATATATATAGGAAGGCATCACAGCAAAAAATTAAAATAGCCTTTCAAGACATCATAATTATTTGGACTATATCATAATTAATCACAACATAATTAAGTCAGACATTTCAAATTTTTATCATCTAATGATCTGGACTGAGAATGTCCCGGGTCATACTGTATCATGATCATGAGAGCCAAGAAGACAGATACTGAAACTGATTATTTTAAATTGTGTGTGATCATTTGATGCATTTTCATGGAAAACTCTGTTTATCATCATCAAGTAGAAGTTAAAAATGCTTGTAAATGATTTAAGAACACACCGCGAGAGTTAAGAAAAGTCAGAATCACTAAAAAACAATTGGGAAAGTTAAATCAACAAGCATTCTGAGAGTATTGCATGGCAATACATAGTCCACTACCGGTTAAAAATTCATTGTATTGGAACAAAATGCTAACTTGATCTATAACTTGTCATGGTGTTAACTATATAACAAATATCAAGTCAACATCGTCAAAAATGATGAAAAAAAAGAATTGAAAACTGATTATTAAAGTGAATTTTCTAAGTCCAAGGACCATAACTCTGCACAAAATCATCAGACCGGAACAAAATTCGAACTTGATCTGTAACTTGTCATAATAAAACAATACACCAAATATCATATCAATATCTTCAAGCACGAAGAAAAAAAGTGTGGAAAACTGATTTGCCGGACTGACAGATGGACAGACAGACTGACGGAGTGCAAACCTAAAGTTCCCTTCGACTTTGTCGGTAGGCGACTAAAAATAAATGTGGTGCGAGTGTGCAGAAAACCTGTACTTAAAAGATATCATTAGAATTCTAATTTGAAATTAAAAGAGTTTCATCCTTTAGTAAACTACTGTTAAATATATCCATCACATTAATGTTTGAAGTATCTTAGCTAATTATAAAACAAAACACGTGTGTCAGGATGAAACACCAAAATGCAGGGGTTAAAAAATTATGTTACAGCTCACTAGCCCAGGACTTATTGGTAGCAGGATTTTACTAGCCTTGATGGAAGAACTGCTAGCCCAGCAAAACTGACCTGCTAACCTGAGTATGCCATACAAATTCAGAGTTTGGTGCATAATACAAAGTGGGTGTCCCTTGTTTTGAAAGTGACATTATACACTGTATTTAATAAAAATCAAATAATTTTTTGTTTTATTAATTATAACAAGGATCTTAACTTTTTATTAGAGTGATTGGGAAAATAACTTCAATATTCACAAAACATCATCTCTAGTTTATCATCATTCAACAACAGTCGACGTTCCCCAGGGGAATCTTTCTGTCCATGACACTATAAATGATCATTTCGCTATTTTCGGTCATATTTGGCATTTTTTGGGGGATGAATTTTCAGCCTCATTACTCCTTCATCTACCGTTTTTCGTTTTGAAACTGGCGAAGTTCCTGGGGTGCCCATACTAAAATATGTAGAACTATATTATGTTGCACCAGACCCAGCCAAACTTATATTGTTTTAACAGGTCAGGAGGTCCGGTAACAAATATTTTTTACTGGACCTTCATTGCTGTTACAGGACCTACTTATTATCATCGGTGAGCAGTGCGAAAGGCTGCGAACTTGCTGGGGGCATGCCCCCCCTCCCTGAAAAATTTTGAAAAATTAGATGCAAAATCCTGCATTCTGAGTGCTTTGACTATGATAAATGAAGTAACCAAAACTACTATCTGGTACTACACTTTTGCATGTTTAATCACATTGAAACAAACTTCATTTTTTAAGACTTTATTTAACGTGTTTCAGGCACATGCATAATGAACCGGGGGAAAAAGAAATGCCGGAAACTGACGCATCGAGATACAAAATCTTCAAAATATTCAAATTGAAAGGGTTGGGCAGTAAGGGAAAAGCCAGTGAGCCTTAAAATCGTCTTATAATATGTTTTTTAAAAAAAGAAGTCACATTAGAAATGCCAATTTTCAGGGAATGCATAAAATAGTTGACAAGAAAATCTCGCCGTGTGTCAATGGAAGCGTGGTTTCATTGGCTGCTTTTTATATTATTGCATTCTGATTGGGTTACTATTTGTGTTGCCCATATATATCTTTAAATATGACTAGGGTATTTCCGAGATCCTAATTAGTATAAGGACAATTGTTTTTCATTAATCTCGGGAGGAAAACAATATTTTGTGTTTGATATAGCAACACATTTTTCCCAATTTTAATACTGCATGCTTCAAAATATGTACAGGACAGGAGGTCCTGTAGTTCACAGGATGGTGGCGGACCTTCAATTTTTTTACAGGTCATGACCTGCGGTCCGACGATGTTTGGGTTGGTCTGTTGCACGGTTTCCTGCTAAACAGCTGTCCGACAAGACAGGTCAATATTGATCACTGCATCATACCCCCCCGTACTGTTAATTGAAAATCTCGACATAAGCAATGTACAATACCCCGTGTACTGAGAAATTTATATTGAAAGTACGGGAATTGCGATCAATACATGATACTGGTACCGGTCCACCCAGTTATTTATCCTATTTTTAAAACATGTACAAAATCAGTTCAAATTCTTGGAATCCTGGATGACGTAATTGAATCTGATTGGCTAAAATAAAATAGCGAGGAAGGGATTTTCCACTTTTTACTTTGATGACGCCAATTTTTTGTTACTAGTCCGTCGGGCATATTGGGTTTCAAGTTTTGATTGCCAGAGGGGTAAATTCTCTAGTCCCGGGTGTCAGGCTAGTGGCCTTGAAAATGGAACGATTAACCAATCACGTTTTGTAGGTGATACATTGTTATGCAAAAGCTATTTATTCTTCATATTCTTTCATATTTTTATTAGTCTTAAATATTAAGATATAAGAAGATGTGGTATGAGTGCCAATGAGACAACTCTCCATCCAAGTCACATTTGTAAAAGTAAACCATTAAAGGTTAAAGTACTCTTTATTTTTTTTGCCCATTTTTCTCTATTCTGTAAACCCCCATCCACACCCTCCTTCATAATTTGCCACTTCCGTTAATGTTGTTTAACTCTAAGGCTGCAGTTTATTAAACAGGTCATGATAGAGACAAAAATTGATAATTCATATCACGTTTTCTTGTGATCACTTATTTAGATTATTATATATGATAGTCATATCTAAGAAACTGCAATATCTGAAGCTATCTTAATTGCATGGAAGCACACTAGAGCACAAAATATTGTAAAAATTAAAAATGCCTAGATTGTTTTTCTGCATAGCTTTTTTCAACTTGAAACTTCTCCGGGTATTCGTGTAGGCCTTTTCAACTTTTCAATGTTTAACCTGGGATAGCCCCCAGTTTCCATTTCAGCATCCAATGAGATCGAATCCTTGATTGTTTGTTTACAATGAGTGGTATTTATAGATTGTGTTTATTGCAAGCACATGGTCGAGCCTCATTCTCGATTTCGTTGTTAATTAGGTATATTGTGTTGACGACTGGTTCCCTTTGATTAGTAACAAACCCATATAAAATAAAATAGGGATACCTGATAAAAACAAGGTCAGCGAAAAATTTGTAACGTGTTTTCAATAAAATACCGGCTACAATTTTGCAAACAATTTCAGATGATCACTAGACCAATCGGGGAATCACCAGTGCTTCTGCACAAGTCCGATGAGATTTTTACTAGACAGGGAAATTCAGGCTTAACGTTGCAGACTGACTGTACATTTGTATTTACAAATTTGTTGCCGATTATGTCTACAAATTTGTGTTCGAGATGAGGCATGTAAGTTGTAAAATTGTCAAGCACAGAAAGGGGTACAGAAACACTCCTGGAAAGGTCTATGTTTATACTTAGACCATACAGCAATATTGGATTCCGGAAGATAGAAAATCTTCTTCCACCAAAAATAAAATGTTTTACAGGTTAGCAAACATGTTTAACCCTGCCATATTCTGTATGAGCCTGTCCCAAATCAGTAGCTTGTTGTTATTTGCTGCTACATGTATATATATAATATTTGTTTTTTAGTTAGTTTTGAACATGAACAGGCCGTTAGTTTTCTCGTTTGAATTGTTTACATTGGTCATTTCAGGGTCTTTTAAAGCTTATTATGCGGTATAGGTTTTGCTAATTGTTGAAGATCGTACAGTGGCCTATAGTTATTAACTTCTATATATCTCGTGGAGAGTTCTCATTGACAACCATACCACATCTTCTTATTTCTATATTACAAATATATCTTTCATTTTCTTTACTTAAAAATTGTCTTCTAGAACATCAGGACGACATGTCACAATATCCCTTTGGGTAGCCTAGAAAAGTGAAGGAACTAGACAAGACAGGATATCCCAGTATGCCTAGTACAGTTAGCACTGGGTATATAAAATCCTGTAGTAGGGAGCATATTTGACCCTGCCTTCTAAATTGATTATGTTCTGTCTTCTGCTTCCTTGTCCAAGTTACTGGTCATCATATTTGTAGCTGTTCTATGCAAGTTTGTAATTGTGTGATTTACCTTTTGATAGTTCATCTGAAATAATTCTAATTCCTAAAACTGTACCCATACCCCCTTTTTTTAAAACCTTTTTATTTACATTTTTTGAATATCCGGATATAAGCGGATTGACAAAATTACATCACTGTCCCTGTTCTTGGTTTAAGAAATTTAAAAAAAGGCTTTATTTCTTTCAAGTAATATAGAATGACATTGTTTATATTGCCATAAACAAAAGAGCACGAGGATTCTTTTTGAAACAAGGGGGATAATTCGAGGGAAAATTTACCATCATCCATCCACAAACTGGCCAGTGTTGTATTGGAATTCGCCATTTTTCCGAATATCTACTGCAAAATATCCATCCCTGAATGTACAAATATAATGTTTATGTCTCTCTTCAAGCAAAAAATAGTCTGTTTAGTCAATATTATCTCAATAAATCAAGGGTCTTGTATCTCCCAATGACAAAATGGCGTCCACAGAAACTTTTCGGTCCTTGGAATGTGCTGCAAAGTTAGAGAATTCTGCATGCATACGACTGCAAAGTTTCAAATATGTCATTTTGAAGATTGGCGATAAAGTTAGAACATGCCAGTTAGCTATCAAATCTAAGTCTGTTGAACATGCAAGGAATGTTTTGTGTATCGGATCTTTTCCTGAGAATCCGAGCTTGGCGGCGACAATGACCGAAATGATACGATTGGTCCACTGTACCACGTGAAATGCACACCGCGCTTGCGTTAAAAAAAGTTCGGGAATATTTTGGATCCTTCTGTCAAAGTGTAGTTATTAACTTTGGACACCCCAGAATTTACTAATTATGCAATTTTCGGTATACAAAGATTTCTACACAGTAGCTCAGCTTCCAGATCATTTAAAGAAGCATCAGCTACGATTAAAAAATAGATAATTACATGATTTTTTTGTTCCAAAACTTAGTCAGTTATAAATTTTAACTTGAAGCGGAATATAGTCACTTGATATGGTTCAATTTTGTCAAAATTATATCAAACACATCACTGATGTATTTTATTTGCTTTCAATTCAACAAATCTATCTCCCTCGATCCCGTATTCATGCAACCTTTAATTTGTCCCTTAGCTGGAGATAGGTTACGTATATTAATAAAGCTAGGTACGTCAAGTTAAAAAAAAAAGAAACTTTAAAACATTGAAAAGTGAAACAAGGGCGCTACAAGAAAGAATTATTTCATTGACTGAAGTTCGGCCCAGAGGCGGATTTAGGGGGCCAGGGGGCCCGCCCCCCCCCCCTTTTTGAGGGAAAAATTTAGTTGATTATATTGGAAATCACTGAAGCATGACTGGAGCGGGCCCCCTCTTAGGCAATCAGTGGGCCCCCACTTATGAAAATTTCTGGATCCGCCACTTCGGCCCACAAAAAAAATCATTCATATACACAAGGATGCCTATACTATATAAATCCTTGATATACCGGAAAACGATGAATGGCTTACATATAAAAATTCTAAAAATGTGCGCACGGTCAACGCTTTTACAACCCTATGAAATTACTAAAAGAAGCATTCAATACTTATAATTACATTTTTTCGCTTTGATCATGAAAACACGATTACTATCATTTTTTTCTTTTATTTACCTGTGCACTTTATTGTGGAAACGTGTGTCATCATGTTACGAAAGCCTATTAGGGTCACAAAAAAAAAAAATATTTATCTCGTAATTACGAGATAAATATCTCGTAATTACGAGAAAACTATCGCGTAATTACGAGATCATTATCGCGTAATTACGAGAAAACTATCGCGTAATTACGAGATAATCATTTTTTATCTCGTAATTACGAGATAATTATCGTGTAACTACGAGATAACTATCGCGTAATTACGAGAAAATTATCTCGTAATTACGACATAAAATTACATATATATATATATATATATATATAGAAACGCCTAAAAAGTGTACACAACAACACCAATAACAAAAAAAGGAACTATAAATGTAATTATTTATAAATATTTCGGATAACAGATATCCTTCATCAGTAAATATGATTGTGATGTTGAATGAATCATTTATCAGTCTACTTAGATTAAACTATACAAATCTTGAAATTTATACAATAAAAATGTCAAACCGAACATCAGGTAAGACGCTTGCACAATTCTAAATATGTGTTAAACACGACATAGGTTATATGACTAATTACAACAGAGAGTTCAAATATATGCTTTAAATAAAAATAATAATGTGCGATATGAACTAGCACAATTCTAAAGCTTTAACGGTGACGACAGTTATGATGTTACAAGAACGATTGCGTCAATAAGAATTCCAAATAAACAGCACTGAACGATCTAAATTTGTAAATATTTCAAATTTGACAACGGTAGAGTAGTTGCAACAGAGTCTGTGTATTTAAACATCGCAAACAAACGGCCGTTAAAATATAATAATAAATTTTGACTAAGGTTAACTAGTTGAACGTGGCTTGGTACTTTTACATCCCTCAAAAAATTAAGCAATTTAAATTGTATATTCAACAGATTTATTTTAGAGATGAGTAAGGTAAAGAAATAGAAACAGAGACTGTAATAAAAAGTAATACAACCCAAATGTGAAGCACTGCATGGAGTCGAACTACATCTTTTCATTTATCCCATTTGGTGCCAAAGTTGTTAATTTTCTTATCCAAAATCTTTCCCGAGTGAGTCTATCCTCCCTAGACCAAGCAGAGTTGTGGTCAATGATTGTAATGGTCAGTCGATTGAGATCTGCCTTAGTGTGGCCAGGGGATCTCAAATGTCGACTGAGAGGGAGGTCTGGCTTGCATTGGTAGTCGCTACGATGACCGTTCATTCGTTTGTGAAACGGCTGTTCTGACTCGCCAACATACTGTTTACCACATTTACACTGTAGGAGATACACAACATTTGTAGTCTTGCAATTAACATTGCAAAATATGGTGTATTCTGTACCAGTGGAGTGACTGTTAAAAGTCTGGGTAACCAGTATTTGTTTGCAAGTCAGACATCGTTTGTTTCCGCAACCTTTGCAAGAGCCCACAGACGAAGAGCCTGCTTGAGAGGATAAATCAGCTCTCACCAGCAAGTCTTTAAGGCTTTTGGGCCTACGGAAAGCCAGTACAGGTGGCTCGGGAAAGATCTTGGATAGTTTAGGATGTTTTTCGATTTCTTTCCAATTTTCGCGGATTAGGTGAGATAAGTTGTCAAATTTAGGATGGTAAGTCAACACAAAAGGCACCCTCCTGTTGACCTTTTTGACTTTATATTGTAAAAGTTCATCTCGGCTGATGTTGTTAGCACGAGAAAAACCTTTATCAATGTCTTTTCTTTTGTAGCCCCGATGTTTTAGGTGACCGCGAAGTTCTTGTAGTCGTTTTTTTGCAATATCGTTGGTGGAGCAAATCCTTTTTATTCGTATGGCCTGGCTGTAGGGAATGCTCTTGGTGCAATGTTTAGGGTGACAACTCAAAAGAGATAGATATTGGTGTTTGTCTGTGGGCTTGCAATACAGATCTGTAAATATGTTTCCATCCCTCACTTGCGTTGTAGTGTCAAGAAATGTGATCTTAGAGTCAGAGATTTCATATGTGAATTTTATTGAGGGATGGGCATCGTTGGCATGTTGAATGAATAAATTTAGTTCTTGTTCAGTATTATCCCACTTCATGTCAATATCATCGATAAATCGGAACCAAGAGAGGGGTTGATAAAGAGAAGAATTGAGAATTCTCTGTTCTAATTTCCCCATAAAAATATTGGCATAAGACGGGGCCATCTTTGTTCCCATTGCTGTTCCATTAACTTGGAGAAAGTGTTCACCATTGAATGTGAAGTTATTGCATTGTAATACCAAAGTTAGAAGCTGGATGAGACATTCAGTCGGTGGATGTAAGGTGTTACGAGAGTTCCAGACTTCCCTACAGGCTTCAATACCATCGTCATGGGGGATGTTAGTATAGAGGGAGGTACCTCCCTCCGTAACACCTTACATCCACCGACTGAATGTCTCATCCAGCTTCTAACTTTGGTATTACAATGCAATAACTTCACATTCAATGGTGAACACTTTCTCCAAGTTAATGGAACAGCAATGGGAACAAAGATGGCCCCGTCTTATGCCAATATTTTTATGGGGAAATTAGAACAGAGAATTCTCAATTCTTCTCTTTATCAACCCCTCTCTTGGTTCCGATTTATCGATGATATTGACATGAAGTGGGATAATACTGAACAAGAACTAAATTTATTCATTCAACATGCCAACGATGCCCATCCCTCAATAAAATTCACATATGAAATCTCTGACTCTAAGATCACATTTCTTGACACTACAACGCAAGTGAGGGATGGAAACATATTTACAGATCTGTATTGCAAGCCCACAGACAAACACCAATATCTATCTCCTTTGAGTTGTCACCCTAAACATTGCACCAAGAGCATTCCCTACAGCCAGGCCATACGAATAAAAAGGATTTGCTCCACCAACGATATTGCAAAAAAACGACTACAAGAACTTCGCGGTCACCTAAAACATCGGGGCTACAAAAGAAAAGACATTGATAAAGGTTTTTCTCGTGCTAACAACATCAGCCGAGATGAACTTTTACAATATAAAGTCAAAAAGGTCAACAGGAGGGTGCCTTTTGTGTTGACTTACCATCCTAAATTTGACAACTTATCTCACCTAATCCGCGAAAATTGGAAAGAAATCGAAAAACATCCTAAACTATCCAAGATCTTTCCCGAGCCACCTGTACTGGCTTTCCGTAGGCCCAAAAGCCTTAAAGACTTGCTGGTGAGAGCTGATTTATCCTCTCAAGCAGGCTCTTCGTCTGTGGGCTCTTGCAAAGGTTGCGGAAACAAACGATGTCTGACTTGCAAACAAATACTGGTTACCCAGACTTTTAACAGTCACTCCACTGGTACAGAATACACCATATTTTGCAATGTTAATTGCAAGACTACAAATGTTGTGTATCTCCTACAGTGTAAATGTGGTAAACAGTATGTTGGCGAGTCAGAACAGCCGTTTCACAAACGAATGAACGGTCATCGTAGCGACTACCAATGCAAGCCAGACCTCCCTCTCAGTCGACATTTGAGATCCCCTGGCCACACTAAGGCAGATCTCAATCGACTGACCATTACAATCATTGACCACAACTCTGCTTGGTCTAGGGAGGATAGACTCACTCGGGAAAGATTTTGGATAAGAAAATTAACAACTTTGGCACCAAATGGGATAAATGAAAAGATGTAGTTCGACTCCATGCAGTGCTTCACATTTGGGTTGTATTACTTTTTATTACAGTCTCTGTTTCTATTTCTTTACCTTACTCATCTCTAAAATAAATCTGTTGAATATACAATTTAAATTGCTTAATTTTTTGAGGGATGTAAAAGTACCAAGCCACGTTCAACTAGTTAACCTTAGTCAAAATTTATTATTATATTTTAACGGCCGTTTGTTTGCGATGTTTAAATACACAGACTCTGTTGCAACTACTCTACCGTTGTCAAATTTGAAATATTTACAAATTTAGATCGTTCAGTGCTGTTTATTTGGAATTCTTATTGACGCAATCGTTCTTGTAACATCATAACTGTCGTCACCGTTAAAGCTTTAGAATTGTGCTAGTTCATATCGCACATTATTATTTTTATTTAAAGCATATATTTGAACTCTCTGTTGTAATTAGTAATATAACCTATGTCGTGTTTAACACATATTTAGAATTGTGCAAGCGTCTTACCTGATGTTCGGTTTGACATTTTTATTGTATAAATTTCAAGATTTGTATAGTTTAATCTAAGTAGACTGATAAATGATTCATTCAACATCACAATCATATTTACTGATGAAGGATATCTGTTATCCGAAATATTTATAAATAATTACATTTATAGTTCCTTTTTTTTGTTATTGGTGTTGTTGTGTACACTTTTTAGGCGTTTATATAATTTATTTATTGTGTACGTGTATCGTTACTCGTAACGATCCAGCGCCCTCGTGGGAAAAATCGTTGACTATTATTCAGACGTTTTATATATATATAGATATACAGATCATGATTAACCTTCCGGGGCACCTGATAAAACGCCCGTTTTTATTAGCTCAACTGACCCAAAGGGTCAAGTGATCTTTTCCCATCACATGGCGTCCGTCGTCCGTCGTCGTCCGTTAACTTTTACAAAAATCTTCTCCTCTGAAACCACTTGGCCAAATTGAACCAAACTTGGCCTTAATCGATCATCCTTAGGGTTTCTAGTTTTAAAAAAAACGTATCCAAAGACCCCCCCCCAACCAACCAAGATAGCCACCATGGCTAAAAATCGAACAGGGGGGGGGGGGGGAGGGGGTAAAATGTAGTTTATGGTTTATATCTTTGAAACTAAAGCATTTAGAGCAAATATGACAGGGTTAAAAATTTCAGACGAATCAGACTTCCCGTTGTTGGGATGCTGCCCCTGAATTGGTAATTATAATGATTATTTTTCAGTTTTTGGTTATTATCTTGAATATTATAATAGAAAGATATAAACTGTAGGAGCAAAAATGTTTAGCCAAGTAAGATCTACAAATAAGTCAAATGACCAAAATTGTCAATTGACCCCTTAAGGAGTTATTGCCCTTTAAAGTCATTTCTGCAATTAAGTAATTTTTTTTAATCTTTTACAAAAATCTTTCTCCTCTTAATCTACTTGGCCAAATGAATTTTTATCTCGTAATTACGAGATAGTTTTCTCGTAATTACGCGATAATTATCTCGTAATTACACGATAGTTATCTCGTAATTACGAGATAATTATCTCGTAATTACGAGATAAAAAACTTCTTATCTCGTAATTACGCGATAGTTTTCTCGTAATTACGCGATAATTATCTCGTAATTACGCGAAAGTTATCTCGTAATTACGAGATAATTATCTCGTAATTACGAGACAAAAAACTTCTTATCTCGTAATTACGCGATAGTTTTCTCGTAATTATCTCGTAATTACGAGATAAAAATCTTATCTCGTAATTACGAGATAAAACAATGATTATCGTACTTAAGAGATAATTATCGCGTAATTACGCGATAGTTTTCTCGTAATTACGAGATAAAAATATTTTTTTTGTGACCCTAATAGGCTTTCGTATCATGTATGTTACAATTCATGAAATTCATTTTTGAAATGAAGAATGACGCGAGATTGCTGTTAGCCAATCAAAATAACGTATAATAATGAAACATACATCTAATGTAATTATTGTGTAATGAAGTTGGTTAAGGAATAACGCGAGATTGCAGTTAGCCAATCAGAATAACGTATTATAATGAACCACACATCTAATGTAATTATATAAAAATAAGCAGATGAGTTATGATTGCCAATGAGACAACTATCCACCAAATTTCAAATGAAGTGGATGTAAGCAATTATAGGCAACCGTACGGCCTTCAACTATGAAAAAAACCCACACCGTATAGTATAAAACCATAAAAGGCCACGACATAAAAAATATGAAACAATTCAATTGAGAAAACTAACGGCAAAATTTCCAGATAACAAAACAATTTACGAAAAACAAATATGACCGACATGAACCAACGACAACCACTGAACTACAGGCTCCTGACTTGGGACAGGCACATAAAGAATGTGGCGGTATGTTTTTTTACTCTATCGTGTCTATGACATGAAATCAAACCTAGAAAATTCGTCATTATAAGATTTCACGTGCTTGCCAGTCTGTCTATTAATGTTTAAATCGGGTCGCAAGACCATCAGCAGTCTTCGATCGAGGTCATCTCGATGGTTTATTAGTTTCATATATTAGATGGTGACTATAGACCGATTTTAGGATTGTGATTGATATTTTAACTCTGTGCTAAAATCCTTGACTTGAAATGCTGATACATTATTACAAGTCCAATTTATTGTTGTACTAAATCGAGTTGTTTCTTTCAGGGTTTTTGTAATTTGGATATACATTTTTAATAGTATGCGGACAAAATGAGATTTTAAGTCAAATCGGTGATCATTAATTTAATTTTTACAGCTCGAACCCCTTTAATGAGTGAAAACATTTTTTTCACGTTTAAAGAGTCTTGCATATCTGTGGACACTTGCAGTTCATTTTTCGGCACAACTAACGATATAAATCTTTGTTTTATCTATAATCCTTCTTCCAATTCATCCGATACACACAATCTCTTAATTATTGAAATTGAAGGTTACCAATGTGAAAATTGAAATAATTTTTTTTGCAGTAAACAAACAACCCTTACTGTCAACTTCTAGATGTAAGTCAAGATATGAAACAGATTTAAATATAGCTGGGGTATCCTTTATTTCAAATCAAATTGGTTACATGCAATCAACATGGTCACCAAATTTTGAATTATTCATTCATAAAACATAATCTACACAGAGAAACCTTAAGTTTAAAGATTATGCTATAGCTTCTTTTAATTTTTCTCGAGAATGCGTTGTGTAAAGTCAGCTTGAATTGAATAAAAGAAAAAGTTGTCGAGAACATTAGAACAGTTGGTTCTCAACGGAATGCCAACTGTCTGTTGTAGAACACATCGACCAAATGTAACAAACATATTGCCATTGAAGGAATAGAACAGTCTTCATGATGTCAGTTTCAGAGATGTTTTTATTCGAATAAGACTGATTTTTACAAAGTAAGATTTCTCCCTTCCTTAAACAATATATCTTATCTACGATGGACTTTAATTTTATGAAACAAATTTGGACTTATTATTTTAATCTTTATTACGCTTAGAGTGACGAATGCCTGTGTAAGGAAGAAAAGTTAAATATTTGGAACCATCTTCACCCTGTACACGGAATACACGTTGTACATTTTATCTTTCTTTCTCTCACGTTTTTTTCTTGGTCAAATATTTAGTGAGACCGTTGCATAACTGCCACAATGGAAGCTACGCCACTGATATTCAGATAGATCAGGTGCTGTACGCCATCTTGGGATTGTAAAACAGCAGAACACAATCGGTCTAGACCTTTAATAAATATACAAATTTTGGGAGAGAATGAAATTCATTTTTAAGACTTTTCATTAAAATTAAAAACAAATATGTGTTTTATCTTATTATTATGAATGTTTTTTTTTTAAATTCATAACTATTTTTGCATGCTTCAAGTTTTTAAAACATTGCCACATAAGAGGAGATAACGCAGATAATATAAAAATAAAAAGATGTGGTATAATTGCCAATTAAACAACCCTCCACCGAGACCAAATGACATAACTATAGATCACTGTATGGCCTTCAACAATGAGCAAAACCCATAATGATAGTCAGCTATAAAAGACCCAGAAATGACAAATGTAAAACAATTCAAACGAGAAAACTAACGCCCTGATTTATGTAAAAACAATGAACGAAATACATGTATGATGTACAGCAAGAAACGACAACCACTGAATTACAGGCTCCTCACTTTGGACAGGCACATACAGAATGTGGCGGGGTTAAATATGTTAGCAGGCGCCCAACCCTCCCCTAACCTGGGTAAGTGTTGTAACAGTACAACATATGAACAAACTATAAAAATCAATTGAAAAGGGTTTAACCCATCAGATCGAGACAAAGCAGAAAAACAAGTAACAAAAACACAGACCGGACGTGACAGGGTATTTATACATCCATACAACAAAAAAAGACACTAAGTTCAGATCTGAGAATACTCACAGTTACTGACAGCTAGTTCAAAGCCAATATCAAATAATAAACAAATCATGTATCTAAGACTAAAGTACTTTTATATAAAGGAGTGTTAAGGGAATTTATTTATTTTGTTTCGTAGCAATAAAACGAGTCCCGTGGCCCAATGCAAATTATAAAAATTATGTTCTCATATTTTATCTTGAAATTCTATTGTTTAGTTTTATTTCTATCATACAAAAATGGTTTTTCCATGCATAATGTAAGCTACATTTTTGGAAATATTTAAAAAAAAAAATCTATGGATTCTAATTAAGACCTCTTAATCCAACCTGGGACAGCACACCATAAGAAAAAAAAACTGTAAAATATCAGTTGCAATTGGCTTCACTAAAAATGTTGGTACGGTGCTCAATAATCACTTAGCACCGAAATAAGAGTACTCGCAGTTACTGAAAGCTATTTCAAAGCCAATTACAACTAATAACAATCATGTTCTCCCAGACTGGTTGTTCTTTAATAACGAAATAAATACTAACGATTTTTTTATGTATGATGCAATGCTACATGTCATATAAAAAGCATGCAGAGACAGACATTAACTGCTAAAACATGTATATTTAGTATGGTTGTGAAACGACAGTTTTTCAACCGGATATAGATAAGACTATTTCATTTTGAAGCTTTACCTGCATCATTGAAATACAAGTTTACTCGTCATACTAGCCTGTTGTCAGAAAAACTAAACCTGCAACGTGAATTGTTGTGGCGATACATATTAAAAATGTTCCTTGGCTTATAATGAACCCCAACGAAAACTGTTTGGCATTTTAAAGCATGACGGTATTAGTATGGAGAATACACCTACATGTAGTAAGTTGTCGGGTCAGAAGAATGCATGTAAATGTCAGCATATTGAAGATTCGGACGATCAGACAAAGCAACACAACAAAATGCAATTACAGACGGGTAAAAATGTAGACGGACTGATGAACATGTAGACAGACTGATGGACATATAGACACAGTATGGTAGACATATAGACCGACTGGTAGACATGTAGACAGACTGGTGGACACAGACTGGTGGACATGTAGACAGACTGGTGGACACAGACTGGTGGACATGTAGACAGAATGGTGGAAACATAAACTGACTGGTAAACATGTAGATAGACTAATGAACACGGAGACAGACTGGTGGACATGTCGACACAAAGACGGACTGGTGAATATGTAGTCAGACTATTGAACATGCAGACAGACTAGTGGACACATAGACAGACCGGTGAAAATGTAGACGGACTAGTGGACATGGACAGACTGGTAAACATGTAGACAGACTTGTGGACACATAGCCAGACTGTTGAGAATGCAGACAGACTAGGGGACTATTAGAAAGACTGCTGAAAATAAAGAAAGACTAGTGGACACATAGACAGACTGATGAACATGTAGACAGACTGGTAAACATGTAGACAGACTTGTGGACACATAGCCAGACTGTTGAGAATGTAGACAGACTAGGGGACTATTATAAAGACTGCTGAAAATAAAGAAAGACTAGTGGACACATAGACAGACTGATGAACATGTAGACAGACTGGTAAACATGTAGACAGACTTGTGTAAATGTAAATTGACAAAAAATATTTGTCAGCATAAAAATCTAATTCTAACACTGCAAGTTGGGTTTAATTTTCAGACTTATATAAATATAGTGAAATCTATACTATTGGGGGACAGATTGGCATGGGGAAAAGTGACTATATGTATACGTATTGTCAAATTTCAGCGGGGGAAGAATGGCAATGATCCAAAATTTCCCCAGGGGAAAAACTGGCATGGGGAAGAATGGCTATATAACACCGCCAAGACAACCTTAATTCATAGTGGGACATGATACTAGGACCATAAGGGCATATATTCGTTTGGTTATTAACAGTCTGAATATATGAGGCGAGTTAGACCAAATAGGTATTATGAAATAATTTCTAATTTTCTTCTCTGGAAACACGCTACTCGTTCTCCAAGCCAAAACTGGCACAAGTTTACTCACTGAAATTCTTTATATTTAACGTATAGTCTGAATCTTGGTCCATCTGTCGTTGATAGGTGAAACCACAAGTATTTCGGGGATTGGTTTTTTTAGCAGTTACCCCCGGTGTTCAGATAAGCTCGAAAGAAAAAGAGGGACAGCATGTAGTAACTGCGGTTAAATATATAAGATCGTATGAATATGAACACATTTTTAAAATAACTAAAACTAACTTGATTTGACTTAAAATTGAATTTACCAAAAATAATTTTTAGCAAAAATTAAAGGGAGAAAGAAGTATTCAAATCACCAACTGCCTGTTATTAAAACAACTGACTTTTTGTTTAACTGTTCATTCAAATTTTGTAAAAGTTATTTTCAAAAGCCGACATGTTGTGATGCGTAAGTGAAAAGTTGATAATGAATTTTGTGAAATGCTTTAATATAATTTTTAGTAGTTTTAACTAGTGACTAAAATTCATTTTGTCTTGTAATCATGTAATAATGATTACCATATGATTGAATAAGTCAAAATTAAATACTAAAAAACGCCTAATTTCATACCTGATGCAATTTACAGTAAAATAATCTATTCAGCGTTCGTCGTATTATTACCCGGACCATACACATATGGTCATGACCATACAGAACCGCCTCCGTTGTCTCGTGGTAGCATGTTCGCCTCAAGTGTGAGAGGTCGTGGGTTGGAACCCTGGCCGGGTCAATCCAAAAACTTTGAAATTTAAAAACTGTGTCTCCGCTAGGCACGCGGCATCAAGGAGTAATAGCAAAGACTGGTCGACTCGGAGTCAGAAAAATGTATTCAGGTAAGGTAAGTCTTTCTGAGGACTGTTACCTCGTGAAATAGCAAGTTAAAAATTAGGCTCAGATTGTCAGTATAGTACAAAGCAGGGTTAATATTAATATTACATTAACATGTTCTCGTCCTGAATATGCAAATTAATTTGCCGCTTGACATTAAGCAACATCCATCCATCATCATTATCATGACCATGAGTGTATGGTCCAAACACTTCAGAACCGTTATATTAGGAAGAAGCTGGGTCTGTATTTGATATTGTTTAAGAATGACGAAATCAATAAAACAAAACTGACAAATATGCATAAAGACTTCGACATCCATTGAACCCAATTCAACAAAATAAATTTATTAATTGTTTGCACTGTAAGTATACGTACTATGAGCTGGCAAACAAATTATAAAATATATAGCTGTGGATGCCTATCCAGGATGCACAAAAGGGGACCTACCGACAAGACAATGTAAATTCATAGTGGGACATTCTGCGTTAACCATAAACGTAGCTCTTTAAGGGGGTCTTCCACTCTCCTAAATAAGGTATGGTTATATTCAGCATATCAAAGAATCCAATATATTCATTATTTGTTGAAATGAACAAAGTTTAATTTAAGACCTGTCGACCTTAATGTGATCTTGTGAAACAATTTCATAGAGATCTTATACAAAAGTCATTGTCCTGAAACAAGAAACTGAAATGCTTGTTTTGGCCACTAATTCCTCAACAGTTAGGGCACTTACACCCAATATTAATCCCATCCTTCTTTTTTTTTGTATGGAACCTTGTGGTACAATTTCATAGAGATCCATACACTTATACAAAAGTTATTGTCTGGAAACCAGAAAATCCTTATTTGTTTATGCCCCATAATTCCGAAACAGTTTGATTCATAACCCCCAAATCAATCCCAACCTTTCTTTTATGGTATGGAACCTTGTGGTAAAAATTAATTTCATAGAGATCCATTCACTTGTACACAAGTTATATTGTCTGGAAACTTAATGTCTTCGGATGACGATGACATTGCCATACCAGTATACGGACGCCAAAAAATGTCGGTCGTATGAAAAATACGTCTTATTGTGTGCTTACCAAACATTGAACAATTTTATATTTGAAAGATTATTTTCGGTCAAAAGTTACCAAAGTTGTAGTTCTGCAAGATTACATTTAAGTGGTCTGAGTGATGGCTAGCCTGTTGCTAGGCAAGATTGCGGCCCTATTCAACACAACCTATTTCAAAAGAGGCAGTTTATATTTGTGCTAACAATTCTTGAAGAATTGGCATATTTTGTTTTTGTCCTGAATATGCATGAAATACTGCAATTACGTGTGTATTCAGCAAGAAGCTTTTTTAAAAACGTTCTTTTATGCATACGGTAGATGTACAAAAGATGTATATATATAATACAATTTTATTGTATTTTCGGCATAAAAGCAATTATGACCAGCATGATGTCGGCTAGAAAATATTTATTCGCTTATACTAGTATATTACGGGAAATATACATTTGCTCCCTTTCATCCAACTAAAAGTAAATTATAGCAATAACTTTTAAAAATGTTGTCAGTAGATCTGTTTTAATGGGGGAGAATATACAAGAGTAATAGCGGAATTAATATTAGTTGGGGCTGCTACTACTACTTTTATAACATAGAGGGGGGATGAGGGGCTGCCTTGGTAAATAATCTGGGAATGATTAACAAATTTCAAAAAATGTGTCAAATATCTACGATAAAAGTAAAGTTAATACAAATTTAAAGTCACCTAAAGGAAATTTGGAAATTGAATCAAATAAATATTTAATAGGATTTGAACATTTTTGTAACCGTTACATATTTGGTATCTAAACATATTAAATTGAAAATTTTAAGTATAAACAAAATCAACAATGGCAGAGTAAAATATGATAGTTTTTGAGAACCTAGAATTATAGAAATGTTTTTAATCTAAAAATTAGAACAAAGCAGATGTTGGGTACAGGGTTGAAGCATTTATTTTATATTAGTATGTTCAATTTTTAATTATGCTGCAGCATTTGGCAATCCAGCAATTCATGTCATCTTGACAAATTGAATGAAATTCAGAGAAAGGGGTTAGCAATGTGCCTAGATTTACCATCTCATTCATCTCTTGAGGCATTAGAAGTACTTAGTGGAACATTACAAACAGATTTAAAAAGAGAAGGAATGGCCATCAGAGAATTAGGTAAAATTAATTCATACAGTAGTTATGTCCAAATTAAAAGAAAATTTGAAATTTGGAAAGAGGAGGAACATCCAGAAAAATATTTTTCACCATTAGGAAAATGTATCAACAAACAGAAGACATAAAAGATACAGAAATGGTTGATATTAACAAGATAAAACCCCAGTATGAATACCAAGGTCTGGTATCAGTTGTCAGAGCCCCTGACTACTGGCGAAGTATAGGCAGTTCAAAATCCAGAACAACAGCCCAAATAGAAGAAGGAAAACAAATTATCTCTGAACAACTCAAATCTCAACCACCAAACACAGCAGTCGCTTTTACAGATGGGTCATGTTTGGGAAATCCAGGCCCATGTGGTGCTGGAGCTATAATTTACATAGATAATCAAGAAGAAAAATTAAAAAGACCTGTATCTAATAAAGGATCAATCTTGCTAGCTGAAATTATAGCAATAAAAATTGTACTTGATTTCATAGACTTTTTCAAAAACTCCTATTGAAACTTTATCTATTTTTTCGGAGGAAAAATAAAAATATTAAATGAACATGGAATTTTAATCAACTTCAACTGGACACCAGGCCATGCCAACATAAAAGGAAATGAAGAAGCAGACACCTTGGCAAAAGAAGCTACTAAAGAAGCAAAAACACTAGCAGTTGAGGACATACTATTTATAAAACAAGATGTAAAAAAGGCAGCTAGAAATTCAGTTACAAAAAAATGGCAACGAAGATGGGAAAACAGCAATTCTGGACGACATTATTTTAGATTTCATCCTGAAGTTAAAAATAAAGTAAAAAAAGACTTCCCTTCAAAAAGAATGTACAACATAATCAACAGTTTAAGAACAGGTTATTCCAAACTAAATGCATACAAGTTTATAATAAACCAACACATCAATTCTGAAACCTGTGATCACTGCAGGCAAAAAGAAGATGTACAACACTACCTTTTTGAATGTGATCGCTATTCCGATGCTAGAGACAAATTATTTCATCAAATTTATTTCATAACAGGTCAAATTCCAACAAATTTAGACAATTTATTAACAATCAATATGCCAAATGCAGAAAATTTCATTCAATTATTAGCAGAGTACATAGAGGAAACAAACCGTTTTAGTGGATAATTTAATAGACATTCTTTTAAATTTTTTTCATGTCAATTCAATTACCTGATTATACAATTTTTTAAATTTTAATTTTTTCTAAATACTTTTTTATTATTTTTTTTCCCTTTATTAATAAAGCGCAACCTACGATAAAGAACAGCGTCCGTGCAGGAACATAGTACTGTTCCCAGGTCCCTGGTAGTGTATATAGCCGTGCAATGCTTTCAATGAGGTGGACATGGCTTTAAAAATTGACATGTATATGTTGTGTACAAGTTATCAGTTTGTACAAATTATAATTTGTACAAAACAATTGTACAAATCATAATTTGTATTTTGACTTTGTACAAATTGTAATTTGTACAAATTACAATTTGTACAAAATTTGACTAAAATCCACTTATAACTTGTACAATTTATTGTATGGATTTTGTTATATAAAAGCATTGATACAAACTATAGATTTTTTATTCAATGACCACACGATAAACCTTATTTACAAAATTCAAAAATACCCAGATGGAGACAGGAAATGTAATTGATACATGCATGCCAGTTAATTCTGATAGTACAATAGAAGTTGGCCCAAGTGACAATTCTGATAGTATAATAGATTTTGGCCCCAGTGACAATTCTGATGGTATAATAGAAATTGGCCCCAGTGACAATTCTGATAGTATAATGAAATTGACCCCAGTGACAATTCTGATAGTATAATAGAAATTGGCCCCAGTGACTGTTCTGATAGTATAATAGAAATTGGCCCCAGTGACAATTCTGATAGTATAATAGAAATTGGCCCCAGTGACAATTCTGATAGTATAATAGAAATTGGCCCCAGTGACAATTCTGATAGTATAATAGAAATTGGCCCCAGTGACTGTTCTGATAGTATAATAGAAATTGGCCCCAGTGACAATTCTGATAGTATAATAGAAATTGGCCCCAGTGACAATTCTGATAGTATAATAGAAATTGGCCCCAGTGACAATTCTGATAGTATAATAGAAATTGGCCCCAGTGACTGTTCTGATAGTATAATAGAAATTGGCCCCAGTGACAATTCTGATAGTATAATAGAAATTAGCCCCAGTGACAATTCTGATAGTATAATAGAAATTAGCCCCAGTGACAATTCTGATAGTATAATAGAAATTAGCCCCAGTGACAATTCTGATAATATAATAGAAATTGGCCCCAGTGACTGTTCTGATAGTATAATAGAAATTGGCCCCACTGACTGTTCTGATAGTATAATAGAAATTGGCCCCAGTGACAATTCTGATAGTATAATAGAAATTAGCCCCAGTGACAATTCTGATAGTATAATAGAAATTGGCCCCAGTGACTGTTCTGATAGTATAATAGAAATTGGCCACAGTGACAATTCTGATAGTATAATAGAAATTAGCCCCAGTGACTGTTCTGATAGTATAATAGAAATTGGCCCCAGTGACAATTCTGATAGTATAATAGAAATTGGCCCCAGTGACTGTTCTGATAGTATAATAGAAATTGGCCCGTGTGACAATCAGGATGACACTGACTTTGAAACACCAATCATACGTGACAGGAAGCGTGCGGTGTCTATCCAACAGATCCAAGCCGAATATCTAACCAAGAAAACGAAACAGAAATTATCAGAACTTGCTGTTCATAATGTCATTATACCAATTCCTCAGTGGGATCTTGCCCAAGCTGATCCTCGAAATATCTTAGGCGTAATTATTGAATCTCGAGAATTTGGGTACCGCATAGGAACAGCTGTAGAAATTTGAACAGGATATTTGTTGAGAAATTCAAATTGAAGCTGTTAAAGACACATCTTTATTCGCAGCAATGGTTTCTGAGATTCAACTTTCGCTACAGTACGTGAAGCATTTAAAAAGCTTCCAAAAACTGGTGGTCAGGCGTTCCTTTAATGTAAATGCAAAGGGATGTGCAGCACTTCTAAAAGTAAATGTAAAAAGCAAAAGATGTTGTGCAATTCCCGATGCCATAATTCACTCGAATGCCCAAATAAATGATACAGAACTATTTTTTTGTATTTTGTAGGTAAGGTTTATGGTGTGGTCATTGAATAAAAAATTCTATAGTGTGTATCAACAAAATCCATACTATTAATTATTGTACAAGTTATAAGTGAATTTTAGTCAAATTTTGTACAAATTGTAATTTGTACAAGCACGTTTTGTACAAATTACAATTTGTACAAAGTCAAAATACAAATTATAATTTGTACAATTGTTTTGTACAAATTATAATTTGTACAAAATGATAACTTGTACACAACATATATATTATAAGTTGTTGACTTCACAATCACCATGTAAAACGTCACAAGTGAGTGTTTACTGTGTATGACATACCATCGAAATAAAGTGAAGAATTTTCTTTTTTTTAGGGGTGGGGGTGAAAATTTTCACCGAGATCAAATTTTCATGGGGTTCAAAATACCATATATGACAGATATAAAGGTTGACGAGTTATAAACAATGTAATTATCTGAAATTTAACCAATGGCTAAAACTTAACCAGCCAAAAAGTACCGACTAAGTTTATCCAGCGGATAGCACGTTTTATCCACTGGACAAATTTTGAGCAATAGAAATAATCCACTGGTTTAAAGTTAACCAGTGGATAAGCAGTTAAACCACTGGCTAACACTATCCAACGTTTTGAGCAACCCAATCCAGATCTGCCTTCATATCAAATTAACATGTTTCGTCCTGATACGTTTGTAATATTTACCACTCAACGTTAAATACCAATCACTACCAGCACCATTATCTAATCTAGATTTTTAAGGGCTGGTTCACCCTTGGATGTTTGTTTGGGGTCACTACTAATTTTTGTTTATACGTCTATCATCTAGGAGGAGACGGTTGTTGTTCTGTGTGGTCTGATGCGCTATTGGTAATTCATGTCATCCTTTTATACACTACATTGACGGAGAAAGCATGTTGACATAAATATGTGCATTGTGGGAACTCATCAAGAAGCGGGAACAATAGAAAAGAAACTCTTCTTGCAATAGAGGTAACAACGTCAACAGTTTGGTTACGACGCATTCAATCATTGTTTTGGGGCAAACAAGATTTGAGGGGGGAGGCAAGTGTTTAATTTCTCAGTGTTTGCAGGAGAGATATATATCTTTTCGCCACACATCTTTCACTGGGAAAGTCAGTTGCATGGATTGATCTAGAGGGTCTCACCATTAGATTTTGGGTGCAGACATGCTGCTGGGATTTACCCCCCCCCCCCCCCCCCCCCCATTTCATGTATTGAAACTTTGGGAAATTTCTGACCCATATACATGTACATATATTTAACGCAAAGTCATTACCCGTTCATATACTTCTCAGTTATCAAATAGACAAGCTGTAAATATATTTACTGTGACTTGACTGAAAGTGCTGTTCTCCACATTTTGCAGTTCCGTTTAAAATTCTGACCCAAAAATCTGGATGCTCAAACCCCTCTTTCAAAATTCTGTTGAAAGATCAAAACTGCGCGCTTCCGCCAACGTTAACCACCTAGACATAGTGAAAGTAAAAAAAATAGAATACTACTTAGTACTAGTATTCTTATATGGAACTATATGTAAATTTAAAACCAAGTAACATTTTTATTATCTACTTATTAACTGTAGCATGACTATCCGGAATTTTCGTTGAAAAAGTACTTAATGATTAACTGCCGTTCGTATAGTTCATTGTCCTAAAAGAAGAGAGGCAATTGATCATAATTTTGTACGGACTAATGTTAATTTGCATTGGCGTAGCTTACGTTGAACAACCGAGGCAGTTGGCCTCGGTGAAAAAAAAACAAACTTTTCCTTTACTGTATAATCTTTTAAACAATTTCCACCTAATGCATATTGCAGCAGACTAGCTACTAAACGCTAATATACCGACTTGTTTTGTATTGTTGCCACTATTGATTCACACGCTTTGCGAATTCAAAACTTTTGGAAACATTTCCTTCCTCTACTTGGAAATCACCTTTACGGTAGTTTTCTGTAATCTAAATTTGTCGGAGTAAAAAAAAAATCGACAACAGATTTATTTAGTTCTACCTAATTGCAAGCGAACTCAGTAGAATAGATGATGATCCAACTCACGAGTTTTCCCCGATCGAATCACTTTACCATTGAATCGGGTAAATTATGTAATTGTTTGTGAGAATAATTTCTAGTATATTAGAGTCTGGATGAGGATTATAGAAAACAGAAAAATGACCTGAAATTAATCTAAACTCAAAAGAATAGAGATTTAAATTGGTGCTAGAATAGAAAAGAAAGGAAAATCAAATTATAGGCGAAAATGATTAAAAATTAATATTTGAAAACCCCATTCTGAGCATTAAAACTCTCATTTATAACCGTGACTTCTAAAATTGAAACATCGTTGTTTGTTGAAATTTTCCCCTACGTGTAGAACTTTGGTAGCAATCAAAATAAAATATGCATCAATGAACATGCACAGAAAATAATTTATATGTTGCAGTTCTCAAGTTTTATTCTCGCTATTTCGAATTTATAGTTTTCACTAGCAGGGAATTCAAAATATTTAAAGGAGTCACTAATTCCAGAGAAATATTTATTATATGTCTGTAAGTTAATAAATAATGTCAGTTTATATATAAAAATTTCAACCAAATACTGTTTTCATTTATCATGAAGACTTCAGAATAACGTAAATGTTAGTACTTCGGCGGTTGTCATTTTCATCGCGAATGGCAAAAAGTTCAAAACCATTTAATAATTTGAAGACCTTTCAAGGAATACACAACCAATACAAGTGTCGTGGTGCTCTTTACACGTAGCATGTGTTTATCTCCTAGTTTATCAAGAAATTTTGCTGTTCAATCCGTCTGTCGTTTTGTGGTGATTATCTATAATTCGTTGATCCACGACCAAGCGAGTAAATGATCATCACAAAAATTATTTCAAATAAACCTTAATCGTTGCGTTTGTTTTTTCTGCATTGAAAATTCTGTACAGGTTTCTTCTGTCCATCGAACAAGGTCTCATTTTTTTTTATATATATATGACGTTAAATCATATGTCACAGTGAGGTACAGCCACCTATATTAGAGTGTACGACGGCTTGGAAATATATTGGGAGATAAGGCTTTTGAGCTAGCTTTCAGTTACTGCTAGGATGTCAGGAAACTGACTTGTCAGTGGTTGTTTTATGTGATATCTTCACATGTTTTGTTATTTTTATAACTTTGAGTTGACCGTGTATTAGATAGTATCGGTTTAAATCATACACAACTTTAAAATAGACTCAGGACAATTTTGAACTTGACAGATCCATCTCCTATATCCGTAAAGAATTTTAAATCTGGGAAGTTCACTGAAAGGATTCGATTTGAAAAAGTGGTAAATGCTTTTGATTTATGTATTCATCTGAACATTGAATTTGATGCAGGTACCAGAAATTAACTGATAAATCGGTAGTGTAAGGCATATGAACATTATTATGATGAAATAAAATTAATCAACAACTATAATTTTTAATGGATTCTTCTTGTTCAAATTGTAAAAACCTCGATAGCAGCCCCCCCTCAGACGCCCTGCCTCGGTAAAAACAGAAGGCAAACTACGCCACTGATTTGAAGCGCGTTTCTCGAGTTAAGGAAAATCAAATATGCGCGGTTTTACAAACTGCAACCGGCTATGTCATTAACCTCAAACGGATATCTATATATAAATACGATATTATGTGTACTTTGTCGTTGTTATCAAATGTTTATTTTCTACCTCGTTCTTAGTGTATAGTCCTCCAACTTATTTATAAAAGTAGGACTAACCGATCACACATGTAAGTAAAGTAATTAACTTGCATTGTATACATATTGCTTTTTAAGAGACCACCTTGCAACTCATACAGTAGATTTGTATCACATTCTTTTTTGATTAAAGATTTGGCATCCAACTTCGGCATGCCCTAGACTTGAACAACAACAAAAAAGAAGAACAAAAACCCAATGCATTTAAAACGGTCGATGCATAAAAGGGGGACGGTTGATCGAAATCTCGGAAGAATAGTTTGGGTCCGTAACATGTTCATCTGCATGCCCCATGTCTGGAAACTTGTCAGTGATTGTTTGATGTTGTATCTTAAAGTTTTTGTCATTTTGGGAAAGTTGTGTTAACGGGATCCTTTAATACTATAGTCGCTATTGTACATATTTTTTTGACTGAGGGCGATTTGAAGCTTGTCATGTTGACGCATACAATTGTTGGGGACCACCGTCTGCCACTTAATTTGTGTCTTTTGGTTAATAGTGTCGTTCGGGTTACTTTTTCTTAAACGTATATTCAAACTCTTCTTTAATTCACATTTGTATAAAATGCATGATAAATGACAGAGGACAAGCAGAAATATTGAGATTACCAAATATGTTTGACTAAAAATAGTATGTTGTAAAGTACATTGAATATCTGTGAAGTCAGGGTCAAACTACAAATATCAGGCCTTCAATCAATTTACAGGTAGCCGACAGTAGATCCTACACATTTTTATTTAAATTTATCACAAAATCTCTGAATTATGAAACGATGAACACAAAGTCCATGGCACGTCTATCTTTTAAAGGATTCCTTAGGCCAATATTTTGACCTTTTTCTTATGGCATACCATAGAAGATGGTCGTAATTATGACAAAGCGACGTGCATGGTGGAATCATGAAGATGAAGTCTAGTGATAACTGTTGGCATTTTATTAATTCTGCAGACCTACATTTTTTGTAGCAAAAAGTAATTACACAGATGAAGTAGATCTCGTTGATTTGCTAATTTAAAAATAATATATAGAATCTTGAGAACCCATACACGAGTCTTTTAAAACATTCATTAATTGTGGTAAAACGTCTATGAAGTAGTACAAGTTGAAGATATGATTGAATTCAACAAAAAGAACGCACCCCCCCCCCAAAAAAAAACCCCCAAAAAACAAAATAAAACAACAAAATAAAACGTTACTTAACGTTCCAATGAAATTGAACTTAAACCAATACAATGCCCAAACATCTGTACAAAGCTGTTCTCTGTCTCTCAATCAATTTACACCTTATTTTGTAAAGCTGTGAACTAAGTTTCAGTATACATTGCGAGCACCCCGAGTAAAGATCGGTGCTTTAAATTGTGTGTTGTCGTTTTCTTGGTCATCTTTATGCTTAGTGCCGATATGTTGAGTCAAGGTCTTTCCAAATGGTTTTTACAGTTTTCCCTTACGATCAGCCGTTAGTTCAGTATCACAATCTTATTGAAATATGGATCTCTGATTTCGCTATCCTCATACGAGCATGCGAGTTGTAATAGATCTGAAGTTTGGTCAGATTGTTCAGTATCACAGCTTTGCGGAGGATTGAGTGCTCACATTGTGTCTAAACCCACCAAATTTTTTATGTGCCTATCTATAGCCAAGAGCCTGTAATCAAGTGGTTGTCGTTAGTTGCTGTCTTGTCATTTTTTTTTCGTCATGCATCCTGAGGGCGTATATAGCTTACTATGCGGTACGGGACTCTGGCGCGGATCCAGCCATTTTGAAAGGAAGGGTTCCAACCCCAGGAGCACACCCTGGACCCGCTGCCCGTTTGATAATCGTCGAAGGCCGTATGAATTAAAGTTCATCGTTTATTTGAATTTATTTAAACGTCTATTATATAACTATATATATAATTTTCCTCTATTAAAAGAGGCATATACACAATCAAAGACACTACATCACATGAATATAACATCATGGTATGGTTCAATAAATGTTGTTTTTAAAATACTTGGTATTGACTATACAAATGCCATAAATGCTCCATTTTGTGAATCCTTATACAAATTTAAGAAATATATACAAACCAAGCTATCAATATTGTTTATTAGCTGTTGGAAAAAACAAATAGATAAATTTTCAGACAGTAAACTGAAAACCTACCTTTTATATAAAACAAATTTTGGTTTTGAAAAATATCTAACATTGATCAAGAATTTTGAACTTAGAAGAAGTTTTACTAAATTACGTGTATCTTCTCATAGATTACAAATAGAATTAGGTAGATATCAGGGTATTCCCCGAATTAACAGAATATGTAATAAATGTTCTTCCAATACTGTCGAAGATGAGGCTCATTTTCTATTTGATTGTAACAAATTTGAGGATGATAGAAATTGTATGTTAGCTAGTATTGCACAATATAATTCTTATTTTAATCATATGAGCAGTCAAAGCAAAATTATCTGGTTATTTAGTGTAGAAAATGTTGAGTTACTTAAAATAATATGTAATTTTATATACAAACATCTTCCTTAGTGAAGATTAGTAAAAGGAAATCTATGTGTGTATATACATTTGATTGGACATAGAAAATTATATTCATCTGAATATCACAAACATACTAGCCGATTAAAAAAAAAATAATTGTTAAGTTATATTATTTATTCAAATGTTTTCTTATATCCTTGAGGCATCGTCCCCTGGTATCAACTGCATTCAAGTTACCTATGATGCTTCCTTGTTTGCTTTTGATACAGGTAGGAAAGAGACATTTACACACATTTTACATGCCTATGGCCCATAAGGTATCGCCCCCTGGTGTCAGCTGCCTTTAGGAAACCATAATGCTTTCCTATTTGCTGCTGACACAGGATGAGTCATGGACATGTTTAATTTCTACTTTCTTTTTGGCTAATTATTATATATTTAATTGATCCAACTTTTTGTGTACTATACATATGTGGATATCTATTTTTCTTTTTTTCTTTTTGGGCTGCTTGTTTGTTATCTATATCAACCACACTTGCAATAAAATGCATTAGTATTAAAAAAAACAACATACTATAGATTCTTTATCTACGTATTCTTTAAGAACTTAAATAGTTCTCGTTTAACTTTTTTTTTTTTTATCTCATTGTTTGTATTGTATTATGAAAAATTATTGATGTTGTAATGTTTATGCCCTTTGGGGCCCATAATTGGAAATAAAATATCTTATCTTATCTTATCTTATCTTATAACTGGTAGACAGGCACACGCACATTGTAACTTTGTATGAGACCAACACGCTGAGCGGATTTAACGATATAAGTTATAAGATAACCGTCCGGATTCATGCAGGAAAATATGTCACCTTACCCGGACACATTATTCTGACTCTGAGCCAACCAGTGCAGTATTTGCTCTTACTCATAAATGCTGCGTGCTTAGCGAAAGACAGCAAATACCAATTCGGACACAAAGGGCTTTAACACTGTTGTTTCTTTTTTGTTTACCCTTGTATTTATGTTTACTTTATTTTTACTTTATCACGAAAGTGTATACTATATATGATATGTACTATCAACGACAATATCTTTTTGTTGTTGACGTCATTGTCAAATTTACTATATCTGCTACATTTTTTTGTTGGCATATGTGTTGGATTAATTTGTATGTTTGTTTGAATTTTTTTTCAGTCAGTTGTGTTGTAAGTCTCTGGTGTATGTTTACACAATTTTGGCTGCTAGATCCCAATTATTGTCACATTAGCCTATTATAAAATTGAGAATGGAAATGGGGAATATGTCAAAGAGACAACAACCCGACCAAAGAGCAGACAACAGCAGAAGGCCACCAATGGGTCTTCAACGCAGCGAGAAAATCCCGCACCCGGAGGTGGTCCTCAGCTGGCCCCTAAATAAAATTGTGTACTAGTTCAGTGAAAATGGACGTCACACTAAACTCCAAAACATGTAAATGAACTAAAATTAAAAAAACATACAAATCAAATCAAATCAAATCAAATATTTATTATTCCAATCATGGTCCCACAGGGGGCATTTACAATTAACAATTATGATAGTATAAGCAACAAACATGAGACATTGTACAGTATATAACGTGACAGATATTATAATAGACAATGAAAATAGCATTAATAACAAAAATACATTAAAAGTACTCTTGAGTATTTTTTTTTCCCTTCCTTCCTTATGTCCAGCAGTGTAAAAAAAAAGAAAAAAAAAGGTATTAATAATAAAGTTTGAACAAACTTAAATTATTATCTATAAAGATGGAAATTTGTTCAAGGGACGGTGCTCTAGGATATACTGTTGATTGCGATAGGCAATAACAGCAATCCTCCCCGTGTCAGAAGCAGATGAACAAAATAAATAGAGAAACTGAATCCGGTCAATTAACAAATAATTATTATTATTTTTTTTTTTTTTAAATAACAACAATTGCTAATTATGCGAAACATGTCATATAAATCTGCTATTTGCAGTGCTTAACCAGGAATATACACAACTCTTTTAATACAGTTAAGTTCTCACAAGACAACAGCCATAGCAATTTCTCTTGGGAATTTAAGTTAATGAAATTGTGACATGATTCCGAAATAATGTCATATAAATGGTGTCTGACTTCGTTATATTTTGTGCAATAAAAGAGAAAATGAACTTCATCTTCAACATGACCAGAGTTACACTGCTGACATAGTCTAAGGTGTGGAGGAGTACCCTGGTATCGTCCTATTTCAATCTGCAAATGGTGAGATGACACCCTAAATTTTGTTAATGATCTCCTAAGTTCAAAATGATTAGACATGATATTTAGATATTTTTCGAAACCATAATTATTCTTAAATTTTACATAAGTGCGGAGCTTCCCTTCTGAATTCTTGGTCAGTTGATCCTTCCAAATTTTTATGCATGTCCCTTTCAATATTTTCCTGATGGTATTTTTTGAAATATTTTTCCCATCATTTAGGTTTGCAAACCCATGAAGAGTTTTTAAAATTTGTTGGAGAGAGCCATACCATGACGATTTATGCTGAGAAAATAAAGTTTTTGAATGCTGGTATGCATCTTGTAATAAAGGAAATGAGTCTAAATTTTCTAGTCTAAGCCAATAATTCAAAATAGATTTGACTAAGTCAAAGTACAGTGGAAACCGACCAAGTTCAGATAAGGCTGCAACATACAAGACTAACAAAGGCCAGAGGCTCCTGACTTGGGACAGGCGCAAAAATGCGGTGGGGTTAAACATGTTTTGTGAGATCTCAACCCTCCCCCTATACCTCAAGCCAATGTAGAATAAAGAAACACATAGCAATACGCACAGTAAAACTCAGTTCAAAAGAAATCCGAGTCCGATGTCAGAATAGATCAGAATAGGTAAAATCCTGGTGTAATAATTTTTCAGTAATACAGAGATTTCTTTCATTGAAATCAAATACGTTGTTACATAGACGAGCGAATCGAACAAGTTGAGATATATAAACACAATAAGATGGTGACAAAGGAACGTTACCATCTAAAAATGGATAATTAACAATAGGAAATGAAAAATCATCTCTTTTAACATAAATTTTGGTATGAAGCTTCCCGTCAAAGACATAGATATCAAGATCCAGGAAAGGGTAGTGTTCATTGTTAGTATTAGCTTTGTTTAAAGTCAGTTCGGCAGGATAAATCTCTTTAATGTACATACTAAAGTCGTCATTATTGAGAGCCGATATATCATCTAAATATCTAAAAGTGTTATTAAATTTTTGTAACAGATGTTGTTTCGATGGGTCTTTGCTGATTTTAGTCATAAACTGTAACTCATAATAATACAGACACAGGTCCGCAATAAGTTGTGCACAGTTAGTCCCCATTGGAATTCCGATAACCTGACGATATACGGAATCTCCATAGCGAACAAAAATGTTATCTAGTAAAAATTCAAGGGCAGTTATAGTATCAAAGCAGGTCCAATTAACATAGTTCTTTTGTTTGTTGTTACTAAAAAATGACCTAAAAGAGTTTGAACATATATATTCGCATTCCGACTTTTTAAAAGCCCATTTAATCAGGTGTGTGATTTTTTTCTTAATAAGATTATGAGGCAAAGTGGTATATAGGGTAGAAAAATCAAAACTTTGAACAGATTGGAAATCACCAATATAAGAATGCAATTTGTCAAGTACTTCCAACGAATTTTTGACACTCCAAAAGTAATTAATTCCACTATTTTCAAAGGCCTTACTTGAACAATTTATTACCAGGTTTTTTATTGTACCAAGTTTACTGGTAAGTATAATAGATAGTTTAGTAGTGGAACAATGCCTCGAAGACGAAATAAATCTATATTTGTAAGGAGTTTTGTGCAGCTACGGAAGCCAGTACATAGTTGGAATGTCTGTTTGGGTTGCTCACTCAATTATGTCAATATAACAGAACTATAAACAACTGTCATACAAGTGGGAGGGTTAAGGTTTAGGCTAGCTATAAACCAGGTTTAACCTACCATTTTCGTCGGAAAATGCCCGAACCAAGGTAGGAATATAGCAGTTGTTTTTCATTTGTTCCGCTGATTGATAGCATTTGATGTTGTCAATTTCTACGGACTTCCCCTTTTTGAATTTGCCTTGGAATTCGGTATTTTTGTTAAGGCGATAAGAGACGGCAATGAAGTGATGTCAGAAGAACAGATCGAGTCAATGTAAAAATTACACAACTAACAACAATTACAGATTTAAAAGGGTAAACCATTACAGGTCAGATGTTTTTCATAGTGAAAATATACATTTTCTTTTCAGAATAATGAAGATACTAGGGATTGAATTCGCACCATTAGATGTACCCTTGGAAAGACGACTTCAAACTTTTGCGGTTTTTCAGTGGACGTTTTCGTTCTTATTTCTAGGATTCGGATGTTTATTTTTGTTTCTATACGTATTGATAGCGACCAATTACTATTACATACCATTACTTTATGCCCTTTACTACTATTTTGACTCGGGGAGAAGCGAGCGAGGCGGTAGGCGAGTTAACTGGGTAAGAAGGTGGAAAATTTGGACACATTTTGCTAACTATTTTCCCTTAAAAATTGTCAAAACAACTGATTTAGATCCCGATAAAAACTACATTATGGGTTTCCATCCGCATGGTGTACTCAGTGTGAGCGCTTTTGGGAATTTTGCAACAGAAGGAACCGGGTGGAGCAAGAAGTTCCCTGGGTTGACGCCGTATCTAATGGTTTTAGCGGGACACTTTCAGTTTCCAATATATCGAGATTATTTCATGGCAGGAGGTAAGAGCAGGTCATTAAAATCAATAGATCCAGGGTTCATAAAAACAGTGATAGATTTAGTTGGATAAATATTATTCAAAATTTGTTAAACAATATGAAAATAATTGATTTGCAGCATTTGCAGTAATTATTGCAAAATCATAAAATAAGAAAGTGATTTTATTTTAATGTTTGATTACTGACAGTGGGAGATACGTTAGCGTCAAATTGAAGACAATTTATATAAAAAAAAAAAACAAATGTTTTTATACATTCAGGTGCTATATATATTTTCACACAATATTCTTACCGATATTCAAATAACTGTTTACAATGTTATAAAATCATTTATTTCGTGTAACTTTGGCAGGAACATTTATCTAACTATCATGTCTCATAACGTGTAGCAAATAGGCAACGTATTAATGACATTTGCAACAATATTTAGTTACGAACTATCTCTATAATTTTTTTTCGAAAAAAAAACCCTATTATTTTGATGACAAATAGTTAAAAATAGCATTTAGTTAAAAGAAAACATATACTTAAACCAAAGATATTCAACGAGAGAAAACAGATATGTCTACATCTACTGACCTGTATAATATGCCAAAATTCTCTGATATCAAGATCAAACTAAATGTATCAAACGTTCACAGAGGATGCATGATTAGACATAAGCTCTGAAAATACTGAAAAACTGACACCTATATAATAAAAATTATGCCAGCGCTGCTGATGTCTGAGAACATTCACGCGAACATCAAATGCTCAAGAATACAAAGAGCGTGACCAGAATTTGACATGCATCAGCCTTTTTTTCAGGCGCAGTAGCTGTTACTGCAAACAGTATGACACACATATTAACAAAACATAAATCTGGTCAAGCTCTAGGACTGGTTGTAGGTGGCGCTTTAGAAGCTCTAGAAGCCAATCCAGGACAGTATAACCTCAAACTCAAAAATAGGAAAGGTTTTATCAAAATAGCATTAAAAACAGGGTATGTTCCTAGTAAGGTTAGTTTTACCAATCTTTTTTACCTTCGGGTTCAATTAAAAAAGGTCCATTTTAGCTTCTCTAGATTAACTGCACAGGCTTTCATGCGTACAGTTTAGAGATATGATACCATATATATTTGTCGTATTTCTGAACATATAACTAGATGATGAGTACTAGTTAGAACCTTTACAATTATGATACTATTTTTTTTTTGCAAATTTTGAATTTTGATTATCTAAACATCTAGAACATATATCAAACCAAAAGTATATTTTCTCAGAGGCAAAGTCATGTATTGTCTTTTGCAGTAAGCTATAAATGACCCCGGCAAGAAAAAAATGGGAAACAACCTTAAAAATAAAACCAACGGCTTCATTTAAGTTAAAACAGAAACGAAAAAAAGCAAATATGGCAGACAATGACAAACACTAAACTACAAGCTCTTGATTTGACTCGATGGAAAATAATTAATTCTGGTTCCCAATGTCCTTTGTTGAAAATCATTTTGTAATTTTGTTTTTCAGGACATCTTTAGTTCCTGTATATTCATTTGGAGAAACAGATTTATACCTACAAGCAAGTAACAAAGAGGGTTCATTTTTGAGAGGCATACAAAATTTCATGACATCAAAATTTGGATTTTCTCCTCCATTATTTCATGGTCGAGGGATATTTAACTATACATTTGGCCTTCTACCGTTCAGGAAACCAGTTCATACAGTTTGTAAGTATATGAAAATAAAGAGATAAGGTATAATTGAATAAAACACCAAAGTCCAAAGGATGAAGATGCAGACAACATCAACACACCACACAACCTGCAACAATGATTAATTTAAGAAAACCAATACCGTACAATAAACTATAAGAAACACCGTCATGACAAAAAGGGGAAACAAACTCAATTTATTTGTCTCCATTGGCAAATATGATTTCTCCTCTATCAATGGTATCGCACTATCAAATGCAAGCTCTAGATATTAATTAGACATTTGTATGTGTTGTGGAACAATTTTAACACACTTCTTCCTAAATCTAGTGAATCCTAACACCATCCCTTGAGTTGTTAGTTTCACAGTTACTTGGTTTGCTGATGAAACAGATATAAGCAATTCGTTTTAAGGACATTTATGGAATTTGGGTATCCAGAACATTGAAGAAAGATCCTATCATTACAAAACAAATAGTTGTAATGACAAACAGACAATAAGGGAAGTGACGAAATTTGTTCGTCTAGTCTCTCGTCAGAACTACTGTCAAATAAGCATACCTCAAATAACTTATAAAAAAGCAAAACCTCTTCTAATGTGTCAATTGATTAAATGACGTTTTTTTTTCATTTTGCAGTTGGTAAACCAATAGATGTTCCAAAGACAGAGAGTCCTTCTCAAGAACAATTGGACCAGTTACATAAACAATATATTGATGCATTAACACAGTTATTTGAAGAACATAAAGAGAAATATGATGTACCAGCTGATCACCACTTAAACATCATAGATTGATTAACATAACATTATCATTTCATTCCATGACGATGATGTTTAGAGTTATTGCTATGCTTAGTGGCACATTGCATTTATAATACGTACTTTTATCTGCTTTTAAAATGCTTGCGATTTTTTGCAAGATTCATATTGATATATGGACAATGGCTAGTTAAAGTGAAAGCTTGAATATTAATAAATTTTTGAATTTAGGCAAATGTTCACAGTCAGGATTCTACTTCGTGAAAATAATCTCCCCATTACGCCACCTAATTTTTATAATCGTAAAAATGGAAGCCATTGTAGTGATTACGCGCTGTCAATTTAGCTCTTGAAAACCGACAAATTTATCCACCTAGCATCATTACGATCCCTTTATGCCCGTTGTATGTTAAAAGACAATTGTATCTACTAGCTATTGAGCATCATTTAATGTAATTTTATGCATTTGGTCAACTTAAAACTATTGTCTGCTCGGTTGTCAGGGGGAATTTTTGAAAGTTCAAAAATATTTAAAAAAATTCTAATTAAATATTTTGTGGAAGGGCAGACTCAAAATGTCCAGAGGTTGAAAGACTAATTATCCTAGATAACACTCACACAAAAAGATTTTTTTTTGAAGTTATGCATTTTTAAGATCCACTTAAAAAGTCTGTCGTCAAGTACTTTTAGTAAAAACTTGTTATTCGAACACACCTACACTGTTGTTATGACTCATTAGAAAGGTATTTCACTTGACCCATACATTTTATTTTCTAGTATTGTAAATTTTTAATGTTATTATATCAACGTAGAGCCTAAATATATAAAAATAATAGAATATGAAGCGGGATGCTGTATCAAATATTTTTCTTTTATACGTTTTCAAGACAGAATAGTCAACTCAAACACGCCTGAACATAAAAAGGTGTACTCGACTTTCTCTTTTTGATGTAATTATTGCCAATTTTTGGGATTTTTTCCCAGAAAACTGCCGCCGGGGGCAGAGATGCAAATTAATGCGTTAAAAAGATCACTCTATTTTCTTTCTTCGGAATTTTTTTCGGCGGAATTTATGCTTATGGACAAAAAAGATCCACATGTATTTGCACCTACCACAATCGACCGTTTTGTGAAAATTTGTCCATAATTCAGAAATTGTCAAATATCTTGAAGCTCCATACCATAATTTTAGTAAAAACACATACATTAGACACATTAAATCCTAAATTAGGCAAATTCATTAAACTTTTAAAGCCCATAGAAACAGATGTAAACAATTCAAATTTACCAACTTGGCCTTTTTTACCTTCTCTAACAAAGAGTTTCATTTCTTTTGTTTAATTTCAACTGGGTTTCCGCCTGTTAAAATCTAATAATACGACTAAGAATATATTTTTATGCACCTGTCCTAAGTCAGGAGCCTGTTGTTCAGTGGTTGTCGTTTGTTGGTGTGGTTCATAGGTGTTTCTCGTTTCTCGTTTTTTATATAGATTAGACCGTTGGTTTTCCTGTTTGAATTGTTTTACACTAGTCATTTTGGGGCCCTCTATAGCTTGCTGTTTGGTGTGAGCCAAAGCTCCGTGTTGAAGGCCGTACTTTGACCTATAATTGTTAAGTTTTTATACATTGTGACTTGGATGGAGAGTTGTCTCATTGGCACACATACCACATCTTCTTATTTGTATTAACACACTAGGCAAAAGTAGTTTGCCGATGTACAAATCTGATCAAACGATTAAGACGATACAAAGTAAGGTAACAAACTAGACAAAAGTAGATTACTGATGTGCAAATTTGATGAAATTATTAAGAAGATACAAAATTTAGGTAACAAACTTAAGCAAAAGTAGTTTACCGACGAACAAATCTAATCAAACGATTCAGATACGAATGAAGGTAGCAAACTTAAGCAAAAGTATTTTACCGATGTTCAAATCTGATCAAATAATTAAAAAGATACAAATCAAGGTAACACACTTAGTCAAAAGAAGTTTATCGATGTTCAAATCTGATCAAATAATTAAAAAGATACAAATCAAGGTAACACACTTAGTCAAAAGAAGTTTACCGATGTACACATATGATCAAACGATTAGGAAGATACTAAGACGAGATACTAATCAAGGTAACAAACAGTATATGAGGGAATCGCATGAACTCAAAGATTAGTTATATAACGTTATGGAAGGATTTGCAAGTTAATAGTGTTATCTCTTGAATTTACGATAAAACATTTTTATCTATGGATATGTTTGTGGAATATAGTGTTATAAATGGGTATCTGTGTAAGATACGTTGTTACATTTTGGTAAGACGAAATTTCAAAACAATGCACTCTTATTCATCTTAAATACAGATATTTGCACGTAAAATATATATAGTGTTGTCCCTGGATTCCTTACAAGTGTTTCAGGTGAAACTATTCATTCCAACGAGATTTTAAAAGCTAAGAAATTCATCGCAATATGGTGGTATAATGAATTGCTATCTGCATTTCAAATACCTAATGACTATTCAAACCGTATAATTCTTTTCTTTTACGGAGATTTTGATTATCATCAAAGTAGCTACTGTTATATAAGTCATTAAGTGTGTACTTACCATGCGTAACACGACGGCTGCCACTTTGGACTAGGATCTGCTTACCCTTTCAGACCACATGAGCTCAACACAAGTTGTTGGTGGTGGTTCGTGTTTTGTTTTTTAGTTTTCTATGTAGTGTTTTGTTTTTTAGTTTTCTATGTAGTGTTTTGTGAACTGGTTTGTCTATAGGACGTCTTTTTTTTGCCATGGTCAGGTGTTGTCATAACTCTTAGTTTATGAGTTTTGACTTTGAATGTCCCCTTCATGTTTTCCGCCTCTTTTACATAATTTGTTTGTATATTTTTCTCTTTTTTACCAGTTACATAGAGCACAAACACCATATAGGTAAATACATCTATATATGTTGGGGTTACGCCGCTTTGTCCGACCAATATCTCTTTTAACAGCTTACAGAACAAAAGTTAATATTAATCAATTTATGAATTTTCATTATCTCAATCGGCCTCAACATATATTTTAAAAACTCAACACATAACATGAAGAATGATTCAGTTTGTGAGCACTATATGAAAAATTAAAAAAGTTAATACATCAGTAAATCATCAGATACCAATTAACTGGTATCTATGATGAGTTTATTTGCAACCACTGGGTCGATGCCTCTACCAGACCAGTAATCAGTACTTCTGTGTTGACATGAATTACCATTTCTATGGTCATAATTATAAATTAACTGTTTACAAATCTTTACAATGAAATGCCAACATTGACTGTAAAATATAGCGTTATCTCTTTGTATGCATTTTAAATACATGTAAACTTTAGAACAATTTACGTTAAATCCATTGTTACCTTTAAATATGCATGTCAGATGCCATGTTTATTCTGGTTATGCATATTAAATATAATGTTATATCTGGGTATTTATGTTCAATACAGTTTTATCTCTGGGAATACATGTTCAATACAGTGGTATCTCTTGGTATGCATATTCAATACAGTATCATCTCTGCGTATGCATGTTCAATACAGTGTCATCTCTGGGCATGCATGTTCAATAGTGTCATCTGGAAATGCATGTTAAGTACAGGGTTACCTCTGGGTTTGTATGTTCAATACGGTGTTATGTCTAGGACATGTATTTTATATCCGGTGTTATCTTTGGGTATGTATGTTCAATACAGTGTTATCTATGGGTTTGCATGTTAAATACAGTGTAATCTATGGGTATGCATGCTACATACAATGTTATCTCTTGGAATGTAGGTTCAATACAGTGTCATCTCTGGGTATGTATGTTAAACACAGTGTAACCTCTAGGGATGCATGTGCAAAACATCCTTGGGTACTTGTATGAATGTTCAATACAGTGTCATCCTTGGGTATGCTTGTTTAATACGGTGTTATCTCTAGGTATGCGTGTTCAATATAGTGTTATCTTTGGGAATTTATGTTCAATAGTGTCATCTCTGGGTATGTATGTTCAACACAGTGTCATCATTGGGTATGTATGTTCAATACAGTGTTATCTCTGGGTATGCATGTGCAATACAGTGTTATCTATTGGTATTAGTTCAAAAGGATTTTATCTATGGGTATGAATGTTCAATACGGTGTTATCTCTAGGTATCTCTAGGTATGCGTATTCAATACAGTGTTATCTCTGGGTATGTATGTTCAAAAGGATTTTATCTATAGGTATGCGTATCCAATACAATGTTATCTCTGGGAACGTATGTTCAATACAGTGTCATCTCTGGATATGTTTGTTCAATATTTTGTTATCTCTGGGTATGCATGTTTAATAGTGTCATCATTGGGTATGTATATATGTTCAATACAGTGTTATCTCTGAGTATGCATTTTCAATACTGTAACAGTATTATCTATATAGGGTGTTATCCATGGGTATGTATGTTTAAAAGGATTTATCTATGGGCATTCATGTTCAATATAGTGTTATATCTGGGTATGCATGTCCAATGCGGTGTTATATCTGGGTAGGCAAGATCAAGTTCAATAGTGTCAGGGTTATCCGGTAATCCGGAAGGGTAAGCAGATTCTGCCCCACATGTGGCACCCGTCGTGTTGCTCATGTAAGCACAAACTCGGTGATAAGTCTAATTCGATCTAAAAAGAATCCCGTTTGTAATTTGAACGTATCCGTTTCATAAAAATAAAGTCATTACATTGCGCAATGTTATAGGTCTTTGTGATAATGGTTGCGTAACTATTGACGTCACTTCGGGAACCACCGAAAATATACTCAGCGTTTCGTCTTTTCTGTAAACCTTTCGTCTTTAGATTCTTTTAATTCTATAAATAAACTGGCTCTTTTGTTACCTATAGTACAATTAAAACATTAGGAATTGATGATATTCATTGAAATATATGTATTATCAACGGAGTATGATATTCTTAATGATCGGAATTTAAAAAAAACTGTTGATAAAAAAGCCTCTACTACACTATCAGAAAATTCACCTTAAAAACTTACCAAAGATACCAGGCCTATGATTCCTGTTTAAAAACTGTGAAGTCAAAATTAAACTTCAAATATAGTACGGCTGTAATCAATTACCAAGTTGTGATCCTTCAAATACATTTACAAAGAAATTTTCAAGAGACATAAATCAGTAATTAACCATAAAACAAAGTGTACTACAACTGGGTCGGTTTTTATGTTGGTAAAAACCTGGTAAATGGTGGTATTACACGCTCAGTAGCCCATGGTTATTGGCGGCATTTAAATGATGGTGTTTTGTTTGAAAATTTCTGGTTCAATAAAATAGTTACAGGGGCAATGTTCGTTGATCAGTGGCAAATCACCAGACATTTTGAAACTACCCTTTTTAAGGATTATGGTAGCTAAGTTTGGTCGAAATATGTCCATAAATGAGATAAAAAGATTTTGGAAAAGTTGGTAAACTAAAACATTGATGAAAGTTACAATTGATTGCAAATCTAATAATTTCCTTTTCCTATAGCTAACAGTGTATATTCACAGCTTCACACTTTGTTTAATTCTAATTAGTACTTCATAACAAGAGTGCACACGCTGAAATGTCTCGCCTTCTTTACTTATCATTGATATTATGTTGATAGTCCTAAATATAAAGCTTTCTTACAACTGCCACATAAACTTAACATTAACCAAGTAAACTAAACATTGACCAATGAACCATGAAAATGAGGTCAAGTTCAGATAAACCATGCTAGGCAGGCATGTACAGCTAACACAAATCTTCCATACAACAAATATAGTTGACCTATTGCTTATAGTTTAAGAAAAACAGACCAAAACACAAAAACTTAACACTGAGCAATGAACCTTGAAAATGAGGTCAAGGTCAAATAAAACCTGCGTGACTGACATATAGATCATAAAATATTTCCATACACCAAATATAGTTGAACTATTGCATATATAGTATTAGAAAAAAAGACCAAAACTCAAAAACTTAACTTTGACCACTGAACCATGAAAATGAGGTCAAGGTCAGATGACACCTGCCAGCTAGACATGTACACCTTACAATCATTCCATACACCAAATATAGTAGACCTATTGCATACAGTATAAGAAAAACAGACCAAAACACAAAAACGTAACTATAACCACTGAACCATGAAAATGAGGTCAAGGTCAGATGACACCTACCAGTTGGAGATGTACACCTTACAATCATTCCATACACCAAATATAGTAGACCTATTGCATACAGTATAAGAAAAACAGACCAAAACACAAAAACTTAACTATAACCACTGAACCATGAAAATGAGGTCAAGGTCAGATGACACCTGCCAGTTGGACATGTACACCTTACAGTCCTTCCATACACCGAATATACTAGACCTATTGCTTATAGTATCTGAGATATGGACTTGACCACCAAAACTTAACCTTGTTCACTGATCCATGAAATGAGGTCGAGGTCAAGTGAAAACTGTCTGACGGGCATGAGGACCTTGCAAGGTACGCACATACCAAATATAGTTATCCTATTACTTATAATAAGAGAATTTAACATTACAAAAAATCTTAACTTTTTTTTCAAGTAGTCACTGAACCATGAAAATGAGGTCAAGGACATTGGACATGTGACTGACGGAAACTTCGTAACATGAGGCATCCATATACAAAGTATGAAGCATCCAGATCTTCTACCTTCTAAAATATAAAGCTTTTAAGAAGTTAGTTAACGCCGCCGCCGCCGCCGGATCACTATCCCTATGTCGAGCATTCTGCGACAAAAGTCGCAGGCTCGACAAAAACCTAATTTCACTCAAATCTTGACCTGAACTTTTTGTTGATTGCATATGTCATTAATTGCAATTTATTGTTTATTAGATTGAGAGAAAAAAAACCAACAGTAACAGGTCTAAGTTATTGTCCTTGTTTAAAGTATTAGAAGTGCAATTTTCTCCTTCTTGCAATATATTACTAGGAATCAGAACACTGTCTCTGTCACACAGGCAGTCCAACTTTGACACTTAAGTCTTTTGCACTTTCACCAAATGACTGTGATTTAAACAAGATTGTGTGTAGTGGTACAGGAAAACTAACCTTTATGGATAGTCAGGCCAAATATTTTAATCATTTTGCAAATTGGCTGAAAGACAAAACTAGTATATATGTCTCAACTCACTAGAGACACGTTTTCAAACTCAAAGATATTTAAATACTAGAATGGTCATCTAATCTGGTAATTCACTTAATTGTCCTATTCTCGATTATGACATTTTGACTGAGTGTGGATTTGCATGGTGGGTGGTACATGTATAACAGGAGATGTTTACCCTGTCGACACACAACATCTTGCTCCATTTGAGTTAATAAGATTCACCAAATGTTTCCTTTGACATATCTTTTTAATCAATTTATGGGGTTTTAACATCATTAAATATAAATAAAAACTTTGTTGTTTTTCGTTTTTTTGCCATGGCATTGTCAGTTTGTTTTCAACTTACCAGTTTGAATGTTTCTTTGGTATCTTTCACCTCTCTTTTAAATACCTTAATACAAAACATGTATCTAGATACAAGAAGGACAGAGGACAGACCAGAAAAAACATAATGCCCCATACTATCGCTGACAGAGCATAAAAAAACAAAATAAAAACAACACAAATAATTTCAAATGTATAATCTCTTTTATCACATGGTAAAACATTCCAAAATCAATGCTGATGTAGACATAGAATATATCACAAAAAAACATCTTACTTACATCATATAATATATCACAAAACATAACTTACTTCACATAACACATTCAAAAGATCATTTTAAAAATAAAATCATTATTCTGAATATATTATTTTGATCTAAAATCTTTGTTTTTCTTAAATATGCAAATATGACACTTACTATTGCAAATTACTATTGGTGTTTCTATGTATTCATTAAAAATGGGTTTATAAGGAAATCATTATTGTTAGTGGCTTAGATAGATTATAAGTTTTGTTGTCAGTATAATCCACAAGAAATATTTCACATACCAGGACAAGTGAATGTGTCCACAAAACAAAGATTCAACTGAATGTAAGGAATCTTGCAACTTTGATTAACAATCTGAATATGCAGCATTTATTTATCTAAAATACTGAAAAGTTCTATACGTGGTTGCATGATGAAGGGGCTGTGTGTTCCCTCAATACAGGCTGTCTGATGAGAACCTCACTACTCTCCACAAAAACAATAACAATTGATGCAAATATAAAATTGGCAAGATATTTTATGGAATGAGTCATTACATATTGTCAAAACATATACCAGTTTAAAAAACAGACATAAAATACACATCAAAACAAAATAAAATGTTGTAAGCAATGAACAAAACTTTCAAATGTTCATAGGCAAAAAAAATAAACACCAACAGTTTTCTTTTAAACATTTCATGCAAGGGGAAACTGTGTTAATGTAAACTTGTTTCTCTAAAAACACAAAATTAAACGTAATTTAAACTTTAAGTTAAAAATAATTTCCCAATAGTTTTGTTATTTTATCATTTGGTATTCAGAACCACATATTTTTTTCTTGTTATTTCTTATCAAAACAGTTTTTTTCAATATCCATACATCTGTACCAAATAAATATTAAGGGAAAACTTTCAATTAATAGAAAACCTGCAAATGCTGTTTTTCTTAAGTGAAATAAATAATTTCGTTATTCCCTTATAATCTATAAGGGAATACTTGCATATCTTACAACAAAAGTAACACTAAATATAAAAAGAAGTGAAAAATATAACAAACGAAAATGCTTAACCTAACAAAGAAAAATACAAGTTGTTAACAAGTGAAAACTTTGCAAACATGTACATAGAATAGTGTTATCTCTGGGTATGCACAATAAATACAGTTTTGTCTCTGGGTATGTATGTTAAATACAATGTACTATCTAAGCATACTAAACAGTGTAAACTCTGCAACAATCTATACTTAGCACAGTGTACTATCAACATCCAAGTTTCATGGGACTAAGTATGATATATGTGGCGTAATTACTTGGAATATTTATGTAAAACGAGTAACCTTTGGGACTTTGTATGTTAAATATTTCAGTGTATTTTTTTGGGACTATGTTTGTAGAAAGGTTAACTCTGGGACTTTGTATGTTAAATATAAGTGCAACTTCTGGGACCAAGTATGTGAAAATTGTAAACACTGGTACTTTGTATATAAAATACTACAGTGTAATTTCTAAGACTAAATATGTTTAAAGGGAAAACTCTGGGACTATGTATATTAAACATTACAATGTAATTTCTAGGACTATGTAAGTGAAAAGTGTAAACTCTGGGACTATGTTTATTAAATATTACAATGTAATTTCTAGGATTATGTAAGTGAAAAGTGTAAACTCTTGGACTATGTATGTGAAATACAGTAGAGCTGTTTAAAATATTCAAAAAAACCCTAAAACTGAAAAGTTGATGACAAAAACATGTTTATTATCATTTGGAAACATATTTTCATGATTACCTGACCTATTATAAGATTTCCAAGCAGTGATATCCTTCATCTTATAAAACATTAGTTTAATTTTTTTAAATTGCAGTGAATAGTTCTTGGTGAAAGGTAAAAGATAAAAAAAAAAGGAAAAGATGACATGATTGTGTCTCAGAAAAAATCTATGGTAATTTGTGACACAGATATTCCATACTGGTTACCATTCCATACTGGTTACCAAATCATGATTGATCTGTGAACTTTTGAAGGGATGACTTCCATCTTTACCTTTTTGAACCATCAGTTCAATAGCTTCCTTCTAAGCAGCTACCCTCTAACAAAGATGTCATGATAAGAAACACAGACACCAGAAATTGGTACAACTTTTCCATTGTGGATAAGAGGTACTTACAGGATTTTCATATCTATAAATATTGTATATCTGGAGAGGACTTTTTATGCATAAAATATTAAATAATAATATACAATAAGAAATGGTAGCTCTTATATCTATAACACTGAATGTTGATAATTAATAAATTATTCCAAGCTTTAAATATTTGTCTGTGCAGTATAATTCAAGACAATTTTTTGAAGTCATAAATGTTGGATGACTTATAAATCCTGTTGGGGTCAATAAAAGATGTTTGCCGTTGTTCTTTTACTCATGTTGAAGAAAAATATTTATATTGAGCATGGTAAATGTTGAAAAGCAGTAAAAGATGTTTGATTCTCGTATTTTCAAATTTCCCTTTATAAATAAATCCCTTCTGGTTTTCTTTTAGATAATATCTCAAATACACAGATATGGTCAACCATTTTGAAATATTTGACATTTCAATACAGTTTATGTTATATCTAGGGGTACCTTTCATATGAAAAGTCCAGAGATATCATTTGCCTGCCTTCTAATGTTTTAACTGCTTGCATCTCAAAAGCAAGCCACGGATAATCTTTATTTCTCATACATGTGCTTTATATTTTTTTTTAATGACACCATATACAAACTAGAGGCTCTCAAGAGCCTGTGTCGCTCACCTGTATTTACTGATGCTTTGGAAATCATGTAAAACAAGTTAAAATCATAATTAATAGTATTAGATATTAGATATTATAATGATATCTAAGATAATAACAAAAACCTTCAAAATTTTTGTAAAATTACTAACTCAGGGGCAGCAACCCAACAACGGTTTGTCGGATTCGTCTGAAAATTTCCAGGGCAGATAAATCTAAATCTGATGAACATTTTTGCCACCTGTCAGATTTGCTCTAAATGCTTTAGTTTCAGAGATATAAACCAAAAACTGCATTTTACCCCTATGTTCTATTTTTAACCAAGTCGGCCATGATGGTTAGAAGGCGGGGTCATCGGACAAATTTTTTAAACTAGATACCCTTATAATGATTATGGCCAAGTATGGTAAAATTTGTCTCAGTAGTTTCAGAAAAGAAGATTTTTGTAAAAGATTACAAAAATTTACAAAAAATTGTTAAAAATTGACTATTAAGGGCAATAACTCCTAAAGGTGTCGACTGACAATTTTGGTCATGACAACTTATTTGTAGATCTTACTTTGCTGAACATTATTGCTGTTTACAGTTTATCTCTATCTATAATAATATTCAAGATAATAACCAAAAACTGCAAAATTTCCTTAAAATTACCAATTCAGGGGCAGCAACCCAACAACAGGTTGTCAGATTTGTCTGAAAATTTCAGGGCAGATAGATCTTGACCTGATAATCAGTTTTACCCTATGTCAGATTTACTCTAAATGCTTTGGTTTCAGAGATATAAGCCAAAATCTACATTTTACCCCTATGTTCTTTTTTTAGCCATGGCGGCCATCTTGGTTGGTTGGCCGGGTCATCGGACACATTTTTTAAACTAGATACCCTAATGATGATTGTGGCCAAGTTTGGTTAAATTTGGCCCAGTGGTTTCAGAGGAGAAGATTTTTGTAAAAAGCTAACGACGACGGACGATGACGACGACAACGACGGACGCCAAGTGATGAGAAAAGCTCACTTGGCCCTTTGAGCCAGGTGAGCTAAAAATTGATGTTATTTAAATTTCAGCACAATTTCTACATGCCTGAAAGTAAGTTCAGTTCTCCCTCTAAAGAAGATTTAGGTATAAATGCATTTAACTGAAATTAAACTAGTCTAAGATTATACCAACTATTTTTCATCAAATTGTAGGATAAATATGAGCATCTATGAAAAAATAGCTGGTTGTTGACACCTGGCATTTTATGCCAATCTTGCAAGTGGGATAAATATGGCATACTGTGGATTCATTTATTTTCGTGGGTATCAATTTTCGTTGATTGCTGAAAACTTTCATATTCGTGGATATTTGATTTCGTGGTTGGGCCAATCTCTGTATACAAAGTCTATTGAAAATATGTTATTCTTTGAACATTTGAATTCGTGGTTCACCTGTATCCACGAAAACCACGAAAATTGGTATCCAACGAATAATAATGAATCCACAGTAATACTGATACAAACTCAGTTTTCTTTAACTTATTTAAACAGACATATATACAATATTTTTACACTGAAGGAAAAAATATAAAATTTATTTGTACGAGCTTTAGAAACAGAGAGAAAAGACTCACTGAGCTTTCTCCTGTTTCATATTGAGTACAAATACATTTTATATTTTCCTACAATGTCCGTTTTAAAAAAAAGTGTTCTTTTTTAATTATTTAACCTGGCCAACTCTCTGATATTCATTACGAATACTCACTTTCAATAATTTGTTAATTGAGTTCACATTGTTCCAAAGTAATAAAAAACTTAAAATAGGTCAACATACACTAAACTATAATTGAACCTGAATGAAATAGACATGTACAGTGAAAGTTAGTACCTGTGCAATTGAAGAAAATGAATAAACTAAAAAAAGTGTAATAAAAATTGCTATTAAATGCATTAAAACAAGACCACATTTAACAAAACATTTGTCATAAACTGATATGTGAATCATAAAAACCATATTCACACCTCAAAAACTCTTTTTTCCATCATTTACAGAAATCCACTATCTTCAACAACTCACACTAACTTTTTAAGTACAAATTATTGCACTTTATACATATTAGAAATTGTGTTTGTGTCAGGAAAAATCTGATATAAAGAAAGAATAAACAATATTTGATCACATGTAGTTATTATGATGGATTTAATAATTGTTTCTAAGATTCTTTTAAATATAAATAATGCTAACATTCTGTGCTAATCATAATTGTTAATAATAAAATTTCTAATACAAACTACTTGGAATCATTTAAAATATCACCGGCATGATAAAATATTCCAATCTTATTTCCTCAGATATGAAATTCAAAACATAAAACAATAATAAAAAGGATTAAAAATAACACAGAATCAGAAAGTATTTTTTGTGCACAAAATGAGATTCCTAAATTTTCAACAACATCAAAGGCTTTTTTGCTTTGTAAGTTTTTTATCATCTTTCAAGTCTTTTAATTCAACTGATTCATCTTCTGGAATTTTATTTGACATTGCTTGTGTATATGAGGCCTTTCTTCCAGCATGTTCCTCGTCCACATTCAGGCCATTACTATCTGCCAAATCTAATTTCCTATCCTCGGGTTTAGACTTTACAGATCTTAATTCAGCAGATCTTGAATCAGAATCAGACTTTATTGAACTATGAGATTCAGCTCCTGAAATATCCGAGAACTCTCCTGAGCTACGGGACTGATCAAGAGATTTAGATTTGTGCATAGGTTTTTTCTTTCGTTTTTTAGAAAAAACTTCTGATTTAACATCAAATTTGACTTTAGTTGGACTTTTTGTTTCTGAAGTAGGGTCCGTTTGTGATCGTTTTACATGGGAAGAATCCTCCTTATCTTCTTCACATAATGTTTTTGACTTTCTCAATCTAAATCGTCTTTTCTTTGCCACTGAATCAGAAGAGGCTGAACTTTTGGATGTATCTAATTCTTCACTATCTTCTCCTTCATGTTCCTGTATAGCATTGATACTTCTCCCTGATGCTCCTGATATTCTGGACGGAGATTTCCCAGCATTCTGGTTGATAAGAGGTGTAACTTCTGGCTCAAAATTAAGTGTAGCAGCTTTTTTGAAACCCTTTCTTTTCCTTCTTGGTGACGATGTATCTGGGTCTTTAGATGCATCACCATAGCCTCTAAATAAATTATGATCTGGCTTGACACCAGTGAAATCTGAAGGACTACGATCTCGTTGAAATTTTGGACGATCAGGGACAGCCAAACTTAGTCTACGTTTGTAATTTTGAGCTGCTGCATTTGCAGCTACAATACTAACCCTTCTTGGTTGGAAAGAAACATTTGTTTGTGATCCCATAGGTGTTGAGGTTCCTCCACCTAAGACTGCACGAGACATTCGCCGTGTCCTGAGTTGTTTTTCTTGCAGATATTTCAACAAGTCTGCACTACTGTCATTCTTCAAATTCTTATCTAACTTTTTATGCACCAGCTAAAAGAGAAATTAAAATTGAAACAGAATGGACACATTTATTAACAGTATTTAGTTGTTCGGATATTCAAATGCAATTTATAAATCTCATTTGATAAAAGATAGTGTATATGAAGGACATTGTTATGCATGTCCTAAGGCTAGGATTTAACTAGTGGATATACTTTCATTTGTTTTAGAATTTTTTTTTTTCATTTGCCTCTATTTTTCCATCATTATTCTCATTGGTTGGTTGAATTGTCTGTTTTCTAACCCGTTTTCTTTTCTTGTTATATTACTCTTAATCTGTTGTTTTTTATTGGCTATTTTGTTGTATTTTCATTCCTTCTTCCCTTTCTACTTTGTTGTGTTTTATGATCTTGTTGTAATACACCTTCTACTCTTATGTATTTTATAAGTTTTCTTTGAACTATTTAATTTCTTATTTGTTATGTTTTTAAGTTTTTTTTATGTTGTTCCCTTTCTCTTTTGTTGTGTTTTATTGTCTTGATGTAATTCACCTTCTTCTCTTATGTGTTTTGTAAGTAAATGTTATTCTTTTTTAAACTTTTTTCTTTCTTCTTTGATGAATTTAAAAATTTATTTACTTCATGCTTTAGATGTGTTTTAATAGTTTGTCACAAAATTATAACAGATAATCTTAGTATTTCAAATCTTAATTTTGTCTACTTTTTTCAAGTAACAATTAAAGTTTGTTACCAACAACATAATCTTAAAGGCATAATTTGTAAACAGAATCATACTTACATCTCTCCTGGAAGGAGCCATTAATTTACGGACATCTTTGGCAGTAGGTTCCATATCTTTTTGATGTTCTTTCTTTTTGAACTGTGGAAATAATGACTTTCTTCGTCCTACCTTCTCTAAATTCTTTCTATCTTCTGTAATTCAGGGACATTTGTATATCAATTATTTTTACCACGTGTTAGATTGTGGTTTGTCATTACGTCGTCTGATCTTTTAATTACCGAACGTGACTTATTCCTGATTGTGACTGTTTTGCTGAGTGTGAAACCGCATTGCTATAAGACGTGTCATGGTACCTTTCTATCCCAAATTCATGTATTTAATTTTGATGTTATATTTGTTGTTCTCGTCGGATTTTGTCAAATGTCTTAACGTATTTTCTGTTATATTCGTGTGTTATGGTATAGATAATTAATCACCCCCTTCATTTATTAGATTTTAGTTTGGTTCAACGAAATTTATACGATATATTTGGTTTACAGTTTGATTCAGAAGAAACACCGACATAGCTAGATAATACAATTAATTATCTAATTACTACCACAATTTGATATTAATAAGTATTGTAATTTTCATTGTTATTAATAAATGTATTGGCAGTATTACAAATCTATCTTGAATCAATCCTAATCCTATCTTATTTTTGGGAAATATTTTTACAAATTCATATGTGACGTCACTTTGTGTGTGTTTTTTTTAGAATTTCAAATGTGACGTCACTTTGTGCGTTGAGGCTTTAGCTAACTCGGCTGTGTATTTTTATATGTTGGATTAAGTTGTTTTATGTAATGTATCCGTTTTTATTCTGTAGTTAGACCCCACTTTGGTTTTATCATGTATATCTATTATATAGTAATTTTATAATATTTACTGTTTGCAAAATTCTAAATAATAAGGATGTTCTTGTCCCAGGCAGAAAATCCTGGCCGTGTTAGGCGCAACTTTTTGGAAGTTTTGGTCCTCGGTGCTCTTCAGCTTTGTACTTGTTTTGCCTTTCAAACTTTTTGTATCTGAGCGTCACTGGTTAGTCTTGTGTGGACGAGACGCACGTCTGGCGTATTGAATTTTAAGCCTAGTACCTTCTGCTAGCTATTATTCGTGTGTTTCTTTGTCCTATATGTTCTCCCATTTATTTGTATTGTGGTCCTGTCACGTGATGTTGTCGTTTTGGTGTTGTGTTTGACGTTGCCATAAAAGCGGGAGGTTTGGCATGCCACAAAACCAGGTTCAACCCACCATTTTTTTCTTAAAATGTCCTGTACCAAGTCAGGAAAATGGTCATTGTTATATTATAGTTCGTTTCTGTGTGTGTTACATTTTAATGTTGTGTTTTTGTTGTGTCGTTGTTCTCCTCTTATATTTGATGCGTTTCCCTCAGTTTTAGTTTGTAACCCGGATTTGTTTTTATCTCTATCGATTTATGAGTTTCGAACAGCAGTATACTACTGTTGCCTTTATTTATCATTAACATCATAATACTTTTTTCTATCATAATATTAGTAATCCTATGATAAAGTGTAGAAACCACTCCTGAAGTTTTCCTACGTAACAAAAATGTCCTCCACTGAGATGTCATCAACTTTTGTAATTACTTGAGCAAACATTTTGAAATCAACTGTCCAATTCTTTTAATGTAAATCAAATGGCTAATTCTTATAATGTAAATCAACTGGCCAATTCTTTTAATGTAAATCAACTGGCCAATTCTTATAATGTAAATCAACTGGCCAATTCTTATAATGTAAATCAACTGGCCAATTCTTATAATGTAAATCAATTGTCCAATTCTTATGATGCAAGTACAAAAGTCACTGCAAAATAACAAACTTATTCAAAAATCTTAATTTTAATTATTTATTTTTGAAGATTTAGTAAAATGAGATGGATTAAACTAGACATTCATTTAACAGAGAAATGCCATTTGATATCCAAATTAACTTGGTCATGTAACATTTGATTCATAAACATATCAGCTTTACTATAAACATTACCATCTCTTTGTTCTGCTAACTTCCTGTCAATCCAGTCATCAAACATTTCTGGCTGCATTATGGGTAATACACTAGGCGATGGCATTGGTGACTGTGATGAGAATTCTGGTGGTGGCATGGGTAAAGGAGGCACTGGATGTGCAATTGATGGTGATCTAATTGTGATAGGTGGCAGCACTAAGTCTTCTTCACTTCCTTCGTCATCTTCTCCTACCTCATCCTCCTCTTCTTCTTCAATTCTGAAATTATCCATCATTTGAATTTAATAATATTTCAAAAAAGAACTATGAGTTTCTGTAATTATACTGATTACAATATGGATTTTTTTAATGTGATATATTTAATTGTTGGGTATTCCTGTTTCAAGTAATTTGTCCATAAGCTTGATCTCTTAATCTTTTTTTCTTCTAAAACATAGAAAAGTTTGCAAAACATATAATAAGTGTATTTTCAGGTTGATACTAATGCAAGTAACAATGGCAAAAAATAGTCAAAAGGTGCGCTAAGGGCCCTTTGCGGCATACAAAATGAACTATTACAAAATCAGGTAATTTAGGCTAAAAAGTGATTAAGTATACATGCAATATTAAAACTGAAAGATCTTTGAAATATTATATTTATTCAATATTTTTATTGTTATAAGATCACAAGATTTAATTTTTCTCCAATAAATGACAAAATTTGCATTTTTTGACACATATTTTTGAATTGGAATTATTGAGCACATGGAAGTTCAACAAAAATTATTTACATGAAAGGTGTTGTTCATATAAACAAACATTGTGGTAAATATTTAGTTGGTACTTGCATGTGTTCTATATTTGTGGTGCACAAAAACCATCTGAAAAATGACCAAAATCTATGGACTTTTTTTATAAAACATGTAGAAGGACCTATTTCAAGAAGTTACTATATTTATTGTGACCTCATGAATGGAAAACTATTCCTTGCTAATAAATTTAAAGTTCAAGATTCAGTAAAAAAAATAGGCCAAAATGATCATTATCTCACCCTGTTCTTTATCTATGTATACTTACATTTGATTTGTAATTTCCTCTGGAATAAGAGGCAAATTGTCTTCACTTACATACTTTTCCTGTACCATTCTACTTCCTGCTAAACTCTCAAAGTGTTGTCTGAAAACAAATGTTGTGATAAAGCCATACTGACATAAACATAAGATATAAACTTTAAACAAACTTTTAAATATGAAATACAGATACATAAATATTATGGGGGAAAACTATGGAAGAAAATTTCTATAACACTAAAAGAATATTTCTATGACATAAATTGAATAAACAATCTTAAAACTTCAATTTATTTTAATTTTCTGGGGAATTGTTGACACATTCAGCTACTGTAAATTCAGAAATTATTGCGTGCATTTATTATTGCGATTTATGAAGAATGGACAATAATGCGAGATTAATTATTGCGATTTCAGGAAATTCTGCATACAGATGCATATATCAGATATCAGAATGCGAGTTCTAGTTATTGCGATACTAACCCAGTTGCACTATTCGCATTAATAAAAACCTCGCAATAATTTATGAATTTACAGTATTAACTTGGTAATCAAATAAGACTACTATCAACCTGAACCTCTAAACAATTACCCAGGTACTCAAATAACCCAGCTATCAACCTGAACCTCTAAACAATTACCCAGGTACTCAAATAACACAGCTATCAACCTGAACCTCTAAACAATTACCCAGGTACTCAAATAACCCAGCTATCAACCTGAACCTCTAAACAATTACCCAGGTACTCATATAACACAGTTATCAACCTGAACCTCTAAACAATTACCCAGGTACTCAAATAACACAGCTATCAACCTGAACCTCTAAACAATTACCCAGGTACTCAAATAACACAGCTATCAACCTGAACCTCTAAACAATTACCCAGGTACTCAAATAACACAGCTATCAACCTGAACCTCTAAACAATTACCCAGGTACTCAAATAACACTACTATCAACCTGAACCCCTTAAAGAATCACCCAGGTACTCAAATAACACAGCTATCAACCTGAACCTCTAAACAATTACCCAGGTACTCAAATAACACAGCTATCAACCTGAACCTTTAAACAATTACCCAGGTACTCAAATAACACTACTATCAACCTGAACCTCTAAACAATTACCCAGGTCCTCAAATAACACTACTATCAACCTGAACCTCTAAACAATTACCCAGGTACTCAAATAACACAGCTATCAACCTGAACCACTAAACAATTACCCAGGTACTCAAATAACACAGCTATCAACCTGAACCTCTAAACAATTACCCAGGTACTCCAATAACACAGCTATCATCCTGAACCTCTAAACAAATACCCAGGTACTCAAATAACACAGCTATCGACCTGAACCTCTAAACAATTACCAGGTACTCAAATAACACAGCTATCAACCTGAACCTCTTAACAATTACCCAGGTACTCAAATAACACTACTATCAACCTGAACCCCTTAACAATCACCCAGGTACTCAAATAACACAGCTATCAACCTGAACCTCTAAACAATTACCCAGGTACTCAAATAACACTACTATTAACCTGAACCTCTAAACAATTACCCAGGTACTCAAATAACACTACTATCAACCTTAACCTTTAAACAATTTCCCAGGTACTCAAATAACACTACTATTAACCTGAACCTCTAAACAATTACCCAGGTACTCAAATAACATTGCTATCAACCTGAACCTCTAAACAATTACCCAGGTACTCAAATAACATTGCTATCAACCTGAACCTCTAAACAATTACCCAGGTACTCAAATAACACAGCTATCAACCTGAACCTCTAAACAATTACCCAGGTACTCAAATAACACAGCTATCAACCTGGTTAATTGTTGTGTGATTTGAGTACCAGGGGTGAAAATTTGATTGGTTTACACCCGGGGGATGGTTATTATCTTATATGCAATGAAATGTTATGTGAAATTTTCAATGTAGTACTGAACAATAAAACTTTACTCATGCCAAGTATTTCTTTATTCGAAACAAAGATAAATTCTGCACAATTTTTTGAAAAATGCCAATTTAACAAAGACTAATAGGGGAAAATCAATGGTGGTATTATCATACAGTACTCAATATCATTTTATAATATCTACTTACTGCAGAGCTATTTTTTCATATAATGACATAATATGCTCATCTGTTGATGTTGGGTTTCTCTGTAACCAATTCTTTAGGTATTTACTATTGTAAAATTCCAAAATTTCCTACAATAAAATCAATGATGGAAGATATTGACTGTTATGCTCACAAATAATAGCAGTCATATTTAAAATCATTCAAGAATACCAATATAATTGTATAACATTTTTCCATTGAGCTACCATGACAAAAAGTATGTCCCTATTTTGTGACCTTAAAGATTTGATGTTTTTTTTTAAAAAGTACTAACAGGTATTCTCTGATTGAATTCTTTCAATATGTATGATTACATTCAAACTGAATTGATACAAAACATTGAAAAACAGACATGTCATACAACTTACTACCCACTTACTACCACTTCATTTTTTTATACTCTGGTGGATTGTTGTCTCATTGGCAATCATATTACGTATCATAATTTTTATATGTCAGCAAAGAACTTTCTTCTACATCTTTGTGCAAGGCACATGCATAAACAAATAAACAATACTGATACAAACAAAGCATTACATGTTCAATGGGTACCAAATATGATGCCAGAAATTAAAATCTGAATATGTTCTTAACTGTTGTAAGGTTCATGTTATCATCTTACAATTCAGATTTTAGTTACTACTGCCATGTTTGATGAGGTTTTTACCTCAATATTCCTAGAAATCTTCTTTGCAATATATTTGACAATTCATCAAAGTTTTGTTCCAATGCCAAGAAAGATTCCTAAGATATCATCCAGATACACTTTTCCTGCATAAATTTCATGCCTTTCATGCACCAAAACCATTGATAAAGGTTTGTGTTGATATTTGGTATGAATTTGAGTATGAAAATTTCTGGACCCTTGTACATGCATTGCAATACATATATTCCTTTTTTTTAGAACAATTTGATTTGGCAATTGTTTGAGAATTATCAGACTGTGACAATATAAAAAAAAAAAGAAATGCAACAATGAGTGCGTTTTACAGAAAGCTCTCATACTTTGTAGGATTGTTTGCCATCATGTGTAGTTGACCATATTGCAGTGCCATTTTGATTTGATCATCTGCACTGATTTGGGTCTATTGTTCTATCTTTGGTCTTGACCTGTAACATATTGACCTCAAAATTAATATCCGTCTTCCTACCATTATATTTGACCATATATCCAAATCTGATTTCAATCTGACTCATGGAAGAATAGGTAAAACTATTATACCCCTGGTACTTGATAGCCTTAGTACAGTTATGTCTGGTTATTGTACAAAGATATACTACCTACCCTAAAATGATGTTCTCCTCTTCGTCCTAACACTTCTTCTATACCAGCCATCACATGATCTGTTACCTATATTTCATAAAATAGAAATCATATTTTTCCATATTAGATAAATATACAAATCTTTTCATAACATGACAATACAAAACATACTGTGACCTAACTTGCCTCCTCAAATAATCCTCTCTCATCTTCTTACTTAGTATCCTCAACAGTAATTCTAATATCCATTAAATTACTGAGAAAACTATACTATTTCAATTTTTTTATACTTGATAACAAAATTTAAGAGTTAGAATTTTTTTTTGAAACAAAGCACTGTGCTGACAGAACATTTATATTTTCTCTAATGATTAGAGAACACACAATTGTCTAAGTTTAGGGGGAGGGTTAGGTGTCTGCAACATGTTTAACTACCACACATCCAAATGTGCCTGTCCCAAGTCGGAAGCCTGTAATTCAGTGGTTGTCCTTTGTTGCTGCATATCATATATATTTTTTGTTCATTGTTTTGTACCATAATAAGGCTGTTAGTTTTTTTTTTTTTAGGCTGTATGGTGACCTTTAGTTGATAATTTCTACATCATTTGGGTCTCTAGTGGAGAGTTGTTTCATTGGCAATCATACCACATCTTCTTATTTCTATAAAGCTTTCATTGAAATATTTTCATTACTTATATTTTTATGGTTTCTTTCTACTTTCTAAATACTAATCATTTTCTTTTGTATTTTGTGTGTCGTTGGATCACTGTCTGATGACAAATATCCATAGAACCTTTTTCTATATCAAATTCTACTTACATGAGAATTAATTTCTTCACCAATGGTAATTTTATCTGTACTCTGAAGTTTGACTCTTAGTAGTTTCACCAAAGGCTTTATTGTTATACCCTAAATTGAAAAGATATGAATTTACAAGTTATGATTTCCTTACTTTAACTACTTATCTAATTTTTCAATGCTGATGCTTTAATTTGAGTTTGATATTTTCTCATTTAGAAAAACGATTCTTTTAAAAAGGAGGTTTTAGACCCCATTCACACTAGCATTTTTTGAATCGATCTAAACAAAACCAGTTAGCCTTCACATAATCTTTAATCCTAACGATCACTATCGGTCTAATTCGAACCACTGCTTTCACACTACAAGAAAAAATGCAATCGATCTGACCTAATTACCGGGGGAATTGTAAACACTGTGTATAACATGTATAAATAGAAATATTTAATCAAATTATAATGTCTTGTTACACACACTTGCAAAAAAAATAATGGATTGCTTGACTTGAATTACAAGTTCAAATGTTGAGAATGCTGTTCGTATATTTTTAGCACTTTTATGTTGTTCATCCATTTTGTAATATGCACATGTAATTTTTCCGCCATATATGTGCAAAAATTATTTCCATTCAATCGTACTAGTTTAGATTAATCTCTGTGTTCACATATAAAGTTAGATCTGTTAACTTTAGATCGATTCAAACTAAACTACCTCTTTTGGTGTTTTAGTTTAAACCAATTAATGATCGATTCAAAGCGTTCACATGGGGCTCAATTCGATCTAAAGTGAACAGATCTAGTTTAAATCAATCTAAATGTCCAAGTGTGAATGGGGTCTAAGTCATATTGCGCTGATCTCAATGTAGTTGGTTATTTAGATCATGCTATCATTGATGATGTATTTTAGTTAACATTACTTGTTTTTTAAACAACAAATTTTGTTCTTGTGGATGAAAATAAAATTCAAATATCAACATTGTTTTTTTTCTTATCGTGCAATTAAAGTCTGATCTAATTTTGAGAATTTATATGATATGAGCCTGTATTTCTTTGCATTTTTTCATTTTCTTTTCAAACTGACTTTTACTAATTATAATTGTGATAAACCAAGAAAATTTTCAGATTATCAAAATAGTAGATCGATTGATGGCATTGTGACTGAGGTCTAAACAAATTATCAGTACAAACAGTGAAATTTTTTTTAACTTATTTAGAAATCTGATACAGAAGAACTTGTATTTGGTTAAAAATCAATTCACGATCATATTTTTCATTTATAAGAGTTAATGTTATATAGATTTAGTTATGCATTGTCCAAGGTACATTAATAGCATACCTGTACAAACACTGTGAAGAAAATAAGAACCATTAACGTTGTAGTAAACATTTCTTTGGGTAAATTCTTTGCCTTCAATAGATCCATTAAAGAGAAAGCTACAGCACCCCTAAGTCCACCATAGGCCTGAAATAATACACCCAATTACTAAGATCATGACATTAAGCATAAACACTTGTCTATTGTTAATCACATCTAAATGTCTTATGATTTTTTGTTCTTGGTTTCTGTCTCATCCATTCCTCTTTTTATCTATAATTTATCTGTCATTTTAAACTACTTCATTTTTGTCAAGCCTTCGACTTTAGTCGAAAAAGCAAGACATAGCGATCCTACATTCCATTGGCGTCGTCCACAAATATTCACTCTGTGGTTAAAGTTTTTGAAATTTTAATAACTTTCTTAAACTATCCTGGATTTCTACCAAACTTAGGCAGAAGCTTGTTTATGATCATAAGATAGTATCCAGAAGTAAATTTTGTAAAAATAAAATTCCATTTTTTCCGTATTTAACTTATAAATGGACTTAGTTTTTCTGCCAGGAAATATTACATTCACTCTGTGGTTAAAGTTTTTAAAATTTTAATAACTTTCTTAAACTATCCTGGGTTTGAACCAAACTTGGACAGAAGCTTGTTTATGATCATAAGATAGTATCCAGAAGTAAATTTTGTAAAAAAATAAATCCATTTTTTCCTTATTTTACTTTTAAATGGACTTAGATTTTCTGCCAGGAAACAACACATTCACTCTGTGGTTAAAGTTTTTAAAATTTTAATAACTTTCTTATACTATTTTGGATTTGTACCAAACTTGGACAGAAGCTTGTTTATGATCAAAAGCTAGTATCTAGAAGGAAATCTAAAAAAAAAAAATCCATTTTTTCCGTATTTTACTTTTAAATGGACTTAGATTTTCTGCCAGGAAACAACATATTCACTCTGTGGTTAAAGTTTTTAAAATTTTAATAACTTTCTTATACTATTTTGGATTTGCACCAAACTTGGACAAAAGCTTGTTTATGATCAAATGCTAGTATCTAGAAGGAAATTTTGTTTTCTTCCAGTTAACATTACATTCAGTCTGCAGTTAAAGTTTTTAAACATTTATTAGATTCAGAAACTATCCTGGATTTTTACCAAACTTGGACAGAAGCTTCTTACAATCAAAAGATAGTATCAAGAGGAATATTTTTATTGATTTACTTCCTCATTTTTGTTGAGCCTTCGATTAACAGAAAAAGTAGGCGAGACACTGGGTTCCGCGGAACCCTTACGAATATTTTTAAATGCTTCCAATATTTGATTAATATAGTGAGTGGGACAATTTTCAAACTTGCATTAGCAAATGGAATATGTAAATTAACTCGTAGATATAAAATTGAGAAGATGTCATATATTGTTTTGTTATTAATGAGGTCGTTAGTTTTCTCGTTTGAATTGTTTCACATTTTTCATTTCGGGGCCTTTTATAGCCCACTCTATGGTATGGGTTTTTCTAAGGCCCTACGTTGGCCTATAACTGCTTACTACCACTTCATTTTAACTCTAGTAGATAGTTGACTCATTTACAATCACACCACATTTCCTTAATTTATTTTACATTAAATGATTAGTTTCAAAGTCCAAGTAAATGTGTATGATATTGGAACAACGACAATGTTTTAATGGGTATGAAAAAGAATATCAATTCATAACTGCATTGGTACCACATTCCAACCTTAATAATCATACTTAATTTCAATAAATTACAAACAAAAAAAAAAGCCTACCATGATGAATTGTTCATCTTTACCAATTCTTCGGACTCTGTTGGACTTGTTTACAAAGTAAGTCAATAAAAATACAACTGAAATAACAAAAAAAAACTCCAGTAAATATATATCTCATTCAAATCCTTATGATGTAGTTCCTGAGAAAGCTGCGACGAAAAATATTCATGGGACGGATGAACGGACTGACTGATGGATGGACGGATGGATGGGTGGACAGAGGTAAAACAGTATACCCCCATTTTTTTAAAGCGGGGGTATAATTAACAATGAAAGAGAGATCTAGACAACCAGGTCAACATTTCAAACGTCTCACTCTAACAAAGATTTTTGTAGCAAAAGGAAGTCAATATTTGCCCTAGTTCTATGAAATTCAACTTCAGCAATTAATGTAAATATTTGATGAAAAAATATGTAAAAATATCTGACAAATACGAATTTAACAAGCTCTGATGTATTTCAACAGTTATGATGTCATACATGAAATCATTATGACCAATATTTTGCTTAATTTTAAACAATTTTGTTTTGGTGACATTGGTCACATCCATGGACCACCATAACTTTTTATAAGGATGTGAATTTCATCATACATGTAAAAAGAAGATTGCCAATAAGACAACTCTCCACAAGAGACCAAATGACACAGAAATTAACAACTATAGGTCACTGTACAGCCTTCAACAATGAGCAAAGCCCATACCGCACAGTCAGCTATAAAAGGCCCCGAAATGACAAATGTAAAACAATTCCTATACACCTAATTATAACAAATTATTTTTGCTGAAGGGTCTGGCCAGAGGAAATTGACCTTAAAATAGCACTTAAACTGGACAAATGCCTGAAAACTGGGAAAATACCATGCATTAGAAGTAATTAAACTTGTTGAAAACAAACCCTGGACAGCTAATTTGTCTAGTTTATCTCAAAATGCATTAATTAGATAGTAAAATTCTGGTTTTACGTAAATTCTGGTTTTAGATATGATATCATAAAGTCCAAATTTGAAACTAAGTTTAGGCCTTCTTGGCCCTATTTTACTATTATGTCATTTCAAACCAGTTTTTGGATTAATTAGAAATAGTGAAAATCCAATGAAATTAAATGCTCCAAATTAATTGACTGAAGATAATTAATGTGTCTTGTCATGTTTTAATAAAATTATTCCTTTTATCAAACATGAAATGGCTGTTTCATTGCAAACTTCATGAATAGATAATGGCCCATCTTCAGTCTAAAAGCTAAAACAGTCCTGATGCACAGAAAATCAAATACCAGTACAAATTTAATGTCTAAATTATCTCTGAAGAAATTTTTGACATTTAAGAAACTAATCTAACTAATTTTCAGTGAATGATTTAACTAAGTTTAAAATGTTGATGGGTAATTCTATGTCTGATTACTTAAAAATCAATAAAATTTTTCCGTCTTATAAAATTATTCTCTGATGAACCATTTCTATTAATTACATATCTCACTGTCACTGTATATTAAATTACTTCTTATTCAGACCTGACTGGTGGATAAAGTGACTAAATGAATAGATATGTTAAAGGGTGACCTATTTTTTATCTCCACATATGAATTGATGAATGTAATTCTCTAGGATGACAGCTATCATACAAAAATACAATGCTTCAGATTGATAAAATTCTCTGGGATGACACAAATCATACAAATATACAATGCATCAGATTGAGAAAATCCTCAGAGATGACACCAATCAAACAAAAATACAATGTTTTACATTGAAAATTTCCCCACCAATCTTGTAAAATAAACCTCTGAAGTCATCGGAAGTAAACTTCAATATGCACATCACAAAAAAATTCAGTTTGTAGCTTAGTTAGAGCAACTGATTTCTCAAAACATCCTACAAAAAATGTACTTCATACTTGTTCATGTTGTTAGTCATGAATATCTTAGTTTAATCTAATAGTCAGTTTCAGACATATGATGATTTGTGAAAAAAGCTGTGCAGATTGCAATAAACAATTAATTTCCCCATAGGCGACAATGATAGCCTTTTTCGAGATACAGACTTTAGAAATTGATTTTTTTTAACAAAACCTTGCTTAAATTCAAGAAAAATTATTCGGACAGTATTTTTTGGTCCAAAAAATATAGGTTCTTCTGGCTTTTCGTATCGTAATTTGTACTTATCTACCTTGCCTATCAATTTTGCACTTAAAAACACGTGTCTCATTCTAGCGTTGAAAAGACATCTCAGTTCCGTTAGGGCTAAGGAAAATATATTATTTTGCCTTTGGTGTAATGCAGAGTGCATGAAGTCTCTAATAACAAAAAATAATGGGTGCACATATCGACCAATCAGAATTAGCCATACTCTTAATTCTGAATACCATGTATCTTCATAAAATGGCTGCGCCCATAAAATCTAATGGTTTATTGTAACCTGCAGGTATTATTTTTACTCCAGCTTTCATATAAATTATCACCCCAAAAAAAACCACACCAATAAAAAGTGACTAAGTCCAGTAAAAACTCTAAGCTAAAGGATAAATACCCACCTAAAAATCTATACAGCAAACAAAGAACAAGCGTCCATATAATAAACCATGGATTCCAGTTCTCACGTTCAAACATTCCCTTTTTAAACAGAGCTATACCCAGGAATACAAATATTATACAATCACTGATGGAACTGAAAAAAAAAAAATATCAGATAAATTCTTAAAATACATACATATAAACTAAATAATCAAATAAGATGTATCCATCAATTCATTTCGTTACTTTCAGAATTGTTAACAAATTGATGAAATAACTTCAAACAAGTTCCAGATACATCTTATGGTTCTCTCCATAACATTAAAACAATTTGTTAAATTTCTGCAAGCATGTTATTTCCATTCATTTTAATATCATAGTTTTTATCCAACCTGTTATAAGAAAAGCCATTTACATTTCCAAGACTATCAAAGAGACTATCTCATTTAAGCTTCTTGTTTCTACATACATATCTATCTAGGCGTTGATCAGTTTGAAAATAAACTGATGCAGTTACTAATTCAAATTATATAAACGACTAAGAATGTAGCTTTAACATGCTAAGAGTGTTATAAAAATAGTTGTTATATTTTATATATTTACACAATATTTCGCTAAACAAATTAGCTTCATTAGGCGCATGCAGCCATCCAGGTAAAATCGGATGGTGTTAATAAATTTTTGCAGCTTATCGTCCATGTATTTAAATATATTTTTGCAGCTTATTGTACATTGCGATAAATAGATCAAAACAAATAATTGTGTAAGTTAAATAGTATGAAGTTCAAGAATTATTGCTTTGGTTTTTGATAAAACTGTTTTTCATCTCTCGCATTCAATCCATCAGGTTCAAGAGAACGTAGCTGATGCATCCAAAATCTCTCTCTCTACTTTGGGTGTCCTAATTTTGGTTTACCTCTATTATTTGAAAGGTGATATTTTCAAAACTATGTCCTGTTCTTAAGAGGTGTCTCGTAATAGGGCATTTTCTTCCTTTGGTATAAAATTCGTAAGGGTTCCGCGGAACCCAGTGTCTCGCCTACTTTTGCTGTTAATCGCAGGCTCAACAAAAATGAGGAAAAAAAATAATAACAATATTCCTTTCAATACTATCTTTTGATTGTAAGAAGCTTCTGTCCAAGTTTGGTACAAATCCAGGATAGTTTATGAATCTAATAAATGTTTTAAATCTTTAACTGCAGACTGTATGTTATGTTAACTGGAAGAAAAACTAAGTCCATTTATAAGTAAAATACGGATAAACAGGTACAAAATTTTAACAAAATTTCCTTCTAGATACTAGCTTTTGATCATAAACAAGCTTCTGACCAAGTTTGGTACAAATCCAGGATAGTTTAAGAAAGTTATTAAAATTTTAAAAACTTTAACCACAGAGTGAATGTAATGTTTCCTGGCAGAAAAACTAAGTCCATTTATAAGTTAAATACGGAAAAAAAATAGAATTTTGTTTTTTAAAAATTTACTTCTGGATACTATCTTATGATCATAAACAAGCTTCTGTCCAAGTTTGGTAGAAATCCAGGATAGATTAAGAAAGTTATTAAAATTTTAAAAACTTTAACCACAGAGTGAATGTAATGTTTCCTGGCAGAAAAACTAAGTCCATTTATAAGTAAAATACTGAAAAACAGGATATTTTTGTTACAAAATTTACTTCTGGATACTATCTTATGATCATAAACAAGCTTCTGTCCAAGTTTGGTAGAAATCCAGGATAGTTTAGAAAGTAATTAACGCTATGTCTCACTTTTTCGACAAAAGTCGAAGGCTCGACAAAAATGAAAGGTGATTATTAAGCCCAATGTTGAATTTAGTTTGTTTCACTAACATATTGCAGTTTGAAAGTTCCACAAGTAAGATATATATAACATTTTTTTCTACTATGAAACAAGTTTATTACATGTTTTTGTACATCATTCTTTTTTATGCTTTGCTGTTATACATGTAAAAAAAAAAGTTTTTCTTAAAAAAAAATCATCCTGTATTTTTATTGACAAAATACTACCCCATTTACCTTATCTTTTAAATGAGCTATATTTGTTAACTTCTACGTCCATTGGTCTGCTGGAGATTTGTCTCATTAGCAATCATACCACATCTTCTTATTCTATATAACATACCTTTGCATTTTACTGAAGTATTTAACAGTTGTATGAGACTTTGTAGATATGTTGTGGAATGCATACTGTGCCTGTGTTAGTCCACATGCTATAAGGCTGTAAAACAGAATAAAGTAATTCAATAGATTGTAATTAAAGAATTACTTTGAGCTACAGCTATGAATACACGGAGATGGTTCAAGATGCGCTATACATTTCAGGTAGGCGGTAATGGTAGCCTTTTCCTCAATTCCTCTGCTCATATCATAAACTTGGATATGTATGATGGCTCGTTTTGAAGCTGAGACATTTTCACATATGTGGTTAAATTTTTGGGGTATGAAGTAGGATTCATTTTTTCATAATTTAGCACACCCCAAATAGCCATTTATGATGTGGCTTCTCAAGGTAAAAAATACCTTTTTTCACACAAAAAGTTCTTTGAAAATTTAGTTCTTTGCATACATTCAATAACTCCATAGTTTTTACAACTTTATTATATGGTCCTCTGTTCTCCAAAGCAGCACTAATAATTAAGCTCAGTTACTTGCTTAATATTGAAACATGTCCAATATCACTGCACAGAGATATTTTGTTTTCACACTATTTTTGAGTTCCTCAATTTGAAGCACATTAGGGATATTGAACAAGATGTAAGGTAAACCTTAATGAACAGCAACCCAATGACACAAATAAACCAAACACTTTTAATTCATCTTATATCTATGATGTAGATTTAGGAGTATCAGTGCAAAAACTGTTGGCGTGGACAGGAAATAATGTTATCAGGTAGGTAGGGTCACATGTCTGACTGTGGATTGTACCTAATGCCAATACAACATTCCTATCACATTTTTTTTTTTGTTATTGAGAGAATTTGTTATAGATCTTTCACAATGTTTTAGGACTCTGGATGTTTTAGAGCCTCACACATTGTATAGACATCTGCCTTTAGTTGAAGATATCTTTTGGTTATTTGTTTTGTTGGGTTTCTGGCTCATTAAAATAATTTCCTGTTATTCATGTCAAAAGTAACCTGACATTCCCAATTACCATTTCTATGTATATATATATATATATATCATAGTAAATTTGATTACGGAAAGCTGAGAGACATGCTTCAGAAACATTGATTAGTGCTAACCTGATTGCTGGGAGAATGAAATGAATGCTAAATTAAACATGTCAAAGATTCTTCTTCAAATGACATCTGTCCCATATTCTATAGACTCCATAAAGTATTTTCATGAATTTTTCAATATAATTGAGGTATCAGAAACATACAGCCTGTTGTCATGGTTAGAAATGTTGGATACTATTGCATTATAATAAATTGTGTTCCTAAATTGACCGTATACTGTAACTAACTAATTAGTCACTGTTTCTAAAGTTTGATCGCTGTAGTCACGACATCTGTACTTCCATTCCAATATTTTTATTGATCACATGATCTATCATAGTGTAGATGGCTTAATTGCAAATTCAGTATTTCTGTGACATGAATTCAACTATATTGCCATTACATCAAACTCTGTAGCACTTAATTAGCAAGTAAAATTATTGCATGTTCAATTCAGTACATGTATAATAAATAATTGCCTGAATGGAAATTAATTCAATTAAATTATATGATTTTGTCCTTGATTTCATTTCTTTGCCATGGTTTTTAAACTTTTATTTTATAAATTCAATATTAAGATTTTTTTTTAACACTTTTCTTCCACTTTTAGAGCATCTCTTATTCGTGACAAAATGACTGCCAAATTAGAAGAAGTTATAACTAGGCAATACAGAACGTCTAATTGTATTATTATTGGAATAGTTGATTCAGACAATAAAATATTATTTACCTTATAATTCCTGAGAAATGAAAGAGTTCAGCCATTAGATATGACATGTAGGCCAACACAAATACTGATAATGGTTCTATCACTGCAAAACACAAATAAATATCATAAATATATACTACTTTCTGGTATGTTCTTTCAGACTGGGCTTGAATTAGTGGTGTTACACCTTTATACAACAAGCTTGTACCACATCCACCATATTAGCATATCTATATCATGCACTCTACCACAAGGGCTGCATGGGAGACAAAAGCTAATGGTGTCACTGTTGCTAGATTTTTTCTTATTTATTGGGGTCATAGTTTTAATTTCTGTATTAATTAAGTGATAATGCCAATTTTCTTTTCCAATTTAATTAATTTTTGCCACAATGTCAACATAATCTATTTGAAAGAAAAAGAAAAATGCACTTCTATATATAAGTAAAATTACATTTGAATTTTATGGTCTTGCCTATACATTAGTACATATATAAATTGGAGATTGGGGGTGTAAACATCAATGAGACAGCAACCCATACACATAAACAACCATAAAGATATCTAGAAGTCAGTCAACACTCAACAAATACACCAGCATTTATTAAACATGTCTAGCTCTGCATTGTCTGGTCTAAAACATGTAAAGCTCTGCATTGTCTGGTCTAAAACATGTCAAGCTCTGCATTGTCTGGTCTAAAACATGTCTAGCTCTGCATTGTCTGGTCTAAAACATGTCTAGCTCTGCATTGTCTGGTCTAAGACATGTCTAGCTCTGCATTGTCTTGTCTAACACATGTCAAGCTCTGCATTGTCTGGTCTAAAACATGTCTAGCTCTGCATTGTCTTGTCTAACACATGTCAAGCTCTGCATTGTCTGGTCTAAAACATGTCTAGCTCTGCATTGTCTGGTCTAAAACATGTCAAGCTCTGCATTGTCTGGTCTAAGACATGTCAAGCTCTGCATTGTTTGGTCTAAAAAATGTCAAGCTCTGCATTGTCTGGTCTAAAACATGTGCAATTAAAAAGAAACAATCAAAGATCTGCCTTCAACACAAAATCCTACAAATAATAAAAACAAACATTTATAGCATTGCATGAGGTTTCACATAATTTATCTAAATTACACCCATCCAGATATTCTATCTGAAGATGAATTCCAATTTGTATTACAATGTGAATGCTATAGAGATTTAAGGAGGCAGTTTTTTAAACCTTATTATTATAGGCCTCCATCATTGTTCAGATTAGTTCAACTTCTCCGCACTGAAAATGTCAAAGATTTGCGTAATTTGTGTAAATTCTTATTTAATGCACTTAATCATAGGACTGAACTGTTAGTGAACAATAATTGATGTTTATATGCCATTTTATGTAATAAATATGTTTTGTATTTATTCTTGTACTGATAAGCATAATGTGCTTAAAGTAATAAAGAATTGAATTGAATTGACTAACTGATGTAAAATAGATTACTCTGTGTACTAATTGATTGATAAATTATCAATGATTTAATCACGACTATATTTCTGTAGTAAGATTGTCAGTTATTATGAAGCATAGATTCCTGAAGAAATTTGAGGTATTGTGTAAATTAAATATAAATGTATCAATAAGGATAGAGTGAATTTGACAATTTTTCAGAATTACAAAGTTATAAATGAACTATTCATTGGTGATCATTTCTCTTAATCATTCTGTACATGTTAATAAGTTTCAAAATATGTTTTCCATGAAAGGTCACAGCATGTCTTTAAAATGATATTCATCAGAAAGTTTTCTTTGTCATGGAAATAAAAGTCTCATGGGAAACATTTGATTGATACCAGCTATAACAAGATATATCAATGGGATGGGAAATTTCTCTGCAAAAATAATTTTTAAGAAAACTTTATATATATTTATCAATAAAAAGGATTTTAAGAACAAGTACATATTATTTTCACTAACGTATGTGTATTCTTAAAGAAAAAAAAAAATAAACTCAGTATTTCACTAATTTTTTTACAATAATCAAAGAGAAGAATTACTGTTTTGTCTTAAGATTAGGCCACTTCATTTGTGACAACTTCTTTTGTATATATAAAATTCAAATGCACTCTTAGTTGTCTTCAAATGAGGCAAGTGAATTTACTTGATTTTACCCTAATAAGGTTATATACAGACCAATAAAACAGTCAAAATTAACAATCATTAAGAAGATGAAAGGTCATTTGTAACACTTACCTCTCACATGCTCTGTATATTTGGTAATTACTGCTGTTATCATACCAAACACCACACCAATGGCAATACCTCCAAAACTTACTACGAAGAAACTTACAATGCCTAAAAATACCTGAAAAATATTTAAAATATTCGGTATTACTATGCAAATCAAAAACTAGCATAAAATTTTCAAGTAACCTGACTAAAATCTGCATTTAAATGGTATCTGAAGAGAAAATATTTCAGAGGAAGTTGTCATCAATCAGAATCCTAAAGGAATACTAATTCTTCATTTCTACTTTCAATTGCAGAGGTTATCTTTATTGCCAAGAAAGTATTCACAAATCAACATTCTAATATAAAATTTTTAATATTTGAGGACATCTTTAACAGATTATGAAATGCTATTTTTAATGTGTCTTTTCCCTGAAACTTATTTTGTTTACTGACTTATTCATCTGTGGACATGGTACCTCTTGTTATTGGAATGTATGCTAGAAATAAGGTTAACATTTTTTTATCCCTCTATACAACAGCAGCTAATGCATTCTTCTGTCTGAACTGCATGTCCCCACTAATATTTATGCCATCTGGGTTTTTCCTCATGAGACCTGCCAGTCAGACATCTAGATCTTATAAATATTCCATACACCAAAAACCATTGACCTATTGGTGATAGTATCTGATATACAGAAGTGACCATGAAAACTTAATCTTGATCACTGATCCATGAAATGAGGTCAAGGTCAGGTGAAGCCAGTCTGACAGACATGTAGACCTTGCAAGGATCCCATGTACCAAATATAGTTATCCTATTACTCATAATAAGTGAGTTTTTCACTTGACCATAAAACTTAATATTTGTCTTAAGCAGTTGGTGAACCATGAAAATGAGGTCAAGGAAAATGTATATCTGACAGGTATGACTTAGTTCTCTATCACTAACCTCGGAAACAGGAATTTCAGGTTTCATCAGATTAAAAGTTTTCATCATGTTATATATAACTACAGTCACAGCATCTGAAATAAGATATGTATTTAATTAAGTTGAATGTATTGGATTCAGTAAAAAGTAGAAAAAGAATTTAAAGGTAACAAACACTAAGCAGACACTAGTGTTTTAACATTCCTAATCTACACCTTACCAATAATTATTTGACCAACTATCAATGGATTTATTTAACTTTTTTGTTTTTTGTTTTTTTATTTATAATTTAATATAAAGACATAATGGTATACAGATGGTTTTCATCTATAATTAGAGAAACTAAAGAGAATAAAATTGAGAATGGAAATGGGGAATGTGTCAAAGAGACAACAACCTGACCATAGAGCAGACAACAGCTGAAGGCCACCAATGGGTCCCCAACACAGCGAGAAACTCCCACACCCGGAGGCGCCCCCCAGCCGGCCCCCAAACAAACATGTACACCAGCTCAGTGACAATGGAAGTCACACTAAAGTATAAACCATACACAAGAAACTAAAACCAAAAAAGATACAAGACCAACAAAGGCCAGAGGCTCCCGACTTGGGACAGGCGCAAAAATGCGGCGGGGCTAAACATGCCCCTTGAGATCCCAACCCTCCCCCCACACCTCCAGCCAATGTAGAAAAAAACAAACGTACAACAGTACGCACAGTAAAACTCAGTTTAATAGAAGTCCGAGTCCGATGTCAGAATAGGAAACAAAAGAAAATAAACAAAATGACAATAACACATAGATAACAACAGACTACTAGCAGTTACTGACATGCCAGCTCCAGACCTCAATTAAACTGATTGAAAGATTATGTCTTCATCATATGAATATCAGGCACAATTATCCATTAATCTGATAAGAATACAGATCCTGTGTCCATGCTTTTCTTTCAAATATCTGACAACTCTTTCTCTTTCTTCTAAAGAGACCTTTCAATCAAATGGTTTTGTTTTAATGGTACACACTTTCAAATTCTGAAATTTATTGGTTGATGTTGTATAGAACAGATCCTTGTAAGCCAAGAGTGGACACATGATCTGAATCGAATAACTAAAATATTCAAAAAATGGCCCCAAACAACAAATCAATTCAAGAATTCATATTTTATGTTTTGTATTGTAGAGGACTTTTTTTATTACTGTGAAGTCTTTATCTTTTGTTGGGTACCAGTTTTCATAGATTTTATAGGTATAGATGAACCACACATTTAAAAATCAAATAAAATAAAAATTTCCTTATGGCTTGAAATCAAGTATGATCCATAAAAATACTATTCTTCAATCCATGGAAATAGGTACCTTAAAATTTCATTATGTATGTATGTATGTATGCAGCCAGTTTTATTGGTGGAGGAAAGCAGGAGTGCCTGGAGAGAACCACTGACCTTTGGCAGGAAAACTGACAATACTAGTCAATTTCGATTGGAGTCAAAGCACCTGCCTTTTTTTTCATTTTGTCATTTGTTGTAGAATACTCTAGTTCAGGGAAAGCTTGTTCGCGACCTAGAATTCTGAGTGGGTCAAGTGTTTAATTAAAATTCATGCGAGAATATGCGAGATTTGGATGAACTGGGGGCAAAGTAATTTGGTACAAATCAATATTCGATGTTAAGGACGCCCGCATTTTTCCCGTTTACCTGTGAAGTTGTTGAGTGTCATCTGTTTTTTTGGTTTATATTTATATTTAATAAAGTAAAAAAAATATTGTGAAGAATTTCGAGACCTTGTGTTTGAAAATTACGGGAGAAAATTGGGAAAGAAATTTGAAGGAAACTTGAAATTTACCTTGCAAATAACCAAAACGAAATGTTTGATAAAGAAGGAACGAGGGCCTACAAGTCCCTGGAAGCTTCCAAGAACTTTGAGGAAGTTTATGTGCAGAAATATCATCTTTGGAGATTGAGAATAATTTCCTGATACATGCTGACGTAATGGCATTAATTGCCAAAACAGTATGTCATTCAACGGTGACACTAAACATAATTTATTCTCTATGGCATGTGTCATGCGGATATAGATAAACAATTTAACCCATATGATTGTCATGTAAAACGGAGATTTTTTGAAAAGTTGTTGCTGGTCATAACACAAGGTCGATATCATGAATGATATTATGCGAAGTATTCAATAAAATATAACCATGGATTCATAAATGTTATGATTTCAATATTGTATAAATAGTCTGATCGTTTAACCTTGGAACAGTAAATACGTTCCTTGTTCAACCCATAATCAAAAAGTTCCCATAAAAACAAACAGCTACAGGTCGTCGTATGGAATTAAACTCTTAGCAAAAAAGCCACACCCACTTATAAGCTATACAATGTCTTGACTCGGACTGTTGCATTTTGAACAAACAAGTGAAAAGTCCAGCGCAATATAGAACAAAACAGTTTCAACATTCATATATCATTATCATGATTTTGACCTGCATGGATATACATTTAACTTGCAACTGGACGATTATACAAAACGGTTATTGATGACTGCATGAAAAACTTTAACCTCAGACAAAACCTGAATATAACTGTTAAGAAAAAAACGAAGTCCATCCAGTAGTAAAATACGGAAAAATGAAAATAAATATTTGCAAATTTTTGCCATGGATACTGTATTTTTGACATAAAGAAGCTTCTGTCCCAATTTCCCGAAATTCCATTATGTTTGACAAAGATTTTGATGTAAAACAAAACTTTAACCACAGACTGAACCTAAATACTGACGTAGTCGGCGTTAACGCTGGCGACGGAATCTAGGATCGCCAAGTCTCGCTTACGCGAAATAAATTTCGCAAGCTTGACAAAAAAGAAGGATGTATGTCAAAAAATCCATGTAGGCCATTATTTCACTCATAAATCTTGAAGATCTTGCTTTCGACAAGACGACAATCATTGTTTTGTTTTTGTGTAGGGGGGGGGGTGGTACTTTTTTCTAAATTAATTGTAATATTACAATATTTTTTTCACATTTATTATCATTTTTCTACCTATTCACGTGAATTTTCTGACACAAAAATAAATATACAACAGCACTGTTCATTAAAAGTATGTAATCAAATGCCTAACTATATATATGTGTGAAAATTTACTTTCTGAAGATATAAAAAAATATATAAAGTATCTTTTATTCTGCTTAAGATCTTATAAAATCTCATTGAAATTAATGTGAAATTAATTAGATATTCTGCATACTATATTATGTATGCTTCACGATAAGACAAGATAAAATGATGAACGACCCAGATCCCCCTCCTTTCAAAATTGTCAATATCTGATGCATTTGAATTAAGCACAACAATACCTTTATGTAAATTTAATGCACGCATGCAATCGGGGCTAGTATTTTGAACATATGTTTTAACGGTAACTGTCAGAACATAATTATAATTATTAAGGGTATATTAATTTTGTCCAACTGTCGCCTGGTGAGATTAATAGTTTAAGGTAAAACTTTATGATACCATATGACCTAGGTGTTGATTGACTTTTATTTTTATGACCTAAGATATGGTAATGATAATCATAAAAATATATTGAATATATCTGCTAAGTGAACATCACAGCATGAATCTGTCCATTTTTGCGTGAAGTTGACACGCAAAGTCAGGTGACATATCAAACCGTTTCTTTTGTAATTAAGATTAATTAACATAGCAGTCAAAATAGTCTGTTTTAATCTGTCAGTGTAATCAATCACTTTTTATAAAAAATCTGATGACAGTAATAACGATGCCGATCTGATAAATCAATAAACTGATAATGCCCCCAGTTCATCAAATCTCGTATCTAATCAGTCGATAACGCAAAATCACGATCGATCTTGCACATGCGCATTGTTTCCCTGAACTAGAGTATTAAAAAAAAAACATTTGCAAAACAACAAAATAAAACATAACTTATTGTTCTTATTTTTGAAACATTTAAGGTTTTTGTAATTTTGATAAAACGAAAGGTTATTTTGAAAATTTCATTAACTAATATTTATCAGAAGAAAACAATTAAATATTGTATATTATTGATAACTTGACAATACTGTCTATGTTAGTAATTAATCTGAGGAATTGAATATAAAACTTTGACACTTATGTCCCTAGCTGTTATTAAAACTTGTGACAATACAAAAAACAAAAACAAAAAAACAAACAAATCTGGCCAGACCTATACAAATTTTTCTTGGCTTGCTTCATAAATGTTCTGCTATTAATACTAATTGCTCTTCCATAATGATAAAACTTGTGAAGATAACAGCATCTTTCAGAACAAAAGTTCCAAGTTCAGTTTATTGGTAAATTCAATTTACTATTAATGTAATCACCATGGTTTTCACACGAAATCTAGTTACTAGGATAATTTGGAAGTGATTGATTATTGGTCAGCAGTAAAATTTTGTCAGCTGAACAGAATTTGATTCCAGTTTACAGTCATGAAAGCCACATAATTAAAGCTTTGGCAAATTGCCTAGAAACGTAAATTTCTAACCTATCTGACATTTTGCTTCAATGGTGAAACTTTGCTTAAAAGGAAACTGGAATGTGTGACATATCAGTTGTGATGCTTAATCATCACAATTATATTTCTCTCAAATCAAAACAAATGAACTAAACGTGCCTAACTTAAATAACTGTTGATGGAGTGTGCACTTTAATTTACAGAATAAGTCCATAATGATCTGCTATTAACCCTAAATTCCACAGCCTATAAAGAAAACAATCAACATGACTTGTTCACTGTCATACTTATAATTGATGATATCAAGTGGAAAATTTGCTTAAAATGATTGTATTAACACTTTTAACGTCTAAAAATGAATTAGTCTGTCATATATGAGGTTATCATTTGATGCTACATTAAATCTACTCTATTATGTAAAGAAAAAAATGATAGTTTGCTCTTTGAATACAATCATTTGCATTGATCTTCTGAGACTACAATCTAGTCATTTCTAAGGCAATATAAACCACAAATAAAAGATAACATATAAATAACACACATCTATGTATTGACATTTATAAAGCCAATTTCGCTTACAGAATGGAAAAATGTTATATTCAATGGCACTTCCTTAACTACAATATGCTATCAAATCTACAAAAAAATCCAGCAGCACTGTTTTTCTTTCTTTCTACAAATCCATAAAGATCAAAACTTTGCGAATGTACCATAAGCAGATTGACATAGTGATAGCTGAAACAATTTTTTGAGTCTGGTACTATTTTTTGGGGTTTTGGTGATAAAAAAATTGTAAAGTCTGCTGTCAATTTATGTTAAATGATAGAAAATATGTAATGTGACCTTGACCTTTGACTTACTGACCCAAAAGTCTACATCAGTTTTGTTCTTTCCAAATGGCATTATCAACACAAAACACTTGAAATATGGTTCAAAAGTTATAATTTGAAAACCAAATTTGTTTGCCCTATTTTCACTTGCTGCTGTGACCTTGACAACCTTTGATCCGGCGAAAGAAAAAACAGTAAATCATTTTTTCCCATGTGACATACACACATCAATTTTTGGTAAAAAATGGACACAAGGTTCAAAGATAACATCCAAAACCAAAATTTTGCCCAAATTATAGTCCACCAATAGTCACTGCAACCTTGAATATTGACCTAGTGACCTTAAAATCAATAATAAGTCTCTTCCTCACCCCATGGGCCATTATCAAACCAAGCTTGGTACAAAATGACTCAAAAAGATTTTGTCAAGTGACTTGAATGTTGATGTCAGAATGCCTGGGCATCAGGACAGCATTCATCATATTATATCAAATAAATGGAGAATGTGTCCATTGGACACAGATGATGCCTCCCTTGGATATAAAGTTAAAACGAGTCATAACTCAAAAACGGTATTAGTGACGCCACCCAAATTCTAAGTTAATCTGAGTTTTGTGATAAAATACATTGTGTATAAGTTTCATAACATTTGGTTGATGCAAACTTAAGTTAGAAATTGGAAACCAATTTCAGGACGTACAGACGGACAAGGGTAACACTTAATGCCCCCTCTGCTGTGGCAGGGGCATAAAAATTAAGAAGACTTATTAGCCTAGTATTTTGATTTTAAGTCTGCTTAATAATAATGCATATGAGAATACTGTTCTTTAACCTCACTTTACCTAATAAAATAACTTTTTAATAGAAATTTTACACAAAACTATTTCAACACTTGGCCATTATATAATATATCTGGAAAATCCAATCGGTTTGAAATGCAGATCCTGTGTGAATTCTTTACTAACAACAATTTGACAACCCACTATACATGCCATATTAATTTCATTTCTGGCATCAAAACAGAAAGTAAGGAATATGTGCACACTGTCATTTAAAAAGATTGAAAGGAATCAAAATAGTTTGTCCACTGAACTTTAATTACTCTTTGATGTTTCTTTCCCCTATTTAAATATTTTAAAAGACTCAGTGTTATATACACTACATCAAAAGCTTATGGAAAATCTGTTGAATTGCCCTTTCAAATATCAGAAGTAGTAAACATCTTTATTATTTTGCATTTTAAAATTTCAAAGTTTTTGAAGTGTCTTATAGTGGAAATTAACCATTTAAGGTAAATGTCTAGATTTGAAGTTGTAAAAGGAATAAATTTTTTTTCATTATTAATTAGTTATACTCAATGATATGGAAAAAAGCTGACAAATATAGTTTGAATATTTCAACATTTAGGCTGTCGAATGAAAAAAATCCATAACATCAAATAATGTTAAAAGACAGAAAGCCTTATTGTCCAACATCTATTGACAAATTAAATTTTTTGCTTAAGTGTAAACTTATTTTGTTAATTAAATTCAAGTTCGTAGAGGTTTGTAGACTGTATTTGTTGGGGTTAGTGTTGCTCAGTCTTTAGTTTTCTACATAGAGTTTTGTAGACTGTTTTTGTTGGGGTTAGTGTTGCTCAGCCTTTAGTTTTCTATGTAGAGTTTTGTAGACTGTATTTGTTGGGGTTAGTGTTGCTCAGTTTTTAGTTTTCTATGTAGAGTTTTGTAGACTGTATTTGTTGGGGTTAGTGTTGCTCAGCCTTTAGTTTTCTATGTAGAGTTTTGTAGACTGTATTTGTTGGGGTTAGTGTTGCTCAGCCTTTAGTTTTCTATGTAGAGTTTTGTAGATTGTATTTGTTGGGGTTAGTGTTGCTCAGCCTTTAGTTTTCTATGTAGAGTTTTGTAGACTGTTATTTGTTGGGGTTAGTGTTGCTCAGCCTTTAGTTTTCTATGTAGAGTTCTGTAGACTGTATTTGTAGGGGCTAGTGTTGCTCAGCCTTTAGTTTTCTATGAAAAGTTTTGTAGACTGTATTTGTTGGGGTTAGTGTTGCTCAGCCTTTAGTTTTCTATGTAGAGTTTTGTAGACTGTTATTTGTTGGGGTTAGTGTTGCTCAGCCTTTAGTTTTCTATGTAGAGTTTTGTAGACTGTTATTTGTTGGGGCTAGTGTTGCTCAGCCTTTAGTTTTCTATGAAAAGTTTTGTAGACTGTATTTGTTGGGGTTAGTGTTGCTCAGCCTTTAGTTTTCTATGTAGAGTTTTGTAGACTGTATTTGTTGGGGTTAGTGTTGCTCAGTCTTTAGTTTTCTATGAAAAGTTTTGTAGACTGTATTTGTTGGGGTTAGTGTTGCTCAGCCTTTAGTTTTCTATGTAGAGTTTTGTAGACTGTATTTGTTGGGGTTAGTGTTGCTCAGCCTTTAGTTTTCTATGTAGGGTATTGTAGACTGTATTTGTTGGGGTTAGTGTTGCTCAGCCTTTAGTTTTCTATGTAGAGTTTTGTAGACTGTATTTGTTGGGGTAAGTGTTGCTCAGCCTTTAGTTTTCTATGTAGAGTTTTGTAGACTGTTTTTGTTGGGGTTAGTGTTGCTCAGCCTTTAGTTTTCTATGTAGAGTTTTGTAGACTGTATTTGTTGGGGTTAGTGTTGCTCAGTCTTTAGTTTTCTATGTAGAGTTTTGTAGACTGTATTTGTTGGGGTTAGTGTTGCTCAGCCTTTAGTTTTCTATGTAGAGTTTTGTAGACTGTTATTTGTTGGGGTTAGTGTTGCTCAGCCTTTAGTTTTCTATGTAGAGTTTTGTAGACTGTTATTTGTTGGGGTTAGTGTTGCTCAGCCTTTAGTTTTCTATGTAGAGTTCTGTAGACTGTATTTGTAGGGGCTAGTGTTGCTCAGCCTTTAGTTTTCTATGAAAAGTTTTGTAGACTGTATTTGTTGGGGTTAGTGTTGCTCAGCCTTTAGTTTTCTATGTAGAGTTTTGTAGACTGTTATTTGTTGGGGTTAGTGTTGCTCAGCCTTTAGTTTTCTATGTAGAGTTTTGTAGACTGTATTTGTAGGGGCTAGTGTTGCTCAGCCTTTAGTTTTCTATGAAAAGTTTTGTAGACTGTATTTGTTGGGGTTAGTGTTGCTCAGCCTTTAGTTTTCTATGTAGAGTTTTGTAGACTGTATTTGTTGGGGTTAGTGTTGCTCAGTCTTTAGTTTTCTATGAAAAGTTTTGTAGACTGTATTTGTTGGGGTTAGTGTTGCTCAGCCTTTAGTTTTCTATGTAGAGTTTTGTAGACTGTATTTGTTGGGGTTAGTGTTGCTCAGCCTTTAGTTTTCTATGTAGGGTATTGTAGACTGTATTTGTTGGGGTTAGTGTTGCTCAGCCTTTAGTTTTCTATGTAGAGTTTTGTAGACTGTATTTGTTGGGGTAAGTGTTGCTCAGCCTTTAGTTTTCTATGTAGAGTTTTGTAGACTGTTTTTGTTGGGGTTAGTGTTGCTCAGCCTTTAGTTTTCTATGTAGAGTTTTGTAGGCTGTTATTTGTTGGGGTTAGTGTTGCTCAGCCTTTAGTTTTCTATAGAGTTTTGTAGACTGTATTTGTTGGGGTTAGTGTTGCTCAGTCTTTAGTTTTCTATGTAGAGTTTTGTAGACTGTATTTGTTGGGGTTAGTGTTGCTCAGCCTTTAGTTTTCTATGTAGAGTTTTGTAGACTGTACTTGTTGGGGTAAGTGTTGCTCAGCCTTTAGTTTTCTATGTAGAGTTTTGTAGACTGTATTTGTTGGGGTTAGTGTTGCTCAGCCTTTAGTTTTCTATGTAGAGTTTTGTAGGCTGTTATTTGTTAGGGTTAGTGTTGCTCAGCCTTTAGTTTTCTATGTAGAGTTTTGTAGACTGTATTTGTTGGGGTTAGTGTTGCTCAGCCTTTAGTTTTCTATGTAGAGTTTTGTAGACTGTATTTGTTGGGGTTAGTGTTGCTCAGTCTTTAGTTTTCTATGTAGAGTTTTGTAGACTGTATTTGTTGGGGTTAGTGTTGCTCAGCCTTTAGTTTTCTATGTAGAGTTTTGTAGGCTGTATTTGTTGGGGTTAGTGTTGCTCAGCCTTTAGTTTTCTATGTAGAGTTTTGTAGACTGTATTTGTTGGGGTTAGTGTTGCTCAGTCTTTAGTTTTCTATGAAAAGTTTTGTAGACTGTATTTGTTGGGGTTAGTGTTGCTCAGCCTTTAGTTTTCTATGTAGAGTTTTGTAGACTGTATTTGTTGGGGTTAGTGTTGCTCAGCCTTTAGTTTTCTATGTAGGGTATTGTAGACTGTATTTGTTGGGGTAAGTGTTGCTCAGTCTTTAGTTTTCTATGTAGAGTTTTGTAGACTGTATTTGTTGGGGTTAGTGTTGCTCAGCCTTTAGTTTTCTATGTAGAGTTTTGTAGACTGTATTTGTTGGGGTTAGTGTTGCTCAGCCTTTAGTTTTCTATGAAAAGTTTTGTAGACTGTATTTGTTGGGGTTAGTGTTGCTCAGCCTTTAGTTTTCTATGTAGAGTTTTGTAGACTGTATTTGTTGGGGTTAGTGTTGCTCAGCCTTTAGTTTTCTATGAAAAGTTTTGTAGACTGTATTTGTTGGGGTTAGTGTTGCATAGCCTTTAGTTTTCTATGTAGAGTTTTGTAGGCTGTTATTTGTTGGGGTTAGTGTTGCTCAGCCTTTAGTTTTCTATGTAGAGTTTTGTAGACTGTATTTGTTGGGGTAAGTGTTGCTCAGTCTTTAGTTTTCTATGTAGAGTTTTGTAGACTGTATTTGTTGGGGTTAGTGTTGCTCAGCCTTTAGTTTTCTATGTAGAGTTTTGTAGACTGTATTTGTTGGGGTTAGTGTTGCTCAGCCTTTAGTTTTCTATGTAGAGTTTTGTAGACTGTATTTGTTGGGGTAAGTGTTGCTCAGTCTTTAGTATTCTATGTAGAGTTTTGTAAGCTGTTATTTGTTGGGGTTGGTGTTGCTCAGCCTTTAGTATTCTATGTAGAGTTTTGTAGACTGTATTTGTTGGGGTTAGTGTTGCTCAGCCTTTAGTTTTCTATGTAGAGTTTTGTAGACTGTATTTGTTGGGGTAAGTGTTGCTCAGCCTTTAGTTTTCTATGAAAAGTTTTGTAGACTGTATTTGTTGGGGTTAGTGTTGCATAGCCTTTAGTTTTCTATGTAGAGTTTTGTAGGCTGTTATTTGTTGGGGTTAGTGTTGCTCAGCCTTTAGTTTTCTATGTAGAGTTTTGTAGACTGTATTTGTTGGGGTAAGTGTTGCTCAGTCTTTAGTTTTCTATGTAGAGTTTTGTAGACTGTATTTGTTGGGGTTAGTGTTGCTCAGTCTTTAGTTTTCTATGTAGAGTTTTGTAGACTGTATTTGTTGGGGTTAGTGTTGCTCAGCCTTTAGTTTTTTATATAGAGTTTTGTAGACTGTATTTGTTGGGGTTAGTGTTGCTCAGTCTTTAGTTTTCTATGTAGAGTTTTGTAGACTGTATTTGTTGGGGTTAGTGTTGCTCAGTCTTTAGTTTTCTATATAGAGTTTTGTAGACTGTATTTGTTGGGGTTAGTGTTGCTCAGTCTTTAGTTTTCTATGTAGAGTTTTGTAGACTGTATTTGTTGGGGTTAGTGTTGCTCAGTCTTTAGTTTTCTATGTAGAGTTTTGTAGACTGTATTTGTTGGGGTTAGTGTTGCTCAGTCTTTAGTTTTCTATGTAGAGTTTTGTAGACTGTATTTGTTGGGGTTAGTGTTGCTCAGTCTTTAGTTTTCTATGTAGAGTTTTGTAGGCTGTTATTTGTTGGGGTTAGTGTTGCTCAGCCTTTAGTTTTCTATATAGAGTTTTGTAGGCTGTTATTTGTTGGGGTTAGTGTTGCTCAGCCTTTAGTATTCTATGTAGAGTTTTGTAGACTGTATTTGTTGGGGTTAGTGTTGCTCAGCCTTTAGTTTTCTATGTAGAGTTTTGTAGACTGTATTTGTTGGGGTTAGTGTTGCTCAGTCTTTAGTTTTCTATGTAGAGTTTTGTAGACTGTTATTTGTTGGGGTTAGTGTTGCTCAGCCTTCAGTTTTCTATGTAGAGTTTTGTAGACTGTATTTGTTGGGGTTAGTGTTGCTCAGTCTTTAGTTTTCTATATAGAGTTTTGTAGGCTGTTATTTGTTGGGGTTAGTGTTGCTCAGCCTTTAGTATTCTATGTAGAGTTTTGTAGACTGTATTTGTTGGGGTTAGTGTTGCTCAGCCTTTAGTTTTCTATGTAGAGTTTTGTAGACTGTATTTGTTGGGGTTAGTGTTGCTCAGCCTTTAGTTTTCTATGTAGAGTTTTGTAGACTGTATTTGTTGGGGTTAGTGTTGCTCAGTCTTTAGTTTTCTATGTAGAGTTTTGTTGACTGTATTTGTTGGGGTTAGTGTTGCTCAGCCTTTAGTTTTCTATGTAGAGTTTTGTAGACTGTATTTGTTGGGGTTAGTGTTGCTCAGTCTTTAGTTTTCTATGTAGAGTTTTGTAGACTGTATTTGTTGGGGTTAGTGTTGCTCAGCCTTTAGTTTTCTATATAGAGTTTTGTAGACTGTATTTGTTGGGGTTAGTGTTGCTCAGCCTTCAGTTTTCTATGTAGAGTTTTGTAGACTGTATTTGTTGGGGTTAGTGTTGCTCAGTCTTTAGTTTTCTATGTAGAGTTTTGTAGACTGTATTGTTGGGGTTAGTGTTGCTCAGTCTTTAGCTTTCTTTGTAGAGTTTTGTAGACTGTATTTGTTGGGGTTAGTGTTGCTCAGTCTTTAGTTTTCTATGTAGAGTTTTGTAGACTGTATTTGTTGGGGTTAGTGTTGCTCAGCCTTTAGTATTCTATGTAGAGTTTTGTAGACTGTATTTGTTGGGGTTAGTGTTGCTCAGCCTTTAGTTTTCTATATAGAGTTTTGTAGACTGTATTTGTTGGGGTTAGTGTTGCTCAGCCTTTAGTTTTCTATGTAGAGTTTTGTAGACTGTATTTGTTGGGGTTAGTGTTGCTCAGTCTTTAGTTTTCTATGTAGAGTTTTGTAGACTGTATTGTTGGGGTTAGTGTTGCTCAGTCTTTAGTTTTCTTTGTAGAGTTTTGTAGACTGTATTTGTTGGGGTTAGTGTTGCTCAGTCTTTAGTTTTCTATGTAGAGTTTTGTAGACTGTATTTGTTGGGGTTAGTGTTGCTCAGTCTTTAGTTTTCTAAGTAGAGTTTTGTAGACTGTATTTGTTGGGGTTAGTGTTGCTCAGTCTTTAGTTTTCTATGTAGAGTTTTGTAGACTGTATTTGTTGGGGTTAGTGTTGCTCAGTCTTTAGTTTTCTATGTAGAGTTTTGTAGACTGTATTTGTTGGGGTTAGTGTTGCTCAGCCTTTAGTTTTCTATGTAGAGTTTTGTAGACTGTATTTGTTGGGGTTAGTGTTGCTCAGTCTTTAGTTTTCTATGTAGAGTTTTGTAGACTGTATTTGTTGGGGTTAGTGTTGCTCAGTCTTTAGTTTTCTATGTAGAGTTTTGTAGACTGTATTTGTTGGGGTTAGTGTTGCTCAGTCTTTAGTTTTCTATGTAGAGTTTTGTAGACTGTATTTGTTGGGGTTAGTGTTGCTCAGTCTTTAGTTTTCTATGTAGAGTTTTGTAGACTGTATTTGTTGGGGTTAGTGTTGCTCAGTCTTTAGTTTTCTATGTAGAGTTTTGTAGACTGTATTTGTTGGGGTTAGTGTTGCTCAGTCTTTAGTTTTCTATGTAGAGTTTTGTAGACTGTATTTGTTGGGGTTAGTGTTGCTCAGTCTTTAGTTTTCTATGTAGAGTTTTGTAGACTGTATTTGTTGGGGTTAGTGTTGCTCAGTCTTTAGTTTTCTATGTAGAGTTTTGTAGACTGTATTTGTTGGGGTTAGTGTTGCTCAGTCTTTAGTTTTCTATGTAGAGTTTTGTAGACTGTATTTGTTGGGGTAAGTGTTGCTCAGTCTTTAGTTTTCTATGTAGAGTTTTGTAGACTGTATTAGTTGGGGTTAGTGTTGCTGAGCCTTTAGTTTTCTATGTAGAGTTTTGTAGGCTGTATTTGTTGGGGTTAGTGTTGCTCAGTCTTTAGTTTTCTATGTAGAGTTTTGTAGACTGTATTTGTTGGGGTTAGTGTTGCTCAGTCTTTAGTTTTCTATGTAGAGTTTTGTAGACTGTATTTGTTGGGGTTAGTGTTGCTCAGTCTTTAGTTTTCTATGTAGAGTTTTGTAGACTGTATTTGTTGGGGTTAGTGTTGCGCAGTCTTTAGTTTTCTATGTAGAGTTTTGTAGACTGTATTTGTTGGGGTTAGTGTTGCTCAGCCTTTAGTTTTCTATGTAGAGTTTTGTAGACTGTATTTGTTGGGGTTAGTGTTGCTCAGCCTTTAGTTTTCTATGTAGAGTTTTGTAGACTGTATTTGTTGGGATAAGTGTTGCTCAGCCTTTAGTTTTCTATGTAGAGTTTTGTAGACTGTATTTGTTGGGGTTAGTGTTGCTCAGTCTTTAGTTTTCTATGTAGAGTTTTGTAGGCTGTATTTGTTGGGGTTAGTGTTGCTGAGCCTTTAGTTTTCTATGTAGAGTTTTGTAGACTGTATTTGTTGGGATAAGTGTTGCTCAGCCTTTAGTTTTCTATGTAGAGTTTTGTAGACTGTATTTGTTGGGGTTAGTGTTGCTCAGCCTTTAGTTTTCTATATAGAGTTTTGTAGACTGTATTTGTTGGGGTTAGTGTTGCTCAGTCTTTTTTAACATAGCTTTTCTGATATAATATTTTCCATTTTAAAAATCTGCAACAAATTTACTGTTTTCATGAAGTATTCCTATACCTAAACCAATAGTTGCTAACTATTATGTAATTTGGTCTCTGGTGACGAGTTGTTTCATTGGCAATCATACCACATCTTCTTTGTTTTTATATCAAGTATTGATTTATTGATGAGCTTCAAGGCAACCAAACAGTTTATACATGTAAACCAAGTTGATGATGTGATGAGTATGAATTCCTTCACAAGTGAAATAGTTCTATAAGTGTTGACGAAATTTTTATTTTGGACATAATTTTAGATGTATTTTATTGTAATTATTTGAAATAAAATTTTTGTTTACAGAGTTTCTTGATGTGAAAATTCAGCATTCTGCTAACAAACTTAAAAAAAAAAGCCTTTGGACTTTTATCAGTTTATAGGGGGTCAATTTACACATCAATTTTTAATTTGGCAGAGTTTGCATGATTCATTAAATTCCACCAAATAACCTTTATCACCAGAACTATATTGAAACCTTCAATAGCATCACAACATTGTACTGTATTATCCATTGAAATAATAGTCTTCATGTAAATTAGATTTTTGTTAATGCAATATCATTTATATGACAAAGTTCCATTATAACATTAACAGTAACAATTTTATTGCACCAGATGTGCATTTCTAGAATTATTGACACTTCAGTGATGCTTTAGGCAAAATTGTTACCAGAATAATGTCAAGTTTTATTTGAGATAAAATGTAAGCATGGATTATTTCTGCCTTATAACTTGGCTGATGATCAGGTTAACCCTTGAAAATTAGAACAAATAAGGACTGTAACAGTTTGTCCTTTTTTTTAAGTGAAAAAATATGAACTTTAAAGGCTTATCACTCCTAGACATTAAGAAATTTGGTACATTTGTTATTTATTTCCTTGTCTGCATATATATTTAAACAAATGTATTTTCGAACATGTAAAAATAATTAGATGTGGTATGATTGCCAATGAGACAACTATCCACCATAGTTCAAATGAAGTGAATGTTAGCAATTATAGGCAATGGTCTTCTTTTGATATCAAATATCAATGGAGAAAGTGTTCCCTTACAAACGTTATCTTAGATAACAAAAGCATTACATTCTGATCGACCTTCATATTTATTTGTCAATAGAGTTAAGGGTGATTGTAAGACATAATCAATGTCTGCCATGAAAACCACTACTTTATCATGTGATTAATTTTCCTGTAAACAGAATCTATATTCCTCATTTTTGTTTATTTATTATGATTGTCATGCCATAGGACTACTAAGGACAATCATGTGACAACCTAGAGATATCAAAGTCGGATAAGCACCAGTCATCAGTTAGATATAACTCAAGAAGAAACACAAAATTAGTGTTTAAATGTTATAATGGTCAAACTTAATGTCTCATAAATATTAGTAGAATCCTTATGTAAATGGTTGATATAAAAAACAATTCTAACAATTCTTTGTCACCTATAGATCCTTGTGTAAATGGTGGATATAAAACACAATTTTAACAATTCTTTGTCACCTATAGATCAATATACAATGTATGTTCTTTGAACATGAATAGTTCCGATAAGTAATTATCAGTCTTAGGATGAAGCAACAGTTTTTATTGAGCTCTTTTTAGCATCTTTATAACTCTCAATTGCAAAAAAAGTGTAAATTAATGGAACAAAAAACTTTCACTTGTACATAAACTTCATCAAAAACGTCTAAGCTTCAGGAAGTTGATTTCTGATTTGTATTTAAAGTGAGAAATATCTTATCAGGGAACCAACATGTTGATAACTTGGAAACCAAGACATCTAGACAGCTTTTATCATGATATGTATTTACAATGAGAAATATTTTATCAGGGAACCAACATGTTGACAACTTGGAAACCAAGACATCTAGACAGCTTTTATCATATTATAACTTGACTAATAATTAACTAATATTCAATGTGATGTAAACCAACTATTTATTTTATCATTTTTATTTTCAGAGTTACTTTTGTATTGTTTTCACTTCATCATTTTCCAAGTGTGAAATAATGTACCGTTTAACATGTTTAATTAAGAAATAATTCTTTCATGCCATGCTCTATGCTCATTTTAAGATGGGAAGGCATTATATTTGTCAATATCTTTATACCAAGCATAAGCAATGTTTAAAATGTTGAGAAATATGATATAGAGCATGGCATGATAGAATTATTTCAATTCAAATAAAAAAATTTTGAAGGGGACCTGTAAGACACATTCAAAAGGTAGCCATTTAGATTCGATTAAAACATGAATTGAAACATGTAAACTTACTTTAAGAATGATTTTACAAAAAAAAATATCCATTTTGATCTCAGGCATTTTTCAAAATACAACTGACATTGTTTTAAGGGTGACGTAATGCACATGCACCCAATGTTTTAATGGAATTAGAACATGGCTTTGTTTATAAATCGAAAGATGATTTCATAGATATAAGAAGATGTGGTATGAGTGCCAATGAGACAACTCTCCATCCAAGTCAAAATTTATAAAAGTAAACCATTATAGGTCATGTATTAGAATTAGGGCTTGTGTCCATTTAACCACTATCATATTTATCTGAAAGTAGTTAGTTATATTTCAGATTGCTATCTAACCAGGAACTTGGGGTTTAACTTTGGCATAAAACTAAATGAAGTTAAACAAACTGTATCAAAGCCACTGACCATGTTCATGTGACCATAATCTTTTGCCACATTGTCTGTCTCTCCAATATGCATTGCCACACAAAGATATTGCTATATGGTTATTAGATTCTTGGAAATAGCACAGGCATGTAAATGTGGAATCCTTCCATGATAAAATGCTATTGGTAAATATGAGGCAAATCTAAGGAAAAGTCACCTAAATCAAGCAGAAACTACACATGCTGATATTTGTTCTTATATTCCTCTGTAACAATTAAGACCAAACTGACCACTTCAAACAAAATCAGTAAATAAATGTATTGTGACACTTTTGTAAACACCAAAGGTAATCAGGATCTTTTCTACTGCTGTTTTTGAGGGTTGATAAAAAAAATTTTGTATAATGTTCTTGTTAGACTCACCGTTTAATAAAGATTCACCAAACACCAGAAAATACAACACATTATTGACTCCTATCTCTTGGAAAATGGCCAGAACCTGAAATATAAAAAAAATACCAGAATAACAATAGCATGCATGATTCAAGGCTAAACATTTAAAGATGTCTAAATCTACTCTGACCTAGAACCTTAAACCATTGATTATTTGTAAAATTGGGTGTTGATGGATGGCAGATCTTTCATCGTTTTTCGTTAACATTTATTCACATCTCTCATAGATGGAATGATTTTCTCAATAATTCTATGTCATATACACCAAACAGTACTTACAGCCACTGGGTCTACAGCAACTATTATGGAACTAAATACAAGGCACTCAATCATTTCTATGCTAATATCACCCATCGCTCCACTATTAACCAAGCCATATAAAGTTGGACCTGCAAAGTGAACATCTTTTATAAAAAGGAATCTTTTTATTATAATAACAAATATAAGCACAAAAACCACAATGAACTGTCAACTCAAATGTTAACAGCAACAAATCATACATATCCCCTCTTACATCCTAGAAAATATCTGACAATCAATTATTACATGTCTTTTTTCACTATAGACTTTGGCATCATCCAATAATCTCATATCTTTCTAATGGCTCTAGCAAAGGTCCAATTTGGTTGCAGACTGATACCATTGCCAATATAAAGAAACATGTAATAATATATATATAATGACTATTTTGTTGTCAGATATGATTTTAAAAACATATTAACTTGCATGATGCACAAAAAATATTCCAGATTATTAAAAACAAAATTCAACAGATACATACCTATAAGGAAACAATTTAGCACAGTTCCCTGAAAGCACAAATAAGTTATACATTAAAACTGAGGCAAATATTTAACATAATAAAATTGTATAACATAATGCAAATTCCTTTACTAGGACACTTCTTTACTATTTATTGGTGAACAGACTTGTTTGTACTAGGACACTTCTTGATTATTTATTGGTGAACAGACTTGTTTGTACTAGGACACTTCTTGACTATTTATTGGTGAACAGACTTGTTTGTACTAGGACACTTCTTTACTATTTGTTGGTGAACAGACTTGTTTGTACTAGGACACTTCTTTACTATTTATTGGTGAACAGACTTGTTTGTACTAGGACACTTCTTGACTATTTGTTGGTGAACAGACTTGTTTGTACTAGGACACTTCTTGACTATTTATTGGTGAACAGACTTGTTTGTACTAGGACACTTCTTGACTATTTGTTGGTGAACAGACTTGTTTGTACTAGGACACTTCTTTACTATTTATTGGTGAACAGACTTGTTTGTACTAGGACACTTCTTGACTATTTATTGGTGAACAGACTTGTTTGTACTAGGACACTTCTTGACTATTTGTTGGTGAACAGACTTGTTTGTACTAGGACACTTCTTGACTATTTATTGGTGAACAGACTTGTTTGTACTAGGACACTTCTTGACTATTTGTTGGTGAACAGACTTGTTTGTACTAGGACACTTCTTGACTATTTATTGGTGAACAGACTTGTTTGTACTAGGACACTTCTTGACTATTTGTTGGTGAACAGACTTGTTTGTACTAGGACACTTCTTGACTATTTGTTGGTGAACAGACTTGTTTGTACTAGGACACTTCTTTACTATTTATTGGTGAACAGACTTGTTTGTACTAGGACACTTCTTGACTATTTGTTGGTGAACAGACTTGTTTGTACTAGGACACTTCTTGACTATTTATTGGTGAACAGACTTGTTTGTACTAGGACACTTCTTGACTATTTATTGGTGAACAGGCCTGTGTTTTACAACATATCTTACAACTAAAATACAACTGCATACCAAATACCATTGATTTATCATAAGTGGTTACCTTAAAACTGACCTAAACACAAACTTTAACATGTAACCTATGCATAAGTTTCAAACTCAATGAGCCAAGATGAGGGGGTGGGGTAATATAATCTTGATGGATACAAGACTTGCAAATGCTAAAACAACTGCATACCAAATATTATTGACTTACCATTAGTGCTCTATCTTAAACTGTCCTTATCACAACATTTAACATGTAAACTATGCAGAAGTTTCAAAGTAAATAGACCATGACTGAGGGGGCAAGGCAAAATTATTTTCCATGGAAATGAGATGTGCCAATGCTAATCCAACTGTATATCAAATATCATCGACCTACCACTACTGATTCCCAATTAACTGACCTAATCAAAAACCTAAAACATTGTTGACTCCGCTGCCATTGATAGAAACAGCATAACCAAGTCTCACTTTTTCCTCTTTGTGGAGGCAAGACCAAAACAATTATGCAAGTGTTTATAAAAATGTTTTTAAATTCAAAAGTCTTCGAGGCTTCATCCTTGGGTTAAGGCATTAGAGGTACCTAAAGTCACAACCATTGCTATATTTTAAGGTTATATTTAGCTAAGTTTCTAAAACTTATGTATTTGTATATATTGCCTTTACCTGAATAAATATTATTATTATTAATGGATCATGACATAGAGATAATTGAACATATTTTGCACACAAACAAATGAACAGATGCTAATGCAATAAGCTTTTTTAACTACTTATTTTGAAATTGACTTAATTATAAAATGGATGCATTCTTGCTAGTGCTGAAAAAGTAGCTCCTATTTATTGTTTTGTGGCAGCAGTAACAGGGGAGATCCCCAATGCTTTCAGACTTTCAACAACACGAATAAGCAAGAGTGGACACACTGTAATGTCTCGCCTGCTTAACTTATTACAATGGAATAATATATTGAAAGTCTTTCAAATCAAGGTCATCGCTAATTATAGAACCATAGAAATGGTAGTAAAAGTTTGCCTTAAAAATGTCAGATTTATTGTTAGCATGTTGGGTATCAGATCAGTATCAAAACCAAAATTTTGAGAAGGTGATGTATTATAGTAATTCATGCTTTATGTGTACATGAAACTATTTTCAAAAGAATTTCAAGTTATCTACACCTATTTCCTGATTTGGGATCTACTGTTGATTCCTTTATTTTTGTGGATTACTTCATTGAACATTTAAATTGGCTGTTCACCAGAACCCGTGAAATCCATATAAATTGGTATTCCACAAATAATAATGAATCCACAGTATTAGTGATCATGTGACTAGAACATCCTCAATATGCATTAAATTTGACGCTGGACATTAAATAGACATTTGTCATCAACATAACAATTAATGTTATATGAATAATAACCTTGCTTTGTAAAATGTACATGTACTAGTTCACACGGTTACTAAACAGTCAGCAGGACACATTATTCAGACTCCAAACTGACCAGTCTTTGCCCTAACTCCTTAATGCTGCATGCTTAGTAGAGAAGCAGCAAATATCAATTTTAAAGTCTTTGGTTTGACTCGGCCAGGGTTTGAACCCACGACCACCAGCACACTACTATGAGACCACCAAGGTGGTTCAATGGACATGTAAGAATAATATATCTTTGCAATCATATAACATAAAATTAATCAAAACTGTAATACTTCAAAGGAAATCTGTCTGTATGCTTTCCTTGTTTACTTACAATCCTCTATGGAGGTCATCGGATTACAAAACAAACAATGCAAGTTTTGTAGAGGACATGTAAAGATCATTTACATCATACACCAATTCATTATGCTTAGTGTTTTCTGCCAGGAAAATCTTAGAAATTTTGGCCTGTTAGAACCTTTTATTGGTTCTTACTGTCATGTTTCAGATAGGAGGAATCTAATTAGGACCATGCAAGGTACATTCTCACTAAATTTGATCCCATTTCTATCAATTGTTTTTTGAAAAAAAGCTCTTAATACAAATGAAGAATGGTGGATGGACTCTTAGTTATTATAAACTTTAATATATATCTGACAGACTGATCCTAGTAAGTATACCAATAAAAAGACTATAGACTGATGACATACTCACTATAACAGCATAGATAAGGACAGTCCCAACATTGTCAAAAAACGTTCTGTCATGTAAGCTCCATGCTGATTCTAAAATAATCCTGGAAAACATAACAGATACAATACATTCAATAACACTTCCCATACTGTCATGTAAACTCCATGCTGATTCTAAAATAATCCTCACAGTCTTTATACAAGAATTTGTTCCAAACAGGCAGTCCAGTTTTTAAAGAGATGACAACGATTTTACACTCTTTGCTGGTTGTGTTTTTTTATCTGTTCTTTACTATATACTTTTTCTTAGTTTGATATCATTTGTAGGGCACTATTTTTTGTGGATTTTGTTGGTACAGATGAACCATAAATTCAAGTATTTAACAAAATACAACTTTCCTAAAAGGCTTGTATGAAAATGTTGCTATTAACTACAAAAAAAAATCAAGTATCAACAAATATAGAAGATGAAAATTGGTATTCAAAAACATATAGAGCAAAAAAAGATATTTAGTTTGTTGAACCCTGTGCTCTATGTTTCCTAGGCCCAGTTGTAGTTAAAATCAAGATAACTTTCATAATTTTTTCAACCTAAATGGGGTGTAAGTGACAGCACTTTGTTAAAAAAAACTTGACAAAAATCCTATCATTTCACTTTCTCACACTAATAAACTTGAAACATTTTTCATCTTAAAATAATGGACTTACAGTGACCTATAGTTTCTAACATCTACATCATTTGGTCTCTGGTGGATATATATAGTGGTCTCAGTGGCAATCATACCACATCTCCTTATTTTCATATTACTTAAGTAATTAATATTTTGGGCCAAATTGGGCCATAACTGCACCTACTAATTAGTCTTTTGAAATGACTTTTTATTAAAAGCCTTGAAGTTTTCTATTTGTATTGATAGTAACCTTTTTAGGTTGTCAGTTTGACTAGAAACATGTTTTGTAAAATGGAATAGGTCATTTAGGAACTTTTAAACCTTTAAAAACAAGTGAATCTGTGAGCTACTGCTCACTAATGATACCTCGCCCCACTAAAAGTATAAGGTAAACAGGAAGTTGTTGAGTGATGAATCTGAAAACGCATCACACGGTATAGCTGACTCATATAAACCCTGATACCAAATTTCAGAAATCTTTATAATGTAGTTCCTCATAAAGATGCGACGAAAAATGTTCATGGGATGGACAGACGGACTGATGGATGGACTGATGGACGGACGGATGGATGGACGGACGGACAGACAGAGGTAAAACAGTACACCCCCACTTTTTTTACTGTGGTAGGTATCACACATTTGCTAATCACTACAACACTTTGAAAGCCATCATATTAGTTGTGGCTAAAAAGCAGTCTCTAAATTCAGTTATGTAAATACTATGTTTATACTCAGATGTCATGTATAACTACCCTTCTACCAGATATAGACATATTAATTTACTTCTTGTATAACATTGAATAGTTAGTCAGAGTTTGAATCATGTGTACATATTGTTCTTACAACAAACTTGATGGATTGATACTGAAATTTTTCTTTAGATTTTTCTAATCCACTAATTAACACAACCTATCATGCTGGCATTATCTCAAACTTTATAACCTTCCATGGAAAACAATCTTTTTATCTTTACAAATATAGTCTATGCCTTGGGCCTGTATTTCCTGCTGACATATCATTTTTCAGAGAAGTACTACATGTATATTAAGTTTTAACTAATTCCTACTGAGCTATGAATGTCAACATTGATTTATACATGAATGAAATGCATATATTTAGCTGCGCTCAAATGCTATAAAACAGATTAAGGACAAATCCAACAGATAACCAGACTGATAGCTGTTAATATAGAACCAATTTAGCTTTAGATGCAAATTTTATAGCATGACTTTACTAAGCTGATATCGCTAAAATTGTCATCAGTTATGTCAATGAAACTGCCATAATTTTTTTTTAAAGTACCCTAAAAGTGAAAACATTTTATAAATGAATCAAATCTTTTCTGTTGCTATTTATATTCAAAATATTTTTTAATGAAGTCAAGGAAGAAGGAAATATATATTTTCTACGTCAACTTTGTTTTTTTCCTAAATATGTCAACTGTGGAAAACTTGCTATGGCAAACCGAACAAATCTGTCCAAAATCCATCTATAGAGGTGCACAATTATACATTATGTGTAGTCATAGTGAAAATTCTGACCCACAAATACACAGGACAAAAACAATATGTCTCACAAAACAATTCATGAATGTGCTTGGCCATCCTGATTAATTATAGCGTAATCATGCCTTAGCTTTTTGTATAGATGATCCGTTTTAATGATGATGAAAAGAAATAATAAAATACTCCACAGTGCGCAGCTTGATACTAACGCAGAGGTCGAACCCTGAACAGTTGGGGCAAGTATGGACACAACATTCAAGCTTGATACAGCTCTGAATTTGGATTGTGATTATATATTTGACACAGCATAGGTTTCTGACACAGAATGAATGTGGTCTAAGAACTTAAAAATTTGAATTGGACATTTACCTATTATGGTCCAATATCCAAAATCTCAATACATGGTGAAATTCAGTATATCAAAGAATCAAATTTTTGATGAAATCAAACAAAGTTTCATTTTGGACCCTTTGGTCCTCAATTTGGACCATTTGATAACAGGGCACAAAATCCAAAATCTAAATACACGGCTAGATTCAATGTATCAAAGAGACCCAAGAATTCAAGACTTTGAATTAAACCCCATTGAAATTGGTCAAGAAACAAGCAATTTATACAAAGTATTAGAAAAGCATTGTTTTTGGCCCCTTTTTCCTAAATGGTTAGGGCCATAGTCCCCAAAATCAATCAATGGAACCTTGTGGTACAATTTCATGGAGATCCATTGACTTATACTCAAGTTATTGTCTGGAAACCAAATGACTTCATACATACCACGACAACGGCCACAAAAATTTTGCGGTTGTATAAAAATACTATCATTTATGCCATGCTTTCATTTTATAGTTTATGAAGTAGTAGTTGTGACATGTATATTTTCTCACCAAATAAAATCTTCTTTCAATTTTGCTACCTTAAACATATGTAATCATATTCCATTAAAAGAAGGAAAATAGTTAACACAAATATTATTCTCTCCTGTTTTTTTCTATTTTAAACAATAAGCATAATTATAAATTACATAAACTTTTAACAATTCTTGCTATATTTTAACTGGGACTATTATACTAAGTATAATAGTCCCAGATTTTAATTAATCTATAATATGAGAAAGGTGTAAAAGAGAATTGACTTACGGTGGTAAGAGATACAGAAAAAACAACTCTGAACTCATCCCTGGCATATCATCAGGATTGGTAAAGTTCCTGAAATAAATGACAATATCTCAGTGAATGTCAAAATTTTGTGCCGAAAAACAAAAACTTACTTAACTGAATAAGCTCATATTACCCCAAGCACCAACTAGTTTCTACAAGGTTCCTGCTATCAAGGCAGTAAAATAACATAGCTGTCCTCATCTGAAGAGGTTTTACCCATCAAAGAAATGTGCTGGTAATCAAACTCATCCACTATGGAGAGGGCTTACATAGGCTTTGCCTGTTGCCCAATCCAATTCAATTTATTTGAATAAAATACTGTTTAAACTAAACTCATCCAAGTAGTTCATGACTGTTACTGTACTTAATCCCATGCTACAATTGTTGTATAAGGGCAAAGACTTCTAAAAGGAATCAATTGATAGTTTCAGACATTAAGGCATTTTTGTAGATCTGATATTGTTGAAAATTTCTGCTGTTTACAGTTTCTGTCCACCTTCAAAAGTTTCAATAATAGACAGAGGCACTAAAACATGGGAAAAATCACCATTTAAGGGTATTAATTTGTGTATCAAGAAGGAAACAATAAAAATTCAGAATCTGGCTAAAATTTAGCAAAACTAAGAAACTATAACAAAATACATTCCACAGACATAATAATACTTACTTTAAAATTGCACCAACAATAATTCCAAGAATTATCAACAAACTGAAGAAAAAAAAAAGAAAAAGATTAGATTAGTTACAAAATTTAGCTAAATTGCCCTCTACTGTATAAATGATTGAATAAATTGTGTTTCACAATGTGTCATCGTGGTTCCATTATGTCAAAATATGGTAAACGTCCCTGAACTCCAATGCAAATGGTCAAATCAAAATGACAGTCTAATGTGGGCAAATACCCATTTATATAAAAACAATCATACCAAGTTTGAGACCTTACTGTCAGATGGTCTCAGGAGTAACATTTACAATGTGACACTATTACAATACTTAAAAATAAAAGTCAAAGTCAAGTAACTCCTGTATATTTATCATAATGGCTGTACAATATGGCTAACTACACATAATGGCAACCAATCCTACCAATAGATATAGGAAGATGTGGTATGAGTGCCAATGAGACAACTCTCCATCCAAGTTACAATTTATAAAAGTAAACCATTATAGGTCAAGGTACGGCCTTCAACACGGAGCATTGGCTCACACCGAACAGCAAGCTATAAAGGGCCCCAAAAAATTACTAGTGTAAAACCATTCAAATGGAAGAACCAACGGTCTAATCTATATAAAAACGAGAAACGAGAAACATGTATGAACTACATAAACAGACGACAACTACTGTAATCAGATTCCTGACTTAGGACAGGTGCAAACATTTGCAGCAGGATTAAACGTTTTAATGGTACCAAACCTTCTCCCTTTTCTGAAACAATAGTATCAAGTATACGAGCATTCTGTCAAATAGTCTCAGTGGAGTTACATTCACAAGGTGTTGTTGTAAGAATACTAAAAAAAAAAAATTCAAATTCCGTTTTCTCATGTAAAGATGATCAAATCAAAATGACAGTATAACATGGTCAACTAAATTGGATGGCAAACAATCCTACCCAGTATAAGAGCTTTCTGTAAACTGTCTCAGAGGAGTTGCTTTCAAAAGTGATAATGTTATAATACTTCCAAAAATAGTCAAAGTCCCATAACTCCTATAAAAATGGCAAAATTGAAATGACAGTAAAAATGGGCAACTACACACAACCGCAAATAATCCTACTAAGTATGGGACTGTTTTCTGAAATATGGTCCCAGAGGAGTTTACAGCGACATATGGAAGAATGGAATGTGGGATAGGGTTGTACACAAAAGTCATTCATATTTTGGAAGCTAGTACAGTTTGTGGACAAGAGTCATTCATATTTAGGACCCCAGTATGCAATATTTGGACAAAAGTTATTCATATTTTGATGCCAAGCACAAAATATGAGGACAAATGTCATTTTTATTTTGGAGCGTACAGTATGTTTACAAAAGTCTTTCATACTTAGGAACCAGGTGCAGTTTCTGGACAAAAGTCAATCATAATTTAGGAACCCAGTATACAATATGAGGACGAAAGTCATTCATAATTGTTTACCAAGTACAAAGTAAGTGGACAATTTAATACAAAGCTTGTATTGTCAAAAGTCATTGCATCTAGGAACCAAGTACACAGTATAAAGAAATAAATGAAGAATGTGTCTGATTCCCCTGCTTGCATATACTGTTATAAAGGGATATAACTAGACAACTTGATCTGTGTTTTATGGTAATAAGCATTGTGTATACGCTTCATATCATTTATGTCAGGCAAACTGAAGTTAGAGAACGAAAACAAATTTTGGGATGTACATACAGACATATGCACGGACAAGGGTAACACTTAATGCCCCCTTTGTCTAGCTGCGGTGGCATAAAAAGTGATTCATATCTAGGAACCTATATCTAGTATGTTGACAAAAGTCATTTATACTTTGGAACCCACATTGTAACACAGCTTGTATTTGTCAGATGTCATTCATATTTTGGAACCAAATACATAGCTAGCATTTGTCAAAAGTCATTTGTAATTAGGAACCCAGTACACAGTATGTGGTCAAAAGTAATTTTCGACAGCATTTCAAATAACTATCCCACATTATTTCTTTTCTTCTTCAGTCTGTGTATATGTATCTGTGCAATATCAGTGATTAAGCCAACACTGATACAAATGAGAGTACTGACGGCAAAGGAACAATCATAATTAACAAAAATTAATATATTGTAACTAAATACAAAGACAGAGTACTCAACATACTACACAGTTACCAAATTGGTCATGTGATCTCCATATAAAGAAATTTAGAAAATGATGCCAAAGCAATCACAAATTTGACACCTTAATCAATATGATATCCTTTTTCTAATCCAAATATATTTTTGCATCAGTGCCTGGAGTATTGAATCTAATTCTCTCACTTCCTTTAATGAACTAATCTCAGAGAAGCGGCTATGTGACACTTACATTAATACAACTATGTAACACTGACATATATATATAGCAACATGACCAATAATGGTTCTGGACCTGAGTCCCTGCTTGTAATTGATTTAGGTAACATATGTGTACTGAAGCTTATCTGATGAAGATGATTTTATAAACTATGTTCAATTGGACATGGATAGAGTACTTTTATTGATGTAATTAGTGTTATGTTAAGGGATGCAAAGGTTTGAATATAACAATTTACTTAGCCTAACAATTATTATATTTCTGAAAAGGTTTGATGAAGAATCTTATTATGTAAAGATAATGCACATATAGGATTTCATCAGCAGCAACCAGAAAATTTATTTCTCCTCTTAAAAAATTATGACACATAATCAAATTATCAGCAAACAGGAAGTGTCTGCACGGAAGATGTAAAAATTGCTTACACACTATAAAATTTTTGGCTTCCACAGAAGTCAAGAAAAGTTTTACGAAAATTTTCTGTGTACGCAATGACTACAAAACTATTGGCATGCAGGAAGTAGCTGCATGGCAGATCTTAAAGTGCTTACACACTGTAACTCAACATTATAAAGCTGAAGACCATATAAAATCATTACCTGTCTTTAATGAAAGTTTTCTACCAAAGGTTTTTCAGATAGACAGATAGCTATAGATGGAATGACCAATTTATAGGGTCAAGCGATTACTAGACCTGCTTTTGCCATTGTTGATGCAGGTTATAACATTGATCAGGCATAACAGTATAATCACACCACAAGGTCATTGAAGTCAAACTCTGTACTTTTAGGGAAACCTACTGTAATGAAAGCTTGGAGGAAATAATTTTACTGTTGATATCTTGTAGAGAGATCTAGATTCATAGGATTTCCATCAACTTCAAAGAAGCCAACACATCTATTGTTGTTGTTATGATAAACCTAGGGGACATTTGAAGTAACTGTGTACCTTAAAGTTTGGTCACAGAAGCAATACACAAAAGTCATATTAGCCCCATGTTGATATATATATTGTCTTTGTTACACTTCAGCTTTTGGATATGACCTTGAGTTAAAGTCATGATGCACTTTGGGTTAGGGGAACAATGGATAAAGTGTAACTATAATCCAAGCAGACAGAACATATTTTGGCTTGGAAACTATGGTAATAAATGAACAACTTTGATCTTGACCTTCAGATATAACCATGTGTTGAAATGACATATCCCTAGAAATTAAACACCATTCGACATCTTGATATTGAAATCAGTAGTTTATATTGGATACTTTTTCTTTTTGTTTTCAACCTTAAATCCAACTTGCTAATCCGTATGAAATTATGAGGCGTATTACGCCTGGAAATAAGGCGTAAACCAGGCGTAAGTAGTAGTTACGTGTCTAGATCCAGGCGTAAGGGAGCAGGAAACGTAAATTTGTAGTCCTTACGGGCGTAGAAAAAAGTGGTAAACCTGGCGTAAATTGAAATAAGGAAGGCGTAAATTTTCTTACGGGCGTAAAACTGTTGGTATGGCGTAAATCATAATACCCATAATGCTTTGTTTAAAGGATCATGGGAATTTTTTTCCAAAATTTGGCTCTTTGGTTTTAGTTTGCAAGAGTTGGACTTAATGCAGCTTCATACATTCAGGGATAATTAGCTTGTTTTGTGCTTTTTGGAAGAATTTGGAAATATGGAATCAAATTGATTAATAAAAATTGTGAAAAAAACGGAAAGTAATACATGGTAAATAATAATTATGTGAGTATATTACCTAAGTTATTAAGTTAAAAGTTATAACAGTAATTTTGAAATCCCAAAACCTTTATCCTTGGATAATAACATTAAAATCTTTTACATGAAGTTAAATTGCAGTATTATCATTCATATTTTAAAGGACATTAATTTATAAAAAACTTAGTTAATCAAAATGCAGAAGTTTTATTTCAAGAAAAATTAATTGTCATAATTCTTATTTAAACTTAAACTTATTTAAGCCAGTGTCTGTCTGAAATGTCTTTATTTATATATTAAGCTTCTTCAATGGTTAATATTTCCAGTTTTATGTCAAATAATGATAAATTAAAGCAACAGTACAGAAGTTTGCATTAAATACACAAAAGTACACAGCTAGGGTACTACACTGATTTGAAATAAGTGTAGTATTATGTAAGGATATTACGCCTGGTTTATTTATTAACCAGGCGTACTCATTTGCATTTTACGCCTGGTTTTCTCTGGACCAGGCGTACTCATTTAAATATTACGCCTAATTTTACGCCTGGTTTCCGCCTCAGTTACGCTTGGTTTCCGCCTGGTTTACGCCTGGTTGACGCCTGGACATGCATTCCTTAAACACTGCAATGACGCCCGGTTAAAGTATGATTTTTACGCCTGGTTTCCGTGTCATATACGGGCATCACAGTTCGTACAGGATTTCATCAGGACATTAATATTTTTAGACTATAAAATTCCCTTCATATAAATTATATAGATTACTAGGAAGTTATTTAGTCCAGAGAGGCCTATAAAGAAACCTACTTATTATACCACTGGTACCAATGTAAACAGAATTTGGTTTGTTCAACATCAAATCAGTGCAAATAATCCATAAACAGTTTCTGTCTGCCATAACAAAATATACTGGTTCATATTCAGTTATGTTGACAAAAACTATTTTTCATAGGACAATTATTAATGGTACAATTTCATTTCCATACAGAAACAGTTCATCTTAGTCTAGACTGAATATAAATTTCACATTTATTTCATATCTGACTGGTGCTGTACATTCTTGATATGGTTTCTGAACCCCATTAACTCTTTTGAGAAACCTATTTTTATTTTTTTCTCATTTTTGTGATATTATGAGAAGTTCAGCAAGTTTATTTGCAGGATATTGGGTATAAATTTCTCATTTAGACTGCATAACATAAATTGTAATTCAATATACTGAAGAATTGAGTATTTTTTAATTTTTTGTAATATATACTGAAGCCAGTATAACCAGTGGGAAGCTTTTAATTCTCATTATAGCTACTGACTACATATAATGACTTATTCATTATTTCTCCATAAAAACTTAAGTGTCAAATACTAATTTATATGTAAAATAATACAGGTAAACCTTTGATCTTAGGTATTCATAATAAGGCACTGTTATTTTATTAATCTAAAACTGAATATTCTCTAAATGCAGATTCTTCAAAATTTACATTGAAACTGCATCAAAGCTGCATTTATTTTAAGTCTTATTAATTTTTTTTGCATATAAATGGAGACTATTGTTACCTTTGGTGTACCTTATATCTAGACCACACAGCATCTTACTTCTAAAGTCACCTTGTATGCATCTAATACCTAAACCAGTAATAGGTACTTATGGTATTTAATATAAATAAAAGAAGAATGTGTCTATGGGACACAGATGGCCCAGCTTGTAAATATGCAAGGTCAATGTACTAATTCATACCTATTGACGTTTTGTTTTCTATGAAACTTAACGACATTAGTTTCTGTATGTTGTCATTAGAGATTACTCAGGGATTTGAGTGCTCTCATTGTTCAATAACAAACAGTAATGGGGTAACTCTAGAACAGTGAAATATGCCACCCAAATTTGAACTTGATCTGTGTTTGATGGTAATAAGCATTTTATATAAGTCTCAGAACATTTTGTTGTGGCAAAGTAAAGTAAGTGTGTGGAAATTCACCAATTTTTCAATTTATAAAGGGACATAACTCAAGAACTGTGAAAGTCACACAACCCAAATTTGAACTTGATCTGTGTGTGGATGTAATAAGCATTGTATGAGGAAAAGTGATTTAACACTAATGTATGCAGCACTTCTTTCAATTTAAAATGTCATAAATAATAATGACTTCAGACAAAAATATATATAAGTAAATGGGGAATGTGTCCATGGGACACAGATTATGCCCCCGCTTCCATATCTAATAGTTATAAAGGGATATAACTGAAGAACGGTAAAAGTGATGCTACCCTAATTTGTACTTGATCTGAGTTTGTGGTAATAAGTATTGTGTATATATAAGTTTCATAACATTTGGTTGAGGCAAACTAAACTTAGAGAACGGAAACGAAAAATTCAGCAATTTTTATGTTTATAAAGGGGCATAACTCAAGAACTGTAAAAGTGACACCACCCAATTTCAATCTTAATCTGTATTCTGTGGTAATAAGCATTGTGTATAAGTTTCATAACATTTGGTTGAGGCAAACTAAAGTTAGTGAACGGATACGAAAAAATTCAGCAATTTTTATGCTTATATAAAGGGGCATAACTCAAGAACAGTGAAAGTGACACCACCCAATTTCAAACTTGATCTGTATTATGTGATAATAAGCATTGTGTATAAGTTTCATAATATTTGGTTGAGGCAAACTAAAGTTAGAGAACGGAAACGAAAAATTCAGCAATTTTTATGTTGATAAAGGGGCATAACTCAAGAATGGTACAAGTTACGCCACCAATTTTCAAACTCGATCTGTGTTTTGTGGTAATAAGCATTGTGTATAAGTTTCATAACATTTGGTTGAGGCAAACTAAAGTTAGAGAACGGAATCCAGCTTTGGGACATACAGACGGAGAAGGATAAAACTTAATGCCCCCTCCGCTGCGGTGGGGGGCATAAAAAACATTTTTAAAAATCCAAAGATGTAGTAAGAAGAAGAAATGTTTGAGGTTGAATGTTTAGAATGTTTACTAAGAATAAATTTTATTTGTATTAAATCTATATCAGTTATCATTTTGCTTTTGATCTAGAAAGTTGTTATAACTTAAAAGAATCCAAAACATGTACAAGAATTCAGAGGTAAACTTCTTTTGTTCTTTAGACTGAAATGTTTATTACTGTGCTTAATCAGAAGGTTTAGTCCTTTCCTAATATCAGCTGATTAAAAAAGTTTTACCCAATTGCAGTTTGAAACACCTCTAGAAGATCAACTGCTAAAGCATCTAAACTGCAATTGGGTGAAATAATTATAGCAGTTGGTATTGCAAAAGGACAAAGCCTTAAGATTAAGCACAGTAATTGTAGGTCTTATTTAAATTATAAAACAATTTGATTAAATTCCAGATCATGTACGACGCTTCGATTACAAGGAAACACTCTGTTTTACAATCAATTACAAGGAAACGCTAAGTTCTACTATCGATTACAAGGAAACACTCAGTTCTACTATTGATTACAAGGAAACACTCAGTTTTACTATCGATTACAAGGAAACATTCAGTTCTACTATCGATTACAAGGAAACACTCAGTTTTACTATAATCTGTTTAAAACAATTTTTGGGATCCTCTGGATTTATCATAATAATATACACCTTTAAAAATTTGTAGGCAGGAATTTCAATGGAGTTTGTAATAATTACCACAACATAAAGTTAAATGGAGTGTTGTCAGATCTTTGTAAGCAAATCATCTGTATTTTAATCAAATTGATTATAAAAAGTCCTAGAACTCAGAATCAACAAATCAGAAAGACATCAAAATCAGATAGGGAAGTGTGAATGTTGTCATATGTTACGTCATTCAGTGATAGTTTACTTGACAGATGAAGAATTGTCTCTCCCCTATGGTAATATGTTACTTCATTCAGTGATAGTTTACCAGACAGATGAAGAATTGTCTCTCCCCTATGGTCATATGTTATGTCATTCAGTGATAGTTTATCTGACAGATGAAGAATTGTCTCTCCCCTATGGTCATATGTTATGTCATTCAGTGATAGTTTATCTGACAGATGAAGAATTGTCTCTCCCCTATGGTCATATGTTACGTCATTCAGTGAAAGTTTACCTGACAGATGAAGAATTGTCTCTCCCCTATGGTCATGTGTTATGTCATTCAGAGATAGTTTATCTGACCAATGAAGAATTGTCTCTCCCCTATGGTCATATGTTACGTCATTCAGTGATAGTTTACCTGACAGATGAAGAATTGTCTCTCCCCTATGGTCATATGTTACGTCATTCAGTGATAGTTAATCTGACCGATGAAGAATTGTCTCTCCCCTATGGTCATATGTTACGTCATTCAGTGATAGTTTACCTGACAGATGAAGAATTGTCTCTATCTCCTATGGTCATATTTTATGTCATTCAGTGATAGTTTATCTGACCGATGAAGAATTGTCTCTCCCCTATGGTCATATGTTATGTCATTCAGTGATAGTTTATCTGACAGATGAAGAATTGTCTCTCCCCTATGGTCATATGTTATGTCATTCAGTGATAGTTTATCTGACAGATGAGGAATTGTCTCTCCCCTATGGTCATATGGTATGTCATTCAGTGATAGTTTATCTGACAGATGAAGAATTGTCTCTCCCCTATGGTCATATTTATGACAAAACAAGCCAATTGGAAACAACTGATATGCAATCTGCTATTTCCTAATTAAGTCATATACTTTGATTACCTTGCAGTCTTGGAATTTTCACAAGTTTTTTCTACTTCCAATGGCCATAATTAGGCCAAAACAAATCAATTGAACAAATCTCATTTGCTGGTGGTAACTTTTCATGAACTATTTGGTCAGTATCTTCAAGGCTGTTGGTGTTGAATTTGGTCATCCAAAGTAAGACAATTAGAACCAAACCCAAAATTTTACAACTTTATACAAAATATCAGTAAGATATATTTACTAAGACAGCCCTTTAATTTCTGCTCCCATGTTTTCTGACTAGTTAAGGAAGACATGTAGGTCTAGGATGATATATAGAATCATCAGATTAGAAACAAAACATCCCTTAATGATTGGTCAAGATTGGTTTCAGTGACATTTGCATGAAAATAGATTAAAAAAACCTCCCAATGACCCTTTTGATAAGGTTAACTAAAAGGAAGCAAGGAGCTTAGAAAATACATAAGAATAGATTTCACTGTTAATGGCAAATCAAATTACTGCAGTTTTTTTAATCAGTGTAGATAATTCTTTTATATTACCAATTCTTTTTTTTATTACCACATAAACATTCCTAACAAGCAAGATAAACTTTCTCTGAAACAACATAAAATTGTTAAAATTAAAGAAATACACAGCAGTTGAATGTTTTTATGTTGATTTTATTTGTTCTCCTGAATTATAGATTAAAAAGTAACAAGAAGTATGCTGTAATTGTCAAATAAGGTTTCATGTTAATCAATACCAGACAAGATAATATAGTGCTGTGATTCTTATTACCAACCAGAAAGTCTTTTTTTATAATCTTATAACAGTGAAATCATAACATCCTATAATACAGATGGCAAAAGCCTAACAAACTTTAATTCTAAGCCATTCATTAATTCGTTTTTGGTATTTAACACCACTTTCATCAATATTGGCTATATCGTGATGATCAGTTTTACTGATGAAGGAAGCCAGAGTGCTTGATGAGAACCAGACCCTTCAGCTGGAAAACTGACAATCCTAGTCAATACAGTCATATGAACCTGCAACATGTGGTGTTGGAAATCACAACATCAGTGTTGACAGGCTTGTGATATAGTTGAACCTCTTAGACCATTTCGCCACAGAGGCCCCTTAATTAAATTGGTCTTAATGATGGTGTTTAACTCTAATCTTAATTGACTGGGATTGTCAGTTTTCCTACAAAAATTGCTGGTTCTCTCCAGGCACTTCGGCTTCCACCACCAATAAAAACTGACCAGCAGAAAATAGCCAATAGCGCTGAAAGTGACGTTAAACACCAATCAATCAATCTAAATAAAAAACTATTACAATTTATGTATAGTGATCTTTTAAAGGGTGTTGGTATTCCTGGAAAGTAATGAACACCTACCATGATTCTGGTACTCTTGATGACAGAAAATCAGCATGGTGAAAACCTGAAATAATAAAAGTATATCTCAAAACATAACTTTTCATTTTATATAAAAACAAAGATTTTTTTTATCAACTGAATCATTACAAAAATAAACAGTAGATTTCAAATCAAAATTAATATCAAGCTATTTAGCTGAGGAACTAATACCGTTACATACAGTAGTATCTATATCAAGTCCATCTGACTGTGGAACTATATAAAAATAAGAAGATGTGATATGATTGCCAAAGGGACAATTATCCACCAGAGACCAAATGACATAAATATAAGCAACTATTGATCATGGCCTTCAATGATGAGCTATGCATACTATCATAGATATAAGATGTGGTATGAGTGCCAATGAGACAACTCTACATCCAAGTCACAATTTGTAAAAGTAAACCATCTATATTTGAGCAAACTATAACTGTTCACTAAGCAAAACTCAATGGACAGGACCATCTGCATACAACAATCTAATATTGTGTTAAGTTTAAAATATAAACTGTGCAACAGGAGCTGTTATAACAAATCTTAGGACGGATATTAAAATGAGTCAAAATTTGTATGGTCAAAGGAATAGAATATTGTAAAAACAAGGAATTATTTGAATCTGGAATAATTTTGAAATCTGGATAATTGATAAGAAATGTATGATGAAAACTAGTCTAACTAAAGAGGGTTAGCCATACTTTCATGGCTAAGGTTAATGTTACTTTAACTGATATTTCAGAATGAACTAACTAACCTCCCTTAGCCAAACATGCATGGTTAACCCTCCTAAATTGGGTTAGTTATCATCATACATTAATTTCTTATCAATTTTCCAAAATTCATCATTATTCCAGGTTCAAATAATTCCTTGTTTAAAGAGAAAAAAATTATCATTGCAACATAAATGTCACAAAAATTTCTTACATGGTCATAACATTTAAGAATATGATATATATTCAATAAATAGGAAGTTATGTCATAGCCATGAATGTGAATTATTATATCATATGTACCCCTTAAACAAGATCAACGTCATAGCCATGAATGTGAATTATCATATCATATGTACCCCTTAAACAAGATCAATGTCATAGCCATGAATGTGAATTATTATATCATATGTACCCCTTAAACAAGATCAACATCATAGCCATGAATGTGAATTATCATATCATATGTACCCCTTAAACAAGATCAACGTCATAGCCATGAATGTGAATTATCATATCATATGTACCCCTTAAACAAGATCAATGTCATAGCCATGAATGTGAATTATTATATCATATGTACCCCTTAAACAAGATCAATGTCATAGCCATGAATGTCAATTACTATATCATATGTACCCCTTAAACAAGATCAATGTCAAAGCCATGAATGTCAATTACTATATCATATGTACCCCATAAACAAGATCAATGTCATAGCCATGAATGTGAATTATTATATCATATGTATCCCTTAAACAAGATCAATGTCATAGCCATGAATGTCAATTACTATATCATATGTACCCCTTAAACAAGATCAATGTCATAGCCATGAATGTGAATTATTATATCATATGTACCCCTTAAACAAGATCAATGTCATAGCCATGAATGTGAATTCTCATATCATATGTACCCCTTAAACAAGATCAATGTCATAGCCATGAATGTCAATTACTCTATCATATGTACCCCTTAAACAAGATCAATGTCATAGCCATGCATGTGAATTATTATATCATATGTATCCCTTAAACAAGATCAATGTCATAGCCATGAATGTGAATTATCATATCTTATGTACCCCTTAAACAAGATCAAAGTCATAGCCATGAATGTGAATTCTCATATCATATGTACCCCTTAAACAAGATCAATGTCATAGCCATGAATGTCAATTACTCTATCATATGTACCCCTTAAACAAGATCAATGTCATAGCCATGCATGTGAATTATTATATCATATGTATCCCTTAAACAAGATCAATGTCATAGCCATGAATGTGAATTATCATATCTTATGTACCCCTTAAACAAGATCAATGTCATAGCCATGAATGTGAATTCTCATATCATATGTACCCCTTAAACAAGATCAATGTCATAGCCATGAATGTCAATTACTCTATCATATGTACCCCTTAAACAAGATCAATGTCATAGCCATGCATGTGAATTATTATATCATATGTACCCCATAAACAAGATCAATGTCATAGCCATGAATGTGAATTATCATATCTTATGTACCCCTTAAACAAGATCAAAGTCATAGCCATGAAAGTCAATTACTATATCATATGTACCCCTTAAACAAGATCAACGTCATAGCCATGAATGTGAATTATTATACATGTATCATATGTACCCCTTAAACAAGATCAATGTCATAGCCATGAATGTCAATTACTATATCATATGTACCCCTTAAACAAGATCAATGTCATTGCCATGAGTGTCAATTACTATATCATATGTACCCCTTAAACAAGATCAATGTCATAGCCATGAATGTGAATTACTATATCATATGTACCCCCTTAAACAAGATCAATGTCATAGCCATGAATGTGAATCATTATATCATATGTACCCCTTAAACAAGATCAAAGTCATAGCCATGAATGTGAATTATTATATCATATGTACCCCTTAAACAAGATCAATGTCATAGCCATGAATGTGAATTATCATATCTTATGTACCCCTTAAACAAGATCAAAGTCATAGCCATGAATGTCAATTACTACATCATATGTACCCCTTAAACAAGATCAATGTCATAGCCATGAATGTCAATTACTATATCATATGTACCCCTTAAACAAGATCAATGTCATAGCCATGAATGTCAATTACTATATCATATGTACCCCTTAAACAAGATCAACGTCATAGCCATGAATGTGAATTATTATATCACATGTACCCCTTAAACAAGATCAATGTCATAGCCATGAATGTGAATCACTATATCATATGTACCCCTTAAACAAGATCAATGTTTTATAAGCTTATCCTCAGGTAGTGTTTTACAGCTGTATAGTTTCATCAATATTCATCCAGCTGTTTAGGAGGAGCTGTGCTTATATTACCACATGTTTGCAAGAAGTAATTAAATTCAATTATCTCCCTTTTATCACTTAGGTCCAGAATTATATTAGTTTCATCTATATGGTTGAATACTAAATACTCCCAAATTAACTCTGTTCTAAGGATTAAGTGTATTTAGAAATTGAAATAAAAATATCATTAACATAAACATTGTTATTCTTCAGAGAAATATATGCATTTGTCATATGAATTACTGAAGGCAAATTGGTGTCAAACTATAAAATTTGTCTTGCAAATTCCCCCAAGAACAGCTTAGAAAAGCGATATCTGTTACTACAGAATTTTTTCATAAATATTTATGTATTGTAAATATGAACTTTTAACTTTTTCCTTTCCTGGTGGTGCTAAAATACTTATACTTTGGTTATTAATGCAAATAAATCTACGTCTGTCTAATCTATTACTGCATAAATAGGTTTTTCTGTAAGCCTGATTATTTCACTTTTATTGTATTGTGAATAAATTGTTCTGAATTTGATATAGGAGGCTTGAAATAAAATTCATGCTATGGAAATTGTAGAAGTGAGATAAGAAAACATTCTCATTACATCCTATTACCAAGCATATCTGAACAGAAAACGTTCTGATTACATCCTATTACCAAGCACATCTGAACAAGATATCAATTTTCCTTTTGTCTATGGAGTACACTTGATATTTCTACTGAAGAGCAATAAATTTGACGGATTAAGAGCTATACTACTGTTCGACAAACATAAACAGCCAAGGGTTTTAATAGTGACAAATAACACTTTTAAGACTGAAGTTTATATTTCAAATTACAGAGGGCATTTCATTTGGCATATGTATCAAAAGGAAAACAGAGTATATGTCAATGTGGGCTAATGTGTAATTGATATATATAGCAACTCTAAAACATTTCTAAAGAAGAAAACACATCCAGAAGCAAACTACAAAGTGTATTTAAACAATAAACAAGTGTCTATACCATATGTCAAGCTCTAAAAAGCTCTGAGCTAGGCTAGAAAAGTGGTGAATAAAGTTGACAAATTAAAGACCAGCAAAGATCTGCTATCAACATCTAATGCTTTGAAGAGAAGAATCAGTAATATATTAGACAACCACAGACAAGCTTCTTCAGTTAGGATAGGTACAATTTAATAATTGACCTAAATAACTGTCAAATTTCAATTTTTTTGTGAATAGTAGTCCTAGGAAAGGAATCTTCTAGTATTTCTGACTGCAAGTATTTATAATGTTTTGTCATGTTCATCATAGTTTCAAGATGATACATGGTCATTCAAAGCTAGGTTGTAATAATGTAGTCAAAGACAATAGAAAATATTACATGTGCTTCCCTTTATAAAATGTATGTACAGGATACAAACATTAAACATTGTTGGTGATAAAAACATTGGTTCCATAGTGGCATTTAATACTGTGGATTCATTTTTAAATTTCGTGGGTACCAATTTTTTTTTGGATTGAGTAAAACTTGGATTTTCATGGATATTTGATTTCGTGGTTTTGCCAATTGCTGCATATAAAACTAGAGAAAAATTCTTGATTATTTAAATTCGTGGTTCTCCTGTACCCTTGAAAATTGGTGTCCCACCAAAAATAATGAATCAACAGTAAATCAGTAGGTGTAAGGACAATGGCAAAGTTATGCACATGTATTTAGACTATGGCAATGCTACTCACATGTGTTAAGCCTATGACAAAGTTATTAACATGTGTTGAGACTATGGCAAATTTACCCACATGTGTTAGGACTATGACAAAGTTATCTATATATATATATATATATACAAGTCTAAATTGAAAACAACGTTCAAACCTATGATTGCGTTGGATAAAAACCGCAATTTTTACACGTGTGCATGCAAAAACAAATTTTTTGTTAGAGGGGTCTAAATACAGCACAAACATTTTTCAAAAGACCAAAAAAGTGAAAAAGTATATTTTAACAAAACGCATTTGACTAACAGGTCGAACAACAAATGTTCTTAAACCCTGCTGACTGCCATTGGCCATTGCCAAATAAACGGATCACAAGGTGTAATAAATGGATCTTAATTAAAAATTTAATACCAAACAGAAAACAATAAACTTGCGGCAAAGATGGTATACCGCAAACAAAGGTGCAAAGATTTTTGTACACCATATCCGGATTTCGACAATTAATGTCTCTTCAGTGATGTTAGGATATATATATATATAATGTAGAAAGTCTTATAACAACAACACTGGAGGGACTGCTGCAGAAAATTTATTGATCGACATGTTTCGGTGCCTAGGGCACCGTCATCAGGATACAAATAATACATTGAACATACTTAAGTGTACAATCGGGTTGTCTTGTGACAACGTCATAGTATAGTAGTTGTTATGAAAGGGAAGTAATAGTGAAAGTATAAATAGAAAATGTATATAAATAGATTGTCAACATGAAAATGAAAGTAAATTAAAATTGTTTGTATATCAACTCTGTGTTATTATTGTCTCAGCTAAAAATGTTATAAATAGAATGTACAAACACATGTCTGTCCCATAGTTCTTCCGGTAGCTCATCTAAACATATGGTTTCATCACTGCTGCTTGTTGTCAGGTCTATGTAGTCTTCCTGAGTAAGGTCCATGACATAACCGTAATCGTTTGTTATGTATTGCGGAGTGTTATTTAAAGAAGAGTCGGAATCCGACAGGTACAGGTCTTGTTCCAAATCACTTGTTGAGGGTTTTTTCGGTTTTAAGGTGGATGATTGGTGATACTCATACGGTGATTTAGCTGGTATTGTCCTGAATGTAGGTGTTTTCCCGTTCCATTCTTTTTTCTGTACGGCTTCAAATGGTGGTCTCCATTTTTCTATTGCTTTGGCCATTTCACGAGGATTTTGTTAGAAGCTATTATAATCTTCTCTGGCTTTATCTGGGTGTTTTGATTTAAGGTGTGTTACGGCATTTGATTTTCTAGTGAAGGTTGCAACACAATGTTTGCATTCAAACATTGTTGCGACTGGTTCGTGGCGTTCCTTATGGTGTCTTCGTAAAGTAGAAATACTGCAGAAAGTTTTCGGGCATTTTTTGCAATTAAATCGTCTTGTGAAAGTTCCTGTAGTTTCTTTTCTTTTGGTAATCTTCGTATTAGCCATATCGTCTGTTAAGGCCCCAGGGTTTGGTGCTTCCAAATTTATGTATAAGAGCTTCTTCCGTTCTTAGTCTGACGTTTATGTTTTGTTCTGTGGTTGTTATGCCTGTTATGGTGACGTCGTGTTTATTGTGACCATTTGAGGTGAAGTGTTTCGAGACTGGTTTTGTATTATTCTCAGTGTTGATGTCCTGTAGATGTCCCCTGAATCTTTCTTTTAGGCTATTTCCCGTTTGACCAATGTATTGTTTTTTGCATTGTTTGCATTCTATTAAATACACCACACTTTCTGTGTTGCATGTAATTTCGTGTTTAATATCTATTTGGTAACTGTTTACGGTACTTTTTGCACTTTCTGCGGTTTTCATTAATCTACAGAGATAGCAATTCAAAAAATGCCCGAAAACTTTCTGCAGTATTTCTACTTTACGAAGACACCATAAGGAACGCCACGAACCAGTCGCAACAATGTTTGAATGCAAACATTGTGTTGCAACCTTCACTAGAAAATCAAATGCCGTAACACACCTTAAATCAAAACACCCAGATAAAGCCAGAGAAGATTATAATAGCTTCTAACAAAATCCTCGTGAAATGGCCAAAGCAATAGAAAAATGGAGACCACCATTTGAAGCCGTACAGAAAAAAGAATGGAACGGGAAAACACCTACATTCAGGACAATACCAGCTAAATCACCGTATGAGTATCACCAATCATCCACCTTAAAACCGAAAAAACCCTCAACAAGTGATTTGGAACAAGACCTGTACCTGTCGGATTCCGACTCTTCTTTAAATAACACTCCGCAATACATAACAAACGATTACGGTTATGTCATGGACCTTACTCAGGAAGACTACATAGACCTGACAACAAGCAGCAGTGATGAAACCATATGTTTAGATGAGCTACCGGAAGAACTATGGGACAGACATGTGTTTGTACATTCTATTTATAACATTTTTAGCTGAGACAATAATAACACAGAGTTGATATACAAACAATTTTAATTTACTTTCATTTTCATGTTGACAATCTATTTATATACATTTTCTATTTATACTTTCACTATTACTTCCCTTTCATAACAACTACTATACTATGACGTTGTCACAAGACAACCCGATTGTACACTTAAGTATGTTCAATGTATTATTTGTATCCTGATGACGGTGCCCTAGGCACCGAAACATGTCGATCAATAAATTTTCTGCAGCAGTCCCTCCAGTGTTGTTGTTATAAGACTTTCTACATTATTGTGTTTCATCATAACGACCCTGCATACCCGAGGTATCCACTTCAGGGACTCTAACTCACTACAGACTCACCAGGCGTTGGTTCACTTTCGTTTGTAAAAATATATATATATAAGTTACCCATATGTGTTAAGACAAAGGTAAAGATATCTATGTTAAGAAAAAGAACCAGGAAATACTACATTCTTCTTTCTGAAAAAGAATTCTAAACAATCTACATTATATACTTGCCTAACTTGGATATTCCTGCAGCAAACAGAAAGACCGTAATCAACAATGGCTGTGCCACATGGTCGTAATTTATACTGAATAAATGTATTCCATGTCCAGCCCCATGTCCTGTGTGTGAGTCCTTGTGTCCTGTTTTGTTTCCATGCTCATGACTTTTGTTGTCATGTGACGTTTGATTATGAGGATCATAAACCATGTGACCGTTAGACTTTGTATCATTGTTTTGATTGAGTGTTGTGTGGACAACTGAGGTGGCAGCATGGTCATAACACAGTAGTATCAAAAGACAAAACCCTTTCATACTTCTTCCTCACAAACAATCAAAATTTGTAAAGATTTTTATGACATTGTTCTGGCATCCAATCAAAGTAAGCAAATGGTTTGTAACATGTAATAATCTCTTCCATTTAACATCAATCAGAATGTAATCTGATGAAGATGGCAATTCTGGGTAGAAGAGTTACATTATCTTCTGTTAAATTCAGGTGTTTGACCTTCGATATTACTTTTCTTGACATTCAGGAAGCATCAAACTACTAATATGCTGGTTCCATTTAAGTTATTGTGTCAGTAATTAGTGACACAAACTAAAATAGACTCTGTCAGTAAGCATATGTTTCGTGGTATAAACTGTGAGGTTTTCTGTGGAAATTATTTCATCCTCTTCTATAAACATCCTGAAAAAAAAATTAAAGTAATCTAATAGAATGAATATATATAGAACATACATTTTATCAAAGTTCTCAATACATTTTAGAAATCTAATCTTGAGAAGAAGACATTAATATTTTTGAAATACTAGGTCAAATTTATAATACTGTCTGTGTCACCCCACTACACGTTTTAAGATCTGTATTTAAAAGTTATTTAAGCATTATCATTTCAGACTATAAAGACACAATTTTTTTTTCTTATTCAACAACAAATTGCACTCTGGCTGTTAACAATGTTCTTCACTTCATAAAGACACAATAATATCTAATAGTAAACAATGCAAGTCATTTTGATTTCCAATTAATGAAATTGATTTGCAACTATAATAAAGTATAACAGATAAGCTATAACAGTTTCACAAAATGTATCCTGAACTTCTAAACATAAATCCAACAATGCAGAAATGATCAAAAAGTCATCAAAACGAATATTGCACCGTACATATCTTCAATATAACTGCACTCCACGTAAATTACGAATACTTAAATTACACAATGTGTCAATCAAAAGAACAAAAATAAAGGTAATAATGATCGGAAGTGACTATGTGCTGATACTGATATCTGACATTGCTAGACCGTCTAATTGTATGTCTGATAATTACAAAAATCAGCTTCCACCACATTTCTATTCCAGGAATTCATTCTACAATTTGTCACAAAAACTTGAAGATCAATTTTAGTAAAACATCCCACTTCTGTATACTCATTAACACTTATTTCAGGTAGTACAAATCACAACTTAAAGTAATAAGTCATACCAATCAAACGCACCTTCATAGTATTAGCTATCTTGTTCTGTACTTTTCCAAATGAGTTGACGCAATATCGAATGTCATTTAGTTTTTGTCTGTAGATTAATTTCCCTACGCTTTGTATAATATTTTACAAAAAAACATTCACCTTTTGTATTGTTTGAACAATTACAAATAATTGATTTTTTTTTACATATAAAAAAAGAAAGAAACTTCCGTGTATCAAACAAAGGCTTCTCAATATCTACTTAATCTTCAAAAATTCAAAACACAAGGAAATAATAAGTTAAATAATTGTATGTTAAAGAACAGTAGAGAACATTTTTTTCGATTAAAAGGAGTTTAATAAAATATAGTAATGCTTAATGTGGACAAATGGGCAATTTATTATGGCCTTGTTTCTTCCTGTCTAAGTCATAAAATACTGTCTAATTAAGTAATAAACTCTATAGAAATAACCTAATCTACATACATCTTTGAAATAAATAAGTGCATGTTATTTAGCAACTCTGTAAAGCAATCTCAACTGGATTTTCCAATGAAATATTTTGAAAATAATAAAAGAACAGAGTTCCAATGTCCTCTTGTTGCTCATATTTTATCTGTTCAAGGGCAAAAAAACTAATTTTATCTGTTCAAGGGCAAAAACTAAAAAAGATATTTATTTTTGGTCTTTAAAACTTTTTGTAAGTAAAAAATCGTCACTAAATGCTGATAACTCCTATTATAGTTCATCCAATGATTTCCCTTTCTTGCAGTTTCATAGATCTTGCAATGCTGATAATTTTTGTTGTTTATACAACTATCTGTTTTATTTTTTCAAGATATTAGACAAAGGGCAATTTCAACTCCTAATATAATAAAAAAAATAACAAAGAAACCCCAAAATTGGTTGAAATCAACTGTTCAAGGGCAACAACTCATATAAGGGGTTAATTTACAATTTCTGCCATGATGACTTATTTGTAGATCTGTTTTTTATTAACATGTTTTCTATTTACAATTTCACTTTATCTGCTACAATTTCTGCAAAAAATGCAAAAACTGGTAAACATCATCTTTCAAAAGCAATAACTTCTAAACGAGGTCAATTGACATTTTTGGTCATTTGACTCATTAGTAGATCGATCTTATTTTGTTGGAACATTTTCACTACTTAAAGATTCTTTCTGTTTACTATAGTTTTCCCTCAAAAATGCATAAAAAGATAAATATCATCCTTCCAGGATAATAACTCCTATAAGGGGTCAATTAACTATTTCGATCATGTTGAATTATTTATAGATCTTATTGTTTTGGTCATTTTTAAATAATAGTTTCAATAAAAATAAAAAAAAACTGTAAAAATTACTAAAGCAAAAAATTGACATTTCAGGGGCAATAACTCCAAAATCGGCTGTCTGATTTTCTGAAAATTTCACAAGAGATAGAGCTTGACCTGCTTATCATTTATATCTCATCAATTATGCTCTACCTGCTTTAGTTTTTGAGTTATAAGTCAAACTGCAGTTTTACCTACCAGTATATGTTCTATTGTAGCAATATTGGCCATGTTTGATTAAGAATCAAATCCCTGGATATAAATTTCAAACTAAATTCCCCCAAAATCATTCAGGTAAAGTTTGGTAACTTAGGGCAAGTGTTTTCAGAGGAGATGATTTAAAAAAAAAAGCTGACAAACAGGAGGCCCAGTGATGGCAAAAATTCACATGGCCTTTAAGTTCAAGGTGAGCTTAAAACAATAATGAGCAAGTATATATGAAATTTCTACAGGCAAACAAATGTGGTCCTTCTACTGGGAAACTATATATGTTGTACTTCTCCTGGGCAAGAATATGTGGTACTTCTTCTGGGCAAGTATATGTGGTACTTTTACTAGTCAGATTCTTAGGCCCGAGAACACAGTTATTTCTTAGTGCATTTCTTTTAGACAATAAATTTAAATTAAAAAAATGGCACCTGCCCCATCTCAATAAGATTTTTACAGTGTAGTGTACTACTATTAGGACAAATAATATCAAAATTATAGAAAAGTCTACCAGCTCTAACGTTAACTCAAAATATTGACAATTCTATGTTAAGACTATGTTAAGGGGGTCTAAAATTTAGTTTGACAGCTTCAGACATACTAGTTTTTGACCTTTTTTAACTGAACCAAATCACTACTTAACATAAAGATTCAGCACCCAAATTTTTTTTAACATGTAATTTCGTCCCCTTACTTAATATTTCATGCATAAAATATAAAGAAATAAATTTGAAAACTGTATGAAAAAAATTGCAAGTTATACACTGTTCGCACTAGGGACTATATTTGTAGACAACGAAAATCTAAGGACGATAACTGTGTCCTCAGACCTAATAGTATAAAAAGACTTGACCAATTCTCATAAAACTTTGCATGGCCTAAGCTTAGGGAATTATAAGATAGTTGGCTAAGTCTCATGGCATAGGATATATATTACAGAAACTATGGCTATTTTAGTATTGATATTTGGATGTTTAATTTTGATGATAAAATCAAATAATTTCAACTATCAAGATTTGGGCTTAAAAAATTTAAATATTACAAAAATTTGCTTTTTAAATGCTCTTAAATATAATATATTAAGAATTTAAAGCACCTGAACACTCATTTGATTTATCAGATTTATTACAATTATTCAAAAGTCAAATTTATATGAGCCTGTGCCTGAAAAATAGAGATTTTCGAATTAAGGGGAGCTTTACATAAACATGCATTTTTTTCAACCAATTTGAAGTTTTTGAAGTTTTTTTAACAAAAATTCGTAAGGGTTCCGCGGAACCCAGTGTCTCGCCTACTTTTTGCTGTTAATCACAGGCTCAGCAAAAATGAGGAAAAAATTAATAAAAATATTCCTCTCTATACTATCTTTTGATTGTAAGTAGCTTCTGTCCAAGTTTGGTAAAAATCCAGGATAGTTTATGAATCTAATAAATGTTTTAAAAACTTAAACTGCAGACTGTATGTAATGTTAACTGGAAGAAAAACTAAGTCCATTTATAAGTAAAATACGGAAAAAATGGAACAAAATTTCCTTCTAGATACTAGCTTTTAATCATAAACAAGCTTCTGTCCAAGTTTGGTACAAATCCAGGATAGTTTAAGAAAGTTGTTTAAATTTTAAAAACTTTAACCACAGAGCGAATGTAATGTTAACTGGCAGAAAAACTAAGTCCATTTATAAGTAAAATACGGAAAAAATGGAATTTTTTTTTACAAAATTTACTTCTGGATACTAGCTTTTAATCATAAACAAGCTTCTGTCCAAGTTTGGTACAAATCCAGGATAGTTTAAGAAAGTTGTTAAAATTTTAAAAACTTTAACCACAGAGTGAATGTAATGTTAACTGGCAGAAAAACTAAGTCCATTTATAAGTAAAATACGGAAAAAATGGAATTTTTTTTTTACAAAATTTACTTCTGGATACTATCTTATGATCATAAACAAGCTCTTTCCAAGTTTGGTAGAAATCCAGGATAGTTTAAGAAAGTTATTAAAATTTCAAAAACTTTAACCACAGAGTGAATGTAATGTTTCCTGGCAGAAAAACTAAGTCCATTTATAAGTAAAATACGGAAAAAATGGATTTTTTTTTTTACAAAATTTACTTTTGAATATTATCTTATGATCATAAACAAGCTTCTGTCCAAGTTTGGTAGAAATCCAGGATAGTTTAAGAAAGTTATTAAAATTTGAAAAACTTTAACCACAGAGTGAATATTTGTGGACGCCGCCGACAACAACGACGACGCCGCCGACAGAATGTAGGATCGCTATGTCTCGCTTTTTCGACAAAAGTCGAAGGCTCGACAAAAACTATTCTACCATACATATTAAATGTACTTTAAATGGAAAGAAAAGTTACAAAAAGCATACCACATGAGTATAAAATGGTCTTAGGCCATGTAAGACTAAACATTATTTAGAGTCAATTTAGGCTGTAGCACATATAAAAATGCATACATAAACTATCAGAAATGGAAATTTGTTACTTTTTGCTCATTTCTATGCTAAGATGTCATGATACAAGAAGTCTAATTGCAAAAGGACTCTTGCATTCAACTTTTTTTGCAGACAGTATGGTCTGATGCACAGTTTTTTCACTTTTCAATGGAAAACTTGCATGTAGTTTTAGTCTCAACTGGCATATATTTGAACCACATACTATCCTACAGAAGAAAATAAAGATAGTATATGAAATGGATAAGGTGCACAGATCATTGTTCAGTGCTTTTTTTACAGATTTAGTGAAATATTTATGATGGACTACAAATTTTATGTACAAAGCTTTTCACATTTCACATACATCAAACAGGCCGTTCGACCAGGGCCTAAAAACAACACATTTTGCACCTTTTTTTCTGTGATAATCTACTTTTCTCTGTATTCAGGGTTCACAAATGGTTAATAGAATTTGTATTAATCATAGAAACACAAATATCAAAGCATAAAAATCTGTCAGATAGAAAGTCAGCATGCCTCTTAGGCTTAAACATGGAAACTGCTTTAAAATGCTTATTTTAGCCGTATAATGTCAAAATAGGACATTTTAACAGAATTTCTTTCAAATAAAGATGTAAATCCTGTACTTTTATTGAGTTTGACAAATTGAAACCAGCAAACCATTCAGGGACGTTGCCAAAGTACAGAATCTACATTTCCTGAATTCATCTCTTCGGCCCGTGAACACAGTTATTTCGTAGTGCATTTCTTTTAAATTTAAAAAATGGCACCTGCTCCATCTCAATAAGATTTTTACAGTGTAGTGTACTACTATTAGGACAAATAATATCAAAATTATAGAAAAGTCTACCAGCTCTAACTCAAAATATTGACAATTCTATGCTAAGACTATGTTAAGGGGGTCTAAAATTCAGTTTGACAGCTTCAGACATATTAGTTTTTGACCTTTTTTAACTGAACCAAATCACTACTTAACATAAAGATTCAGCACCCAAATTTTTTTAACATGTAATTTCGTCCCCTTACTTAATATTTCATGCATAAAATATAAAGAAATAAATTTGAAAACTGTATGAAAAAAATTTGCAACTTATACACTGTCCGCACTAGGGACTATATTTGTAGACAACGAAAAACTAAGGACGATAACTGTGTCCTCGGACCATATGTGAGATAACTACTGGGTAAGTATATATGGTACTTTTACTAGTCAAGTATATGTGATATACCTACTGGGAAGTATATATGATATACCTTCTAAGCAAGTATATGTGATATACCTACTGGGCAGGTATATATGGTACTTTTACTCGTCAAGTATATGTGATATACCTACTGGGCAGTTATATATGGTACTTTTACTCGTCAAGTATATGTGATATACCTACTGGGCAGGTAAATATGGTACTTTTACTAGTCAAGAATATGTGATATACCTACTGGGCAGGTATATATGGTACTTCTACTGTGCAAATATGTGGTAATTCTACTAAGTTTCATTTCATTTCAATGTATACTGCTAGTCATTTGGCACTTATTATCTTATAAAAATGCAAGAAATGAGAAGTCATTGTTCTGCTAAGAAGCCTGAGTACTCTAAAAATAATTGTAATCAAACAACATGTGTATCTTACCAGTTAATATATTTTGACAAAACATCCTTTGCTTTTTAATTCAAATAACTGATCTTTAGGAAATTAAAATTTGTTCACATCTTCAATATGTAACAAAATACTTGAAATACATGTTTAGACATGATTTTAATGATGCTATCAATGAAAACAATCACATGTCGTGACAGTATCAAACAAAAACAATCAATTTTTTGTTGTTCTGTAAAACAATTCATAAATAAAAAGCGTGTGCATGGGCCAAAAAAGTTTTTTTTATTGTATACTAAATATTTCAAACAGACCTTCAAGGGCATTACTTATAGTATACTATAAGTTTTATAAAAAATTGTACCCGTGAGAGCGCAAACAAGGCCATTTACCATAAATTTAATATTTCCAAGGGTCATAACTCTTTTTAAAAAAGTTGATCGTCCATCATTATATAACTTGTTCGAGATATTGCTGATATCAACCTATAGTATAAGTTTTATACAAATGTGGCAAGAATTGTACCCGTGAGAGTGTTAATGAGGCCATTTTCCATAAATTTAATATTTCCAAGGGGCATAACTCTTTCTTAAAAAGTCGATCGGCCACCATTATAAAACTTGTTCGAGATATTGCTGATATTAACCTATAGTATAAGTTTAAAAAAATCTGGCAAGAATTGTACCTGTGAGAGCCCTAACAAGACCGGGCGGACACAGGGACGTACGCCCGGTATTTCCATCTCCCCTGCAACACGTTACGCAGGAGACAAAAATAATTGGCATTTCCTATATGACTTGAAACTTGAATGCTTGCATTGAGTTATTAGGAGTAATGACATTTAAAATTCCATCAGATTGAAATAGGAAATTCAACTTGCCAATCTAGCTTAAGGCGAAGTGTACGTAATTGCACGCCTCTAGCGGAATTCAGGATAAAAAACGTGCGTCGTTAGTTACGCGGGTTATCTCCCCTACTCCAAGAAAGGAAAAATGGGCACATGAAAGAGAAATGACTTCGTGCGGTCTATCATGAATTCAAACAAGTATTCATGTGCTATCTCAAAACTTCAAAGAAATTATTAGAATGACTCCAATCAGAAATCTGAGTATCCTATTGTGAGTTAGTCTGACTCTATTACCACTGTTTCTGTTTTAGACACGCAGGAGCAGGTACACAATACGACTCGTGTTTATTTCAACAGAAGGTAAAAACGCCTAAACAACAAAATTATAACCAAATAAAAAATAAACCAGTGACAATTCTGCTTCTATTCGTATCAAATTCATTAAAATCAAACCAAAATTGACCCCACAATATTTTTTGAAAAACCATAGTTTTGAATGAAATGCACAGTGTACTGTAGATCCTGTAGCGTAAAATTGTAGGTAACGAATAATTATATTGCATGTGAATTTGTGTCTTGAACAAGAAAGACTTTGGCATGTCCGTTTTTATGCAATTGAAAATTTTATGATGTTTTATATTTTATTATTAAATTTATGTAAAAAGTATAAAAGATGCTAAGGGGTAATCGACCACTAGTACAACATTTATATAAGCCGAAGAAGAAGCCATCAGATTCCGTCCACAAAACATTACACACTCAGAAACTAAGAATTGTTCACTATTACATTTATCTCAGAATATGTAAAATCTATGTCATCCAAATCTCAGTTTTCAAGGTGCAGAAAATAAACAGGTGTCTTCTATTCCGTCCGCAATTTTTGGGGAAAGTAAAATCTAAATTTAGAACCATGGTTGAAACTGAAACTACACATGTATGATAAAAATAGAACGTGCTATTTTTTTTAATCAAATTCCGATTTCGAAGGGATAGCGAAATTTGTTCTCTTTTGTTGTGCTTTTGTGTATCATTCAGCAGTAGTATAAGGTAGGGAAAGAAGGGGTAGGGGTGAAGAATAATAGTTCTACAATGTCGGGGCTTTTTATAACCCGGCGACTATATACGGTATGGATTTTCTCATTGTTGAAGGCCGCATGATTGCCTATAACAATTGCTTACATCCACATCCTTTAAGGTAGCTGGGGTGTCTAAATGTTGGACGATAGATTTTTCTTACACTTCTGTAAGACTTCTGTGTCAATGTAATTTTAAATTTCAATATAAAAACTGGGGATCACGGACCTTGTTTTTTCGTAATAACACATTGAAATTAACGAAATTTGGGTTATTTTATATTGTTGATATAGGGGAAACTTAAGTTTTCCTTATTGCTGAAACATTAGACGATAGAATTGGCTAAAATTCAATGAGAGAATTGCTTTTCATTAATGAATCCGAAATATCAAATAAAAATAAGGGGTCACGGGCCTTATTTTCTTGAAAAAATCCCCAAAAATTTTAAATATACTTTACGACACTTAATTTCTTGATAGTTCAATCTTTAAACTTCAAGTTTTAGGTATTTTGTTGTATATTAAATGATACTTGGTAAAATATTTTTAAAACAAAAAAGTTTTTGCAATTAACATGATCAGAACGGACGCTCAGAAAAAGACACCCGATCTACCTTAAACGTGGCAGATAGTTGTCTCATTCGCAATCATACCACAGCTCCTTATGTTCATATTATATTAACAAAACTGCAATTCATTTGCATTATTTACAGGAACAATTTGTATGGCACTATACTAGGTAAACTCGTATAGCATCGCTCTTGGTATATTCTTATAGCATTACACCAGTACATTAATTTATATCATATCACTATGCACAAAGCTTTAGCATTACACAATACACAATGCTATAGCATTATACACAGTATACACAATGCTAAGTCTAACACTGGGAATGATCTTTGCTACGTGAAGTTAAAACTCCGATCTGTTTTACTCTGCTAAAATTCATATGCGGGTTCTTTTTTTGACCTTATTACAGTCATAAAAATTCTCAAGATAATATGCAGATGCAGTTTTCTTATTTTTTGGGAGTCGTGCATGTGGATATTTAACAAATTATGGAACAAAAAATTATTTCCTTTTTTACTTAAAATCTCCAGCAATATATATCATGCTTTGTCGTGTAGTTAAAGAAAAGGGAAAGCGATCGAGACAGGAAATTTTTTAAATAAAATTGCAGAGTTGCGTCACGCGCATGCGTGTGAACCTGACAAAAAATGGGCTTTGTGCGCAATCCCTCGAATAGCGCCGGAAATGGTGAGGATGAAAAGATGCAGCAAATTATATTCACTTTTTTAAAATACAAACATGCAGAAATAAGATTTTAAAAAAGACGTGTATACGCGATCCCAATATTATAACCGATTATTTAAATACGTATAGAATCATTCTGTCAACGCTGTGTTAACTGGGACAATTTTAAACTTGATATTTATTAGAACAATACAATATAAAAGAAAGAACATGTTGCCAATAAGACAACTCTCCACAAGAGTCCAAATGACACAGAAATTAACAACTATAGGTAACGTACGGCCTTCAACAATGATCAACGCCCATAGTCAGCTATAAATACAAGCATTTCAAAAAAGAAGTGGAACCCTGTCTAATTAAAAAAAGATGGAGTTTAAGTCTATATAGTAACTTTCTTTCACTTGCAGTATATTTATTTGCCAATTTGCTTTTTTTTTGGCAGCAGAAATATCCTTAAAAAATAGTCAGTTTATTTCCTTATTAATTGATTACGCTTGAGCATTTGCAATAATTAGGAAAATGGGTTATACACACTCAAGATTTTGTTACGACACTGTACGGTATAATAGCGTTATAGAGTAGAAATTGTGATGACGTTACAGTAGACATCAATAACGTCGCCGAATGTTTTTATTCTTTCCGCTAGAAATCAAACTTCCACAGGATATTGTTTGAAAACTAGCACGGTTGCTAAGGACTTTCTTTGCACCAATGGGTTCGTCGTTCATTTTTGAATCGCATATCGATTTTTAAAAAAATTCTGTGGAGCAACGAATTAGAAAATCTTGATAAAGTAAAAATATCTGCCGATTTTTATGATTTTCCCTATATATCCTTTGTATTTTTGGCTTATCATGCTGTTAATTTCAACAGCTTGTATCTGAAAAACGAAAACGGTTACCCCCTTTTTTTATTTTATTGTCTGATGTATTTTTACAAGCAGAATCCACATGTAAAATTAAAAAAAATTCTGTGGAGTAGTTAATTACGTACACTTCGCCTTAAATAGAAAATAACTTGATCATCAATTTCAGCATTGTGAATGTATTTCTTGTTTATAAAGCGATCACTTTAAATTATTAACACTTTTCACAATTTTTCAAGGCATGCAAAAGCAACTAAATCAATATTAACACTTAAATCATTTGTGAATCAATGTGAAAATTTTACTAAATACCAAAGAAAACCATGATTAATTTCAACAGTAGCAAACAGACTGTAGAATTTGGTAAAACACCCTAATCCATTTATAAAAGATAACTTTAAAATAAATCATCTGTTTTGATTGACAACTTCCACGCTTTCAATCATGTAGATAGTAATGGTATGGAATAGACCGGTGTTTGTACCAAGTTAATTCAAAGCTGAAATTTAATTTAAAGTATCTGTTTTAACTCCACTCAATGTGACTGTCATTTTGTAAAGAATACAATGGTTTTCTTACTTATTGGAGGCCAGCTAGTGACCAAGAAAATACATGAATAGATGAGGAAACCTGAACTGTATTCAATTTACATATAGTAATAAATATTCATTTAAATGTTGTTGGAAGCAAACTGTCGTTTTTACCTTTTCGATCCACTATTTAGAAAATTAACATTTTTCTTAATGTGTTTCCATCCAATTTTTAGAAAATCTACAAACGAAGGAGTCCGGTTTTGGCCCATGAAAATAAAATGTTTGACAACTCTTTCAAATTGGCACATAATATTTGGAAATGCATAGAGTCAAGAAATATAAATGAATAACATAAGATTTTTTATCTGATGACGTCACAGTTATGTCATAACATGTTCCGTTTACATGAAAACAATGAAAAATACAGAATTTATGCAGTTTTCCATCGTTTTTTCCATTGTGGAAACATCATGCACCACAAAGAAACAACAAAATAATTTAAGAGAAGCTTTATTATAACTATTGGCATATAGAAACTAGAGGCTCTTAAGAGCCTGTGTCGCTCACCTGATTCTACTTTGGTTTTGGAAATCATGTAAAAATAGATTAAAATCATAACAGATATCCTAATAATGAGTGAGGCCAAATTTGGTTTAATATTGGTCCTGTAATTTAATAAAAAATCCTGGTGGCCATCTTGAACAGTAAATCGGCAACAAAGTAGCAACACTTCATCAGCACCTCATAAGAAACATTTATGCCATGTTTTGGTTTCATTCCATTCAGTGCACCTCGAGAAGAAGCATTTGTATGTATTTCCCATAGGGTCTTATGTTAAAGGAAGTCCCCCCCATTGGCGGCCATCATGGATGAAGGATCAGCTTCAAAGTAACAAAACTTAGTCAGCACCTCATAAGGAACATTCATGCCATGTTTGGTTTCAATCCATTCAGTATGTGGTTCTCTAAAAGAAGACATTAGCTTCAAAGTAACAACACTTGGTCAGCACCTCAAAAGGAACATGCATGCCATGTTTGGTTTCATTCCATTCAATGGTTCTCTAAAAGAAAACATTTGTACGTATTTCTCATAGGGTCCTATGTTAAACTAAGTCCTCCGCTGGCGGCCATCTTAGATTATGGATAGGCTTCATAGTAACAACACTTGGTCAGCACCTCATAAGGAACATTCATGCCATGTTTGGTTTCATTGCATTCAGTGGTTCTTTAAAAGAAGACGTTTGTATGTATCTCCCATAGGGTCCTATGTTAAACTAAGTCCCCCGCTGGCTGCCATCTTGGATGATGGATCAGCTTCAAAGTAACAACACTTGGTCAGCACCTCATAAGGAACATTCTTGCCATGTTTGGTTTCATTCCATTCAGTGGTTCTCTAAAAGAAGACGTTTGTATGTGTTTCCCATAGGGTCCCATGTTAAACTAAGTCCTCCGCTGGTGGCCATCTTGGATTATGGATTGGCTTCAAAATAACAACACTCGGTCAGCACCTCATAAGGAACATTCATGCCATGTTTGGTTTCATTCCATTCAGTGGTTCACTAAAAGAAGACATTTGTATGTATTTCTCATAGGGTCCCATGTTAAACTAAGTCCCCTGCAGGCGGCCATCTTGGATTATGGATCGGCTTCAAAGTAACAACACTCGGTCAGCACCTCATAAGAAACATTCATGCCATGTTTGGTTTCATTCCATTCAGTGGTTCTCTAAAAGAAGACATTTGTATGTATTTCCCATAGGGTCCAATGTTAAACTAAGTCCCCTGCTGACGGCTATCTTGGATTATGGATCAGCTTCATAGTAACAACACTTGGTCAGCACCTCATAAGGAACATTCATGCCATGTTTGGTTTCATTCCACTCAGTGGTTCTCTAAAAGAAGACATTTGTATGTATTTCCCATAGGGTCCCATGTTAAACTGAGTCCCCCGCTGGCGGCCATCTTGGATTATGGATCGGCTTCAAAGTAACAACACTCGGTCAGCACCTCACAAGGAACATTCATACAATGTTTGGTTTCATTCCATTCAGTGGTTCTCTAAAAGAAGACATTTGTATGTATTTCCCATAGGGTCCTATGTTAAACTAAGTCCCCCGCTGGCGGCCATCTTGGATTATTGATCGGCTTCAAAGTAACAACACTCGGTCAGCACATCATAAGAAACATTCATGCCATGTTTGGTTTCATTCCATTCAGTGGTTCTCTAAAGGAAGACATTTGTATGTATTTCCCATAGGGTCCTATGTTAAACAAAGTCCCCCGCTGGCGGCCATCTTGGATGATGGATCCGCTACAAAGTAACAACACTTGGTCAGCACCTCATAAGGAACATTCATGCCATGTTTGGTTTCATTCCATTCGGTGGTTCTCTAGAAGAAGTTCAAAATGTAAAAAGTTAACGCCGACGACGGACGACAAGTGATGAGAAAAGCTCACTTGGCCCTTCGGGCCAGGTGAGCTAAAAAGAAGATTGCCAATGAGACAACTATCCACCAAAGTTCAAATAAAGTGGATGTAAGCAATTATAGGCAACCATGGGGCCTTGAGAAAAACCCATACCGTATAGTCGGTTATAAAAGGCACCAACATGAAAATTAATGAAATAATTCAACTGAGAAAACTAACGCCCTTAATTATTTATAACAAAACAATTTACGAAAAACAAATATGACAGACATGAACCAAAGACAACCACTGAACTACAGGCTTCTGACTTTGGAAAGGCACATAAAGAATGTGACAGGGTTAAACATGTTTTTGAGCACTCAACCCTACCCTAACCTGGGACAGTGGTGTAATAGCGCATCTATAAAAAACACCAAAAATAAAGTTGTTTCTTGGGTGCACATATACTTTGCCAATCTAAAATATACTTAAAATTTAATGAAAAACAAGGAAAATCGAGAAATTTTACAAAATATACAAATTCCGTCATGGTTTGTTGCCATGGTAACTCGTTAAATGTGAAATTTGTTTTTATTTTTCTGAATACCTAGTACCTTAGTCTAGTTAGGACAAATTTAAGAATATGTATGATCACTTTTAATATTTGGGCTGAATAAGGGCCTTATTGCCCCTACTCCTTTCTCTCTATGTGTTTCAATCCACTTTTTAAAAAATTTACAAAATTTTTCTCAATGTGTTTTGATCCCAGGCCAAGCCTTTTCAGAAATTTTATCAATGAGTTTTTGATCCACTACATTTGTACTTAGAAAATTTGCATTTTTTCTTATTGTGTGTTGATCTTCTAATTGAGAAAAACAAATATTTCCTATTACAACAACTGTTGATTCTATGAAAAACAAAATCATTAAATCATGTCTTGTTAGGTTTTAATGCCAAAACTTGCATTTTTCTTAGATAAATGATTACACTTCTGGTGTAAAAAGGACAGAGGTTCTGGCATAGAATCAGAACAATGTCATAAAATGAGATACTATCTCTTGGATTTAAGCTGTCTTGTCTCAATTAATGATCAGCAAAATTCATGTAAACTAACATGTTAGTCTGGTATATAAATGGATTCACACAGAAGGATGCCCTGTAAGCTGAACTTAAGTGTTTGGATGGAAATCAAGAATAAACTGTTGACACAGAGATATGTCTTGCCTGTATATAATTTTGATATTATAATACAAATATGAAATTAAAATACTTCATCGTGTAAACTTCGAAAAACATTCAAAGTCAATGGACAATCATTGAAGCTGAAGGGCCAAAAAATTGCTGTGGAAAAGAGCAATGACATTACTAAACCAACTGTATAACAAATACAATTGACTAATAGTAAGTGGTTCCCTTTAAACTAAACAACGTAAACGATGCAAAAGTTTCAAAGTCAATGAACCATGACTGAGAGGGCAGGTCATATATAATATCCATGGAAATGAGATGTGTAAATTCTAATCGCATTACAACTGAATACCAATATTATTGACTTAACACTAGTGGTTCATCTTAAAATGACCTAATAAAATTTAACATGTAAATTAAGCAAACTTTTAAAGTCAATAGACCATGACTGAGGGGACATGGCCAAATAATCTCCATGGTAATCATGGTACATGTAATGAAATGTGCCAATGCTAATACAACTGCATACAAAATAGCATCGACTTACCACTAGTGGTTCCCCATAAACTTACCTAGTCACATACTTGTATATTGTTGAAGCTTAGTCTCCAGAAACAGCATGCTTTAGTCTATTACCTACTTGACTTAATCAAGACAAGACAAAAATTAATATGAATAAGAATCTATGGTCTAGTGCAAAAAAAGGTAACATGTAACTATATCAACCAATTTAGAGGTAAATACTACTTTGGACTCATTTTAGCCCATATTTATTATAGGATTAAACACATTTTTTCTAGAGGTTATTGATGTGTAAACCGGGGCGATTAACTCACAAACTGAATAAAAGTCCAAAGGACTTTTATGTAAAGTTTGTGAGTTAGAGACCCGGTTTACACATCAATAACCTCTAGAAAAAATGTGTTTAATCCTTATAATTCTTAAGCCAAATATTTTTAATTAACATTTTTTTGTGTAAAGGCTACTATAATTACCATCAAATGAACAATTGGCAGGTCGTAACTAAGGAGTTGGCCGCCATATTGACTTTCTAAAATCCATAAATGTTCGATAAATGCAACGGAATCTAAAATAAAATAGCACCTACCTCCAAAACTTCATTTTATTTAGATATTATCCGAATTGAAAGCGTACAAGTAACGAAGTAATCTTTCCCTTGAAAGTTTTCATTCGTATGACGTCGTGTTTTGCCATGACGTAAACTCGCCAAATCATTCATGAAATTTCGCGGAATTTTATTTAAATTTTAATTTTATACATTTTCGAAGCTTTAGTGCATTTATTTAATTCATTTCTTGTTATAAATACATTAGAATAGAAACAACTGTTATGTATTTGTTTTTTTAATCTCAATTTGCTTAAATTCCCGGGATCCCTGCAAGCATGTGTATCGCGCATGAATAGATTACGAAAGTAGTTTCGGTAACATGGTTTATCGAAGTGTAAACCAACAGAAAAATTCTAATTAACCAATCCAATTCAAGTGTTTATAGATATGCAAATCATATAAGAATTATTGAAAGATCGACAAAGTGAAAGATTTTTTTTTTCTAGAGAAGCATATTTCAAGAGTGCAAGATCTCTGAATTTTGGCATATATGCATGTAAATACTTGATATACCAACTTAACACATTTTACAGAGAAAAATGGGTCTGTTATATATTATCATGTTTGATGGAGCAGGTTTACTATAAATTCAAGAAGGTTGAGCTTTTTAATTTGTCAATGATCAAATTAGAGATCAGAGCATGTGAATTGACACTTCTCACTGAAAACAAATGTCTACAGAAGAGAAAGTAAAACTATGCATTATACTTGTATAGACAAAATAGATTAATCTGATACTGACCAGCAGAAGTAACATATGTTGTAAACATAATACCTCAACAATTCATTTAACCTATCATACTACTACAATGTCAATATAAAGAAATCAATTGATTTGACTGACATTACAATTCTAAACAATATCATGTTTCTACAGACAAATATGTACATCAATAAAACATTGTATAGATACCAAATTCCTCTCCACAATTCGACAAAATAACTTGAACGAAATGCCTATGAATGTCATATGAACAAAACTGCATATTCCAACAATTATCTGAAATGGGGTCAGACAGGAGGACAACATGGGGATACAAATGTAACATATTGAATGAGTAGAATACATACCAATTAATCTGATACTAGTATACCACAAAGAGAAGAGAATTCCAAGGAACCTAACAATTTACACGTACCTGTGTGAATAAATACAAGATATAGGATATACTGTGTCAATGAGTTAGTAAAATTGCCATAGAAGGTGAGCCAAGTTCAATTAAAGAGTAAATGACATCATTTAACAATCTACTCTAATTATGACTTATAAAATAAGCATTGTGACAACAGAAATAGACAGGCAAATGCATCAATATGAAAGTTATCTATATGGCTACAAGCTTTAACTTTGACCTTTGATTTCTATCATTGTAACAATCAAAACCAAATATAAGTCAAATGGTGTTTGAATTTTTAGCTGTCATGTTCCTACAATTTTTTTTCTACTGAAATGCCATTATGACCTTTGACCTTGAAATTACAAATCGAATAGTTCCTCCTCTTACTGTGATCAAGCACTGTTCCAATTTAAAAACAAATTGGAAGCAGCTTTATGAAGTATATAATCTTTTTATAAAATGACCTTCTTTGACCTCAACCCTTGACCTCTGATCTAAAATCTATTAAACATCATGACCAAATATAAAATTAAATCTGGTGAAGACTATTTTTAATTCATTAGTTGATTGAATTGTTTGTTACTTGATTATTGTCCAGTGACAAATATTTCCTGCCAGGATGAAAACAAATTAAACAATAAATCCATTGGGTAGTTTTGCTGAGTGTGTTTATCAATAGTTATGGAAATGAGTGTCAAATTTGGACTGCAACAAACACAGAAGGTATTTAGTTTGTAATTTGTAGTAGTTATTTATATTTTGCCTTGCTATGGGTTACCTATGTGCCACTCAAGTAGTTGTGAAATTCAGAGAGCAATATTAAAAATCCCCATTTCAACTAAATGCAGCTGTATATTTAAACAAATTGCACTGCCATATAGAGACCCCCTCAGCAAGGGTCTTTCTTCCCAACTTGACAATTATCCACAGTGACCATATTTCCAAATGCCAGTAAACCCTAGGGTTGTAAATCATGGGCTCTATATTGTGCCTACAAGTGTTTTTATTATTCCCAACTTGACAATTATCCACAGTGACCATATTTCCAAATGCCAGTAAACCCTAGGGTTGTAAATAATGGGCTCTATTTTGTGCCTACAAGTGTTTTGTCACAAATAAAAACACATAGCATTCTTCCTGTATTAGATATGATTTATTGTAGCTTTCCTTTTCCTGATAACTCACCATTTACTTAGCCAGAAAATTATCAAGTAGATTATTGGAAATCAACCAAAACAAATTCTAGTCTGATTGATAGATAATGGATTCCTACACACCTGAATCTCAGGTATAAACAATCAATATCCATGCTTTACAGAGCAGGTGTTTATATATCTGTACTATACATCATAAGCTAAGAAAATATCAGTGTAGCAGAAGATCAGTATATTGCAGTTCTCCCTAAGGATGAGTAAAAACATGTTTTATTCAACCAATGCCAAGGACATTCATGTTTATATTCAGACTTATTGATTAAATTAAAAGTTCAGAATACCCTCTTTCCTGTGTTATGAATAATAGCTTTTCTATCCTTTCTAATGCAACTGGGACATGCAATTCTATTTTTCAGTTATCACATGTTCTGAAGTTGTTTTTTTCCAAAAGACTGTTTGTTAATAATGAAACAGTAAACAATTGAAATGTTATCAAATGTGCAGCCATTATATATCATCTGACTGCAGTATGGAAATCGGCTGAGTTTTAAGATTTTTATAATGAATATAAATATCAGAAGTGGTATGATTTAGTCGATGTAACAATTCTCCACCAGAGACCAAATGACATAGAGGTTAGCAACTATCATAGGGATAAATGCATGAACCTTTCAGCAGAAACAATTCTCCTTGAAATAAATGAAATGTTATGGTAAATTAACAGAAAAATGTTGTAACTGTTTAAAAATCCAAAGAAAAAGCTGAAATTTAAACAATTACATGTCTCTATAATCCCATTTTTAGCATTATTATTATATTAATCCCATTTTAGTGTGTCTAAATCTGGCTTAAGTGTATTCATAGAATCTAATACAAGCAATGCCCAGAGTTCCTACAATCAACACAAACTCTTTGAAGCTTTCAAGAAATTGAAAATGTATTGCCAAGGGAAAACTGAAAAAATATATTAAATGAAGTAATTCTGTCATACCTTTGTTAACAGTGGGAGATTTTGTGGGATATTATTATCTGAATTTCTAATATTGTCAAAGATAGACCATGCTGTAGTTCAATATATTTAAAATTTGTATTTTATCTAATTTTTTTAGGTGGTGGTGGAGGAAGGGGAGAAGAGTGGTAAAGATAATTTGAAAATTATATCAAATTATAAAATGCCAACAAATTAAAAAATGTCTATAAGATCTTCCATACTGAATGAATATGTAAATACAAGAAACCTTGAAGCGTATGTCTAAAATTGTACTATTGTTTGTGAAATACAAAACAATCTTGTGTAATATACTAGTAGCCACAGAAAAAAATGCAATAAAAAAAGAACTAAATTTTATAAATTTGTAGCATGTACTTGCAACCTACAATAAAACATGATGGATTCCTGTTAATCTTATTACAAATGCACATTTATAAGAATATTTAGTACATGTAATGATTAAAACATAAATCTTGTGCAGGCTTAAAGAGTGATGGATATTTATGTATTACATCTTTCATTTTCATTTAATTTTGTAATAGAATGAACAAATGCATTATGAGTGGTACTATAAAGAATCCCATCTCTTTTCTTTTATTATGACAAAATGTGTTTTAAACAGTACAATATTATTTGAATAATGGGAATACTCAACTTTCTTCAAAATGAACTCTAAAACATATTGGAGATCATACCACCTCTCCTTAATTTTATATCTATAAACTGAAGACAAATGTTCCTGGTCTAGAATACTACAATTGTAGGTCATATATCATTGAGACACTGCAGTTACAACCCAATGAAACAAAATACAAAATGACATTTAATAGAGGTCAACAACATTGGTTAACACATCATTTTTGCAGAAATCAGATCAAGTTTGAAGAAAAAAAAACAGGAACTGTAGATTTGTCCATTTAATGGATTGAGAAAAAAGTTCTATTTTGTTGGATACATGATTTCTTGGTCATTACTGATTCTGAATATAAACCTTTCGGAAATTGGATTTTTTTGAATATTCAAAATCCTAGTTCACCTAATAAAAACCATGAAAATTAGAGCTGAATGAATAACAACGAGTCAACAGTTACTTTTTAACTAATGGTTATCAAGATTTTGTAAAGTGCTTGGATTCTTAAATAATCCATCATTCTGTATGCTGTGACAAAGTCAAATGAGTTTTCAGCCAACTTAAATGGATGGCAAGTTATCAGTTATATCAACTAAAATTACCAAGTATTTATACAGAATTGCAATTGATTTGCATAACTTTTCATGATCATTCAAATGAACATGTTTATATAATTGTCTCTTATGTTTATAACTTATTTTACAAATAAAAATGTTTGATGCATCAGACCGTGATTTACAAGGGAAGGATAACTACAGTATTAGTCAATTTTTATTACAGATTGTACTGCATGTACATTTGAGTTTATGGGTAAAACCAAGAATATGTGTTCATAAGACACCATGCTAGTACAAATACAGGTTCAGTGAACCATAAATCTATGGCAAAACGCTATTTTGGCATATAAATTAAAAGGCCACCAATATTATGGGTCTTCAACACAGCGAGAAAATCCTGCAACGGGAGGCAGGCTAATCAGCTGGCCCCTAAATAATAATGTATACTAGTTCAGCGATAATGGTTCTCTTCATAATGAACGTTTGTACAAAGTTTCAAGTTGATGTGAACACAATCTAACTCAAACCAAAACTTTAATCTACCTTAAGAAAATCTAAGTTCAAACTTTAACCTGGTATGCAACAGATCAGTAAACCGAAAAACAAAATGCCCCTGTACTATAATCCTCAGCAAGGAATACAAAATTTAACCTTTACAGTTATCTGAAAAGAATGCTATTTGTCTGGATTCTTTTTTACTATTACGTAGATTTTGAATACTTTTCTTAAATGTAGGATTTACAAAATGTAAATAGTGACAACTGATTTCATTGCCTTCATATTGTCATATCGGAAAAATGTTAAAATATTGAAAATTGAGCTACATCCTACAAATCATTTAAGAACACAGAAAATGAAAATGAACTTTTATCAGAAGATGGTATTATAATGATTCAAAACAATTTTATTTAAACCTACCTTGAATTTTTTTTTTACTTCCAATAAATCAAAAAGAACACTGTGCACTAATAACTAAGCCAACATTATATATAATGGAGAAGACTCGATATAACAAATAAATCAAACATATAGAGAATAAAAATATCTGACATCAATATATGTCTCTTTTTTCATCACTGCTATCTGAGAACACAAACTTTCAGTATGACCATTGCATGGTAAATCAGGATAATCTGATCTGTACAATTAGTCTGTTGAGGATGTAAATAGTTAATTAAAATTCATCTTCAGTATTGATCTCAACAGAATTTTATATAAATTGTCCTTTCATTCTTTTAACTCTTACATAATTATTAATGACAAAAACAATTGCAGTCTTTTATATCAAGATAGGACATAGATCAATACTTTCTTCCAAAAAAAACCTCAAGATTGGATTGAATAAAGGTGATCTCTTTCCCCCAAAAAAACCTCGTCTATATCAAGATTGGATTGAATAAAGGTGATCTCAGACCTTACACTTCTATTGATATATTGCTCTTGGGAAATTAATGGAAAATCAAGTAATTAGCTAGTATTCACCCTATGTTTAAATAAATGCTGGAAAGGATAATTTACTGGACATCAAACAGCTGATTAAAGTCTACAACTCATCATTGTAAACTTAATCAATTTAGACTTTTTTTTTTATCAATTTCCAATACACTTTTATTAGCTGAGCAGTTAAATTTAAGGTTCCAACAATCATAAAAAGCATAGTTTCAGCCAATCAGAAAAAGCCTTGTTTAAGCCAATCAGTAAAAGCATTGTTTGAGCCATAACCATCATGTCTGTAATCTTATAAGCACCAATGTCCATGCCTGTAATCTATCTAGAATCCAAGTTGCATTGTTCTCATCATTATTATTGACAAGTTTTGTCATTTTTGCTTCATTATTCAAAAGAATCACATGGCCTGTATTTACCAAACTGATAAACAAAGTATTATAATACAGTCAACACACTGTATTGTTCTTATCTTTATAGGTATTTTCATCTGCGGGGAGTGAGTTTTGTGGTTGCCATTTTGACAACAGTTTCAGGGGTGGTAAAATTGCAGCTAAATATGAGTGATAAAATTGTATTCAACTCTAAAAATGTCATATTTGCAAACATACATGTAATTGTTTGATAAAACCTTTATCAGATATTTTGTATGCATCATTAGTTATTCAACTTCCCTGACTTTTCCAATCTTTCATTCTAAATATTCAGACAGAATATTTTCTCCAACATTATTATAATTCAGGGAACATTTAAGGAAACTAAGACAAGACCTATATGTTCAGTGGACCCTGAATTGGGGTCAAAACTCTTATTTGGCTTAAACTTAGAAAGATCATATCATAGGGAACATGTGTACTAAGTTTCAAGTTGATTGGACTTCAACTTTATCAAAAACGACCTTGACCAAAAACTTAAACCTGAAGCCGGACAGACGGATGGATGCACAGACTAGAAAACATAATGCCCTTACTACTATCGTAACCAACTACAAATATCTAAATTTCTTTTCACAAGGGTTACAATTTCCACATTATATATATCCTCAAAAACTACAGCTATCGATATCGTGAGAAGAAAGAAATACCACTTAGATAAAGACTGCAGTGTTTGACTTACATCAGTATTGACAGATAGATAACAAAGAGCTTGTCAATGTCTTAAGTAACACTACTTAGTACTGACACAGCTCTGACAAACTCGTCAATACTTTGGTGAATAGTGGTCCTACATATAATACTAACATATCCACTTTCATTAAGGGCAAAGGTTGTTTTATTTTTATTATCAAATTGTCTTTCATATCTATCATAAGATTCTCTGAGTCTGCAATGACAACTTATTCAAGGACATTTAATCAAGTTCTTTGTGAATTCTCAGGAGGGATTTGGAAACTATTAGCTCCTATTATGAGTAAAAACAGATGTGGGACAGCCAATATTAGACAGAAACCCAAGTACAAAATAACCAAATTTAGCCTGTATAACTCAGATATCATCTTTGCTCAATTGTTTAAGATGTCATTTTAAGTTCATAAATACAAATGATGAAACATTCATGAACTAAGAAATTTATCCTATTTTCAACTGTGTCTGGAATCTCCAAATGCAAAAAGTTAAACATGTAGATTATATGGATCCTCATTTAAAACAATGCAGGATATCCAACTGCTCTTAGGGTTGTTAATCCTATTTTAAAATTACAGAAAGAAAGAAAGAAAAAAAAAAAAAAAAAAAAAACATGCTACATACAACTTTATAATTTTATGTTATTTGCTCAAATTTGAGCTACCTAATATTCAACCCTCCTCTCCCTCAACTATATAACTAATCCAGCTAAAATTGAGCAGGTTTACCCATTTCCTGCCTACTCTATAATTTAGTCCTAAAAAATTAAACAGAGTTAAAAGCCATCTGGTTGAATTATACCCAACATTTCCTGTATTCAATCAAGAGTAAAACTCATGACATTGTTAAGCTCTTCTAATTACACAATCTTACCAAAAATCGTCTAAATATCGGAAAAGAAGGCTGACACAGTCAACTAGTTTTAATGAAACTGTCAGTGGTCAAGGCAGTAATTTATAGAAAAGTACACTTCACATTTCAAACAAAACAAAAACCTGATATAAGATCTGTAATTACTAGGGTTACTCATTCCACAATTATAGACTAAATATCAGCATACTATTGTTCAATGTCTACTTAAAAGAAGAAAAACCACATTAAAACTCCTATATTGTCTGTGCTATTCTTTACACATTTATAGAATGACTAAACATCAGTTCATTAAAATCAGTACAGAAACTGTTATTTTCAAGGAAAGATGAAAACTGCATAAAGTGAGCAGTACAAGTCAGAATAAATTTTACTGTCTTTACCTATGTTTGCTTTATCAGGCCTATACTAGTGTATACAAAATGTAAGTAAAAGTTTATATGTTTGAGGTCTAGGTCATGTCATATTAACTGGCTGAAAAGTTCTCATCATGAACTTCCTAAATACATATTTTGTTGTTCTATGTAAAGGTGGCAATAAGATACTGAGGAAGTAATGCAAATTTTTGATGCTGCCTTTGAAAAGTAATACCAATGTCTCACCTGGCGAATCATGGCTCATTACAAGAGAAACCACAAGAGTTACTAAACATTCAAAGAGGTAAACACCTTTATGAAACACCCACCATAAGTACAAATTAATTCATCACTCTATATATTCAGTATGCCATACAGATATAAATATAACTCTGTTAAACTCATTAGTTACTACTGTTTTTCTGATCATAGTTTATATTTATATTCCTTTAGCTGGTTTTTACTATCTCTGATATATCTAAATGCTTTACTTATTGAACTCTGATTATGAGGATGATAGATGGAAGATCTTCTTCAAAACAATGAAAGAAATGGGCTTGCTGTAATTCAATAGCAAAAATGAGTAAATCTTAAAGAGACTTCTTTGAACATTGAATCTAGCTAAATGAAGCTTGGAATAATATTGCATAATATTGAACACACTGCATTCACATGTAATTTAATTTCTTATTCAGACTTTATTAAGTGGGTATTATGTTGAAATTTACTTTTAATTATGCATTCTAAAACACTAAGACATACATTTTGCATTTGAAGTCCAAAAGTTCAATTAATATTTTTGGTTCATCTTGACAGAGACTATTGTGAAAAAAAGGTTTGCATACAACCTAAATTCTTTCAATATTTTTACATTCAAAGGGAAATGAACTCTTTACCCCATGAGGAATGTAAAATTGAAATAATAAAAAAAGAAATCAATTTTTTTCCCCAGGAAATCAGGAAGTGATTATATATAAACCTTGAAATGTCTCATATTCTTAATTTGATCATCATAAAACAATGTTTTACTGTTTTTTGAGTTGAGCTCTAACAACATTTATCAAAAAAAAACTTAACATTGAACTGATTGAACCATGAAAATAAAGTTTGTGTCAAAAAATATGTTCACTATACAACAATTGTATATACCAAATGCAGCTGATCTATTACTAATAGTAACTGAGAATCTGACATAAACATGAAAACTTACTGTTGATCAATGAACCATGAAAATGAGGTCAAACAAAGTGACGGCCATAAGAAAAACATGTAAGACAAGTAATCACATAACCATACACCTATATTTGATCACATTCACCTTATAAATTATCACTGAACCACGAAGATGAGTTAAAAGAAAAAAGACCCCCCTTTCAGGCAGAAAAGTAGCCTTGAAACTGTCCAAGGCATGAAACTCATTGAATCATGTATTTTTGAAGGGCAAATATTAAATGAAAATTATTGGCTGATGGAATATACACATGAAAACAATGCTACAGACAAAATATAGTTGATATATAGTAACCGAGACACTGACATGAACGAAAACTTTTAATTTTATCATTAGGCAATTAAAATGATGTCAATATCAGCCAACTCCTGTCGGACAGATTTATACACCTTATAACTGGTTTATCCAACAAATATATTTGCCTTATTATTCTTGTAACTGAGAAAATGGCTAATTATGGAAATCAATGTTGTTCATGAAAAAAGGTAGAGGTCAGGTGACATCTGTCAGACAGGCATTTACACTTTACAAAATTTCTATATACCAAATACAGTTAATCTTTTTCTCACATTACCAAGGAAACTTTTTGCATGCATAAGCCTGAAAACTAGTAATTGGTCATTGAAAAGAGGTCAAGGTCAAGTGATTCTTATTCATTATACCTTACAATGATTACATTGACAAAAATAAGCTGAACTATTACTCATTATACTAAGAAACTGACCTACTGAAACTCAATATTGACACAAGAAGGCAATTGAAGCATGGAAATGAAGTTAAAGACATCTTTACCACAAACACTTATATGCATATATTGATTGTCCTAAATTACAACTCCCCTACCTTCTGAAATATTAGGTTTTATACAATAAGTTAAAGTCTATTTTGTGTAATAGCCTAAAAATGTAAGGCAAGACAAATTTCAAAATAATTGTTTCTATACCTGCAATTCTTGTTGACTCATTTGAATCCTTAAACATAATTTTCTGAACTGGAGTGACCTCAGAAAACAGGAATTATACAAATCTTTTAGACCTGCCACATTATCACTGTATAATGTACACAGTCAGTGACACCTAAAATACAAAAATATCTCACTGTAAAGACTCTGCCAAGACTTTCACTTCCTATTTTCTGTGCCAAGAATCAATGTCGTATATGACTGAATATCAATGACGTTCTGTACAAGAAGTATAATAACACTTTCCTTCGTTTAATGTCAAATACATATTCCCTTGTGTCAAATATTGATAAATCCAACCAGTTAATTTGTATTTTTTCTAACACTCTTTAGGATATAATAGAGCATGCATAGGCTTAAAGGTTAAATGCAACAGTTTTTAACTATTCACTCATTTATCAACTTTCAGAACAGAAATGACTCTTCATAAGTTTCAGTCATTCAAACTGCTATATTCTTGACATATCATCTAAGTTGAGCATTTCAAATGTGAAAGATTGGACAAAAGTATGTGTATAGCAATTACAAAAGGATTAATACCCCTCGTTTTTTGTGGGGTTCATGTTGCTTAGTCTTAAGTTTTCTATGTTATGTTTTGTTTACTGTTGTTTGTCTTTTGGTCTTTTTCTTTCTTTTGCAATAGCATTGTCTGTTTATTTTCACTTTATGAGTTTGAATGTCCCTTTGGTATCTCTCTTTTAAATGATGTAAAAATGTTTAAATGTATAAAATAACAATATAGTTATCCTTTGGTTGGCCATTACAACGATTATAATCAGATACAGGGCACATAATTCTATAACTGTATAACCCTGAAAGATTACAATGACTTATACAAGGTTAATATTGAAACCTTTAGCACAACACTCTTCGGGATCAGGGGTTGCCGCCAAAGTTTTCTCTTCCAAAAGCTTTTATAAATAGACATAAAATGCTTCGCTGGGCGCAGCTTGATACGACCGCAGAGGTCGAACCCAAAACAGTTGGGGCAAGTATGGACACAACATTCAAGCCTGATACAGCACTGAATTTGGATTGTGACTAAATATTTGACACAGCATAGGTTTCTGACACAGAATGAATGTGGTCTAAGAACTTAAATTTTTTTAATTTACCTATTCAAACCATATCATTATTATTTGCTTTTATATATTAATCAGAAATAACCAATTTAAAATATCAGAAACAACCAATTTAAAATGGAAAATTTTAAAGAAAAAAAAGGAAAAAAAATACCCCCCCCCCCCAAATTTTTTGAACCCCCTTATGATTCATCACCCCCAAACTCAATCCCAGCCTTCCCTTTGTGGTATGGTACCTTGCAGTACAATTTCAGAGAGATCCATACACTTGAACACAAGTTATTGTCTGGAAACTAGAATAAACAGCTGCGCCATGGGCGCATGATACGCCCGTCGTCTTGTGTGTGAATTTTTATGCAATAAGCATAAATAGTTTCTGACATACGGCGTGACATGCGAAAACCCCCTTTTTTTTTTTAACAAAAAACTCAATATCTCTAAAATAAAATTTTGAATCAAAACCAAAAAGTATACAGATCTTTAGATTAATATAACTAAGAAGTGTGTAAAATTTTAAGCAATAATCATAAATCGTTTTTGAGATACGGCGCAACATGTGAAATCCCCCCCTTTAAAAAAAAAATTAATCAATATCTCAAAAATAAAATTTTGAATCAAAACCAAAAAGTATACAGATCTTTAGATTAATATAACTAAGAAGTGTGTAAAATTTTAAGCAATAATCATAAATCGTTTTTGAGATACGGTGCAACATGTGAAAAACCCCTCCCCCTTTTTTTACAAAATACTCAATAACTCAAAAATAAAATTTTGAATCATCACCAAAAAGTATACAGATCTTAAGGTCAATATAACTAAGAAGTGTGTAAAGTTTTAAGCAATAATCATAAACTGTTTTTGAGATACGGCGCGACATGTGAAAAACCCCTCCCCCTTTTTTAACAAAATACTCAATATCTCTAAAATAAAATTTTGAATCATCACCAAAAAGTATACAGATCTTAAGATTAATATAACTAAGAAGTGTGTAAAGTTGAAAGCAATAATCATAAATTGTTTTTGAGATACGGCGCGACATGTGAAAAAAAACACACACCTGTTTTAGTTACTAAGTCCCGTAACTCAAAAAGTTTTAATCTAATTTTCACCAAAAAGTATACAGATCGTTTGACCATCATAAGAAACAACTATATTAAGTTTCATGAAATTTGGATAAGTCATTCTCAAGTTACGGGGCGACATGTTTACGCCGGACAGACAGACGGACAGACGGACGGACGCCGGACATTTGTATACCATAATACGTCCCGTCAAAAATTTGACGGGTGTATAAAAATGCTTGTTTTTTGGCCCCTTTTTGGCCACAAATTCCTAAACGTTTAAGGCAATTACCCTTAATCTTAAACCCAGCTTTCCCTTTGTGATATGGAACCTTGTAGTACAATTTCAGAAAGATCCATACACTTACACACAAGTCATTGTCCTGAAACTAGAAAAATGCTTGTTTTTTTTCCCCTTTTGTGCCCCTAATTCCTAAAATCTTGAGGCAATTACCCCCAAAATCAATCCCAGCCTTCCCTTTGTGGTATGGTACCTTGCAGTACAATTTCAGAGAGATCCATACACTTGAACACAAGTTATTGTCTGGAAACTAGAAAAATGCATATTTTTGGCCCCTTATTCCTAAACGTTTTGGGCAATTACACCCAAACTAAATTCCAGCTTTCCCTTTGTGATATGGAACCTTGTAGTACAATTTCAGAAAGATCCATACACTTACACACAAGTTATTGTCATGAAACTAGAAAAATGTTTGTTTTTTTCCCATTTTTTGGCCCTAATTCCTAAAATCTTGAGGCAATTACCCCCAAAATCAATCCCAGCCTTCCCTTTGTGGTATGGTACCTTGCAGTACAATTTCAGAGAGATCCATACACTTGAACACAAGTTATTGTCTGGAAACTAGAAAAATGCTTATTTTTGGCCCCTTTTTCCTAATCGTTTTGGGCAATTACACCCAAACTATATTCCAGCTTTCCCTTTGTGATATGGAACCTTGTAGTACAATTTCAGAAAGATCCATACACTTACACACAAGTTATTGTCATGAAACTAGAAAAATGCTTGTTTTTTGCCCCTTTTTTGGCCCCTAATTCCTAAAATTTGGAGGCAATTACCCCCAAAATCAATCACAGCATTCCCTTTATGATATGGAACCTTGTGGTACAATGTCAGAGAGATCCATATACTAACACACAAGTTATGTCTGGAAGTTACAAAAATACTTATTTTTGGCCCCTAATTCCTTAACTGTTGGTACCATAACCCCCAAAATCAATCCCAACCCAACCTATTTCATAGAGATCCATTTACTTAAACTAAAGTTAGAGTGTGAAAACCAATGTGTCTTCGGACGACGACGTCAACGCCATACCAATATACGACCGCAAAATTTTTTTGCGGTCATATAAAAAACTGATGTAGCAACACAAATAATACATAATGAAGGGGTCATTATTAATCTTCGAAATTTTATAATGTGATGTGCCTAAAAATATTCATTTTGTATAAAATGTTATATTAAAACTCTTTCTATATGAAATTTGTATTATTCTGGTCAAATAAAAAAAAATAAAAATAAAAATCTGAAAGCCAATTAATACCCTTCATACTCCTTCAATGCTATAGGTAAGAATAGAAAAATGAGAAAAATAGATAACTAGAGGCTCTAAAGAGCCTGTGTCGCTCACCTTGGTCTATGTGCATATTAAACAAAGGACACAGATGGATTCATGACAAAATTGTGTTTTGGTGATGGTGATGTGTTTGTAGATCTTACTTTACTGAACATTCTTGCTGCTTACAATTATCTCTATCTATAATGAACTTGGCCCAGTAGTTACAGTGGAAAATATTTTGTAAAAATTTACCAAAATTTACAAAATTTATGAAAATTGTAAAAAATTGACTATAAAGGGCCAATAACTCCTTAAGGGGTCAATTGACAATTTTAGTCATGTTGACTTATTTGTAGATCTTACTTTGCTGTACATTATTGCCGTTTACAGTTTATCTCTATCTATAATAATATTCAAGATAATAACCAAAAGCTGCAAAATTTTCTTAAAATTACCAATTCAGGGACAGCAACCCAACAACGTGTTGCCTGATTGGTCTGAAAATTTCAGGGCAGTTAGATCTTGACCTAATAAACAATTTTATCCTCGTCAGATTTGCTCTAAATGCTTTGGTTTCAGAGATATGAGCCAAAAACTGCATTTTACCCTATGTACTATTTTTTAGCCATGTTGGCCATCTTGGTTCGCAGGTGGGATCATCGGACACATTTTTTAAACTAGATACCCTAATGATGATTGTGGACAAGTTTGGTAAAATCTGTCTTAGTAGTTTCAGAGGAGAAGATTTTTGTAAAAGATTACAAAAATTTACGAAAAATGGTTAAAAATTGATTATAAAGGGCAATGACTCCTTAAGGGGTCAACTGACCATTTTGGTCAAGTTGACTTATTTGTAGATCTTACTTTGCTGAACATTATTGCTGTTTACAGTTTATCTCTATCTATAATAATATTCAAGATAAAGACCAAAAACGGCAAAATTTCCTTAAAATTACCAATTCAGGGGCAGCAACCCAACAATGGGTTGTCTGATTCATCTGAAAATTTCAGGGCAGATAGATCTTGACCTGATAAACAATTTTACCCCCATGTCAGATTTGCTCTAAATGCTTTGATTTCAGAGATATAAGCCAAAATCTACATTTTACCCCTATGTTCTATTTTTAGCCATGGTGGCCATCTTGGTTGGTTGGCCGGGTCACCGGACACATTTTTTAAACTAGATACCCCAATGATGATTGTGGCCAAGTTTGGTTAAATTTGGCCAAGAAGTTTCAGAGGAGAAGATTTTTGTAAAAGTTAACGGACGACGGATGCCAAGTGATGAAAAAAGCTCACTTGGCCCTGTGGGCCAGGTGAGCTAAAAATGAAGTGGGAGAAGGAGTAATGTGGTTGCCTCTACGTCAACGGTATAGAACCTAAATATGAAATTTAATTCTAAAAACATATATAGGTTCTTCAGAAATACACGAAGGCATTATATTGTCGAAATCCGGATATGGTGTACAAATTTTTTTCTGGCAATCTTCAGGCGACGATTTAACAATGACCTTGACGACAATACCGATGGTAACATTCATTACATTACAATAATGGTAAGGGGAGATAAATCAAACGTGTTTACGTAGATCCGTTTATATATATATATATATATATATACACATGATATATGATCAGATCAGTTTTCAAAACTAGGATCAGTGACAGGTCAGATCTGTTAAATGGTCGACATTGGTCTGTCATAAATGTTTCAAGAGAATCAAGAATGTGTCCATAGTACACGGATGCCCCAGTCGCACTATCATTTTCTATGTTCAGTGGACCGTGAAATTGGGGTCAAACATCTAATTTGGCAATAAAATTAGAAAGATCATATCATATCATAAGGAACATGTGTACTAAGTTTCAAGTTGATTGGATTTCAACTTCATCGAAAACTACCTTGACCAAAAACTTTAACCTGAAGCAGGACAAACGGACGAACAAACAGAAAAACATAATGCCCCTCTACTATCGTAGGTGTGGCATAAAAACAATGATGTCAAATACATTGCCAGTCAACATGGATAGGTATGTAATAAGTGAATGACAAGTTTTTATAATATACATTATTATAATAATCAAATTAACATCAACATGGTCAATTATATACAAGTATAGACTAAAATTGTACATTTTTCAACAAGGTTGATAAGTGGCTGCCAACCCACATTAAAGGGAAAAGACTGCTCTGTTTTTTTATTGTCTTTACTTCAAACATAGAAGTTTGAGATATGGCGAGACATGTGAAAAAAAAAACACACACCTGTTTTAGTTACTAAGTCCCGTAACTCAAAAAGTTTAACTCTTATTTTCACCAAAAAGTATACAGATCGTTTGACCATCATTAGAAACAACTATTTTAAGTTTCATGAAATTTGGATAAGTCATTCTCAAGTTACGGTGCCACATGTTTACCCCGGACAGACAGACGGACGGACACCGGACATTTGTATAACATAATACGTCCAGTCAAAAATTGACGGGCGTATAAAAACTTATTTTAGGATCGGGTCCATTCAAATTTATGTTTATATTATTAATATTTCCATCACTCCACATGCAAATAGAGGATAATGTCATTCCTAACATTTCCAAAATATTTAGTTAATTTTCTTTATCACTTCTGAATCTGAACCAATTTTTGTCAAATAAATTTTCTTTTAAATATTTTCCAAAAACTAAATTTTTACCAAAAATATATTTGATCAACTTCACTGACTTTGTTAACCAGTTTCAAATCTGAAAATTTGATGATCAAATGGAAGAGAATGTGATCTTTTACTTAATGTTTTGGGGGAATTTATTCTTATCTCCTCTCCCATCTCCCCCCCGAATTTTTTTTAAAATGAGGTGAGATGCATGTGAAATTTTATCACTTTGATATTTTAAACTTTAATCTCAAACAGTTCAATTGAAGTGATTTTTGTCATTAGAACCAGGGGCAGCGACTCTTTTCACAAAAAATCTTACGATTAAAATTGATCGTAAGTTATACTGAAGTGTGTATGACTTACGAGTATTTTTACTCTTAAGATTTTTTGTAAAAAGAGCCGCTGTTTCACAAAGCTGTCTTAGGATGGTTTTACAACATATCTTAGTTCTAAGTTGGTTTCACAAAGTGGTTCTAACTTAGGAACTCTCTTAAAGTTGTTCATAAAGTTAGGACTACACGAGAGGTGTCTTATGATGGTCTTAGGATATCCAAAAGAGTTTGAAGCTCTGATTCTGTGAAATTTGGACTCCTTTTCCTGCTCATAACTAAATCTATATAGGTTGACAGATTATCAAAATGATTTATCAACAATGAACATTCGATGTATTTATAGCAAGAATGCACGATTTTATCCTTTAACCTTATTATAACCGATAAAGTGACAAATTGAATTCAACTCACTTGTACAAACTAGAGGCTCTCAAGAGCCTGTGTCGCTCACCTGTATTTACTGATGCTTTGGAAATCATGTAAAATAAGGTTAAAATCATAATTAATAGTATTAGATATTAGATATTATAATGATATCTAAGATAATAACAAAAAACTGCAAAATTTCTGTAAAATTACTAACTCAGGGGCAGCAACCCAACAACGGGTTGTCAGATTCGTCTGAAAATTTCAGGGCAGATTAATCTAAATCTGATGAACATTTTTGCCACCTGTCAGATTTTGCTCTAAATGCTTTAGTTTCAGAGATATAAACCAAAAACTGCATTTTACCCCTATGTTCTATTTTTAACCAAGTCGGCCATGATGGTTGGAAGGCGGGGTCATCGGACACATTTTTTAAACTAGATACCCTAATAATGATTATGGCCAAGTATGGTTAAATTTGTCTCAGTAGTTTCAGAGAAGATTTTTGTAAAAGATTACAAAAATTTCCGAAAAATTGTTAAAAATTGACTATTAAGGGCAATAACTCCTAAAGGGGTCGACTTACAAATTTGGTCATGACAACTTATTTGTAGATCTTACTTTGCTGATCATTATTGCTGTTTACAGTTTATCTCTATCTATAATAATATTCAAGATAATAATCAAAAACTGCAAAATTTCCTTAAAATTCCAATTCAGGGGCAGCAACCCAACAATAGGTTGTCAGATTTGTCTGAAAATTTCAGGGCAGATAGATCTTGACCTGATAATCAGTTTAACCCCATGTCAGATTTGCTCTAAATGCTTTGGTTTCAGAGATATAAGCCAAAATCTACATTTTACCCTTATGTTCTATTTTTAGCCATGGCGCCCATCTTGGTTGGTTGGCGGGGTCATCGACACATTTTTTAAACTAGATACCCTAATGATGATTGTGGCCAAGTTTGGTTAAATTTGGCCCAGTGGTTTCAGAGGAGAAGATTTTTGTAAAAAGCTAACGACGACGGACGACGACGATGACACCGACGGACGACGGACCCAAAGTGATGAGAAAAGCTCACTTGGCCTTCGGGCCAGGTGAGCTAAAAATGAATTGTCATCATTTTATTCTTTTTTTTTTATTTTGTATTTGAAAATTCATATGTATATTGGTGTATTATTAATAGATTATTTATATAAATTACACTTATTTTTTATATCAATTTGTCAAATTATCTAATTATGGAATATTTTAATCAATACGTTTACTGTAGTAATTTATGGGAAACAGATACATTTACATGAATTTTTCCATAAATCCATATTAATATTTAAAAATTTAAAGAACTTGCGACAGGTTTAGGATATCTTTGCTAAGATCATCCTATGACAACTTCAAGGCCAGGTTTGAGATATGTTAAAAGTCTTTTCTCATCAATCATAGATTGAAATGCTTCCACTTATACTTATCATTAGCTAGATTTGAAGAGAACAATCATTTAGTTGGAAAGGTCAATGCAATTGTAATGAAAATCATGTCATGATGATCCTTAAGTTTTGTTGTTCACTTTATTATATAGTACTCTATATCTTGGTTTTGGTAGTAACTTAATTTAGATGTTAAAAGACATTAATCAAATTAACAGAATTTACTGAAAGAATTAAGTAAATTTAAGAATGAATGTCAACAAATTTACTGTTCTACAAGTTGAAACTGGTTCATATTTAATTCATCATCAAAATAAAAGTACATTTTTGGTCAAAGAAGTTATTCAAAATTTTAGAACAATTATCATGTGATTTTGTCATGTGAAAACTTTACATTAATATTTTAAATTAAATTCCATTATATTAAATTATCAAACCTGAACATTCATTACCAAATATAAAATAACTGAATAATTCATATTTCCAATTAAGTGGTTTTTTTTTTATAAAGTACAATTATTTCATCTATAGGTATACTATAATTTTCCCTAATTAAATTCTATCCCATTTTCAATGTTCATTTCATTATAGTGATTGTCAAACGAATCTTACCAGCTTTCTGGAATATAAACTCCCAAAGCTATAGCATACACTATATTACAATGTATATCTTGTGAGTATTGCTAATCAGGATGGCAGCATTTATGTGGGGTAAGAAACATAACAACTTCTCTTCTAATACCTAATGATCTTTGTTGATTGAACCTTTAACCTTTATTTGTTATACACTGGTACAATGTACTCAAAACAATCCAACTATATTATATCAAACTTATTGTTATTTAAACCCAAATGCTATAAACAAATTCTTAATATAAACTATTGGCAAAATAATGATAGGTATTTTAAGCCTTTGATCATAGACTATATATCTGGTGAGAGAGATAAGAATCCCCATTGATAATTAATCAATGCATTATACATTGCAGACTTTATTACTAATAAATTACCTTCATTTGTTTTCAATATTGTGTGCACATGATAGTATAATTGACAATAACATGAACCATCATTTATAATTTCAGAAAAAAAGAAAAGGTAAAAACACCGTATAAATTCTAAAATTGAAATTAAAGGATTTGACTAAAATATGAAAAGTTTTGAAATCTGGATAAAAACTTCATGATAAGATTATGTAAATGAAATTTACCTATGCACCCTACAATAAGTGATTTTCAATTGTATATATGAAAATAGAAAAATAGTAGACCTAAGTGTTACCAGAAAATGTCACAAAAAAAATAAAAGAATGTGTTTGAGGACATGAATGCCCCCAATCAAGCTTTGCAATTTTCCAAGTTAAAAAGGGCATAACTCTAGAACGGTAAATGACTCACTGCTAAAATTCAAATTCTGTCTGTGTGTTGTGGTTTTTAGCATTGTGTATGAGTTTCATTAAATTTGCACGAGGCAAACTTAAGTTAGAGTGAAGGCAAGATGGATGGACAGAAAGACGGACGCTCAAGGATAGAATTATAATGACTTACTACCAAAATTCGAACTCTGTCTGCGTGTTGGGTTTCTAAGCATTGTGTACGAGTTTCATAAAATTTGGATGGGTAAAACATAAGTTAGAGTACTGAAACAAAAATGGGGCGTACAGAAAAAAGGAAGGACGGACAAAATAAAAAAAAGAAACAAAAACAAAATTAAAGAACCTTTGTATGCATGCTCACATAAACTCATAACCCCTAAAAAAGTCAACTAATAAAAATGTCTTATAGATATGTTCATCTGCATATTATGTCCTCATTAACTTCAAAGTTTCATGAAATTCTATTGTGTGGTTTCAGAGGAGTTACGATGATAAACTGTTGCAGTAGTATATCTAAAATTAGAAGTTCAAAGGGGCATAATTCCTAGAAACAAAATTGAATCAAAAGTTCCTTTCTATTTGCACATCAACATATACCTGGGAACAGTATATCTAACGGGAAATGAATCTGATACGCTTTTCAGTATAAAATTGATAAAATCTCGGACTCCCCGAGACTTCCCAAGATTTACGGATTTTGGTAGCGTCTGACTGAAAAACTATCAGAACTGCTCAACAAATAAACCACATAACTCTAATTGTAAATAAATACAAGTTTTATCATTTAGTAGATATATTTTGTCATATAAAATTACCAAAATAAGTTTGATTTATTTGATGTGAAGTGTTTTATAATAGTTTGGGAATTTGTAAATCATCGCGGCAATGGCCGCCATTTTTTTATTACCTGGTTTGCATTCTGCACAATTCTGTGATGAAATGCTTGCGATTTTAACAAATTTGAAGTGACAGAATACAAGTTTGATACACTAGCATCACTATAAAACTAGTTTGAATGACATTTAATTGATAATATCAGAAATTATTAGGATAATAGCGAGTCCGTTTTTAACACATGTCCGTTTCTGTATCGTATCTTTATTAACTATGGCACGACGATAAAATCGACTACAATCAGGTAGTGTCAAGTCCCGTCAATATATATGTTCCTGCATATACATAGTAATAGTATGTCTTTATTATCTACAAAGTATCATGAACTCTTTTGTGTGGTTTCAGAGGAGTTGTGATGACAAACTGTTGCAGTAGTATATTTAAAATTCTAAGTTCAAAGGGGCTTAACTCCTAGAAAAACTAGAGGCTCTAAAGAGCATGTGTCACTCACCTTGGTCTATGTGCATATTCAACAAAGGACACTCTCCAACATTGTAGACAAGAATAGAATTCATGACAAAAATCTCTTGTTTTGTTGATCTTGTATTGCTGATCATTTTCTCTGTTTAGTTTCTCTCTATCTTCTTTAGTTTTTGCTAAAAACACTAAAGAGAGTAAAAAAATCCTCATTTAAGGACAATCACTCCTACAAAGAGTGACAGTCTACTAACTATATTGACAAAATTAAGTGATTGTAAAATTCATCATTAAAGGGAAATTACTCCAATAAGGAGTTGTTGGACGATTTCCTCAATAATTATCTTAATTGTAGATCTTGTCTTGCTGATCATTGTTGCTTATTTAAGTTTTTATCTATCTATTATAATTTTTAAGATATAAGGCAAAAACACAGCAAGAGGCTCATGAGAGCCAGATATCGCTCACCTGGCTATAATTTCAGTTTCAGGCATTTGACTTATTTGTAGATCTTACTTTGCTGAACAATTTTGTCATTTACACTTTCTCTCTTTCTATAATACATTTAATATTAAAGATAATACATATCCCAAAACTGTAAAATTTCCTAAAAATTAACTATTTCTGGACAGTAAACCCAACAATAAGTTGTCCTATTGGTCTGAAGATTACTTAACAGGTAGATCTAAAACTGTTTAACACTTTCACATATGTCAATTTTGCTCTTACTGCTTTAGTTTTTGAGATGAAAGCCAAAAACTTCATTTGACCCCCATGTTCTATTTTTAGAAACTGCCTCCATGTTTTTGAATGGATCAAATCCCCGAATACAATCTATAAACTAGATACCCTAAGGAACATTCAATTAAAGTTTTTAAGTATTTGGCAAAGTAGTTTCAGAGAAGAAAGATTTTTGAAAAAGTAATTGAATTTTTTTCAAAAAATGTTAAAAAAAAAAACGTTTTAAGGGCAATAACTCCTCAAGGGGTCAATTGACTATTTTGATCATGTTGACTTATTTGTAGATTTTACTTAGCTGAACATTTATTGCCATTTATACTTTCTCTCTATCTATTATAATAATAAAGTAAATAACCAAAAACAGTAAAATTTAATAAAAATAAACTATTTCCAACAGTAAATGTCACCCAACAATGGGTTGTCGAACTCGTCTGAAAATTTCATGACAGATAGATCATGACCCATTTATCACTTTAACTCCTTTCACTTTTGATCTAACTGCTGTAGTTTTTGAGATATAAGCCAAAAACTGCTTTTGTCCCCTATGTTATATTTTTAGCCATGGCGGCCATGTTTGTTGATTGATCAAAACTTCGGAAATAATTCATAAACTAGATACCCTAAGGAGCATTCAATTAAAGTTTGGAAGTATTTGGCAAAGTAGTTTCAGAGAAGAAGATTTTTGAAAAAGTAATAGACTTACACAAAAAAATGTAAAAAACAAACTGTTCAAGGGCAATAACTCCTTAAGGAGTCAATTGACTATTTTGATCATTTGACTTAATTGTAGATCTTACTTAGCTGAACATTTTTGCTATTTACACTTTCTCTCTATCTATTATAATATTAAAGATAATAACCAAAAACAGTAAAATTTCATAAAAATAAACTATTTCTGACAGTAACTCTACAATGGGTGGTCCAATTGGTCTGAAAATTTCATAGCAGAAATATTTGGCCCAGTAGTTTCAGAGGAGAAGATTTTTATAAAAGTTAACAGACGACAGCTGATGCCAGACGCCAAGTGATGAGAAAAGCTCACTTGGCCCTTTGCGCCAGGTGAGCTAAAAATTGAATCATAATTTCCTGTTGATATGCACATCTACATAGTATGTTCTTTTTATCTACAAAGTTTCATGAAATTTTGTTGTGCGGTTTCAGAGGAGTTGCGATGACAAAAACAGGACAGATGACTGATTGACGGACGGACGGGTCATCTAAACCATAGCCTGTCCTGTAAAAATATGTATATGCTGAAATACAAACACTGACGGACAGGGCTACTATAAAATCACTAAGGTTGTGTTGAACATACTGGGAACAAAGCCTGACTGACAGGACTACCATAAAATCACTAAGGTTGTGTTGAACATACTGGGAACAAAGCCTGACTGACAGGGCTACCATAAAATCACTAAGGTTATGTTGAACATACTGGGAACAAAGCCTGACTGACAGGACTACCATAAAATCACTAAGGTTGTGTTGAACATACTGGGAACAAAGCCTGACTGACAGGACTACCATAAAATCACTAAGGTTGTGTTGAACATACTGGGAACAAAGCCTGACTGACAGGACTACCATAAAATCACTAAGGTTGTGTTGAACATACTGGGAACAAAGCCTGACTGACAGGGCTACCATAAAATCACTAAGGTTGTGTTGAACATACTGGGAACAAAGCCTGACTGACAATTCTAAGCTGTTTGTACTTAACATATGTTTTTATCATACCACAGAAAAATTAAAACTTGAAAGTACTTAGTGAAAATAATTACTAAACTGTAAATTACAGCTTTAAGATAACAGAAAATCTATAATATCTGCACAAACATTCCTTATATGATTTAAACATGTATTATAACATGTTAAAGTTCTAATATGAAATATTACTGTTTTATTCTCTGTAAAATGGTTAAATACTGCTTGAGATAACATAGAATTAATATTCTGCTATGAACTCCCAAGAAACAATCGTTATGGAATATGATAGATCTTTTTTCTTATGTATCAAGAATTCAATACCATTCAATATTACTGAAATTGCAAAGATCAAATTTTCAACATAAAAATTAGATTTATTTATGCATTTTTAATTTAGTTTACTTGATAGTGATCTTCAACTGTCCAACGAATGCCTTGGAGGTATCAAAATTTTGATATAGTTTATTAACTAATAGGGCAAAGAACATAAGGGTTTTTTATTCATAAATTTTATATAACTTAAAACAACAATGGATCATTAATGGTTTGACTGCACAGAATGTTTCTACAACAATGGACAATTTTCTATAATGAATACATCAATGTATAAAAGTATAAAAAGGAATAACTGATAAAAATCGGTAAATAAGTCTTTAATGGGAGGTAAACAATTTCAATGGGTGAGCAAACTTTGAGTTAAGGATCTGGTTTAAAAACTGTAGGAGTTCATTACACAAAATTAGTATCATCTTTTGACAAGTTTTCTGAACATAAACATGTTCCAAAGTCTGTAATAATGGAAAAATTCCCCATTCAATTCCTTATTAGCAGGTACACAACTTCAATAAACATATGTAAATGAAATCTTTCCATCTGTTTCAAAGATCTGGGTTGAAAACTGTAGGAGAAGTTGATTTCACAAACTTTGTATCATCTTCTGAAATTTTACTGAAAAAATTAAAGTTTCAAAGTCAGAGATATAAGGGAAAATTGCTCAAATAGCAGGTGCACAATTGCAATTATAACCCCTCACAAACAGCAGGTGCACAATTGCGATAATATCCGCTCAAGTAAATTTGAATTTTAAAGAAGATCAGAATAAAAAACAAGACAAATGCAAAGATAAAACCTTGTTGTCAGGTTTGGTCCTAGAAACCACAAAACTCCTCAACAATAAACTACATTACAGTAAGTGTGATTAAATATCTTAAAGACAAATTAACAAACCTGGTTTTCCTTTTGATTTGGAAATCAATTGCTTCCTTTTCCTGATAATCTGACACATTAAACTTTTCCGGAGTCAAATCTTTTATTGTTATTTCTTCTCTTTTCAACAAGCAATCATCACTAAAAAAGAAACAAAATTTGCTAGGTTATTTCTCTACTGGTGAATTTATTACTTTTAGCACCCTATCATCTTTTGTTAGAATCAATACATGTGATCAATCGATTGCGCAATATTATTTTTCAATCAAGATTTGTACAGGTTGGACAAAAGTATGAAATTGACATCAATTCACAGTATGAAACCATATCCAACAATGATAGGTAAAAATCTTTTCTCATTAAAAACACCTTGATTGCAATTTCTTTGAAATCAGAAAATGATCTATGTAACATCTACACCAATTGTTTCTCAATAAATTTATAAATTTATGCATGAATTTTCAAAAAACAGTGTTGAAAAATGATAATGACAAACTAATGTAAAAATGTATCAATTGTAATTCTTTATGTCTGTATCACAATTTCCTTTTTCTAAGGTCAAAGTAACCAAATGGCATTTATATCAGATAGCTTTGACAGTATAATAGGTTTTATATTTAGGAAATCAGTAAAAGGAATTAGGCACATCATATTTTTAAACAAAAGTGCAGTGGAAGGTAAATAGTAAGAACTGATTCTTAAAGAACAAATTAAATACACTAACTCATTTAACAACTGTTAAGGAATAGTTTAATTAACAAATGGGAACACATGGAAAATATCATGGCTCTATCAATTCCACTTATTTTTCACATGCTCCATATGCTCTATGTTGATTGTAACAATGTCATGATTGGGTAAACTTCAGCAAAAAACTCGAAAGTTAATTATCTTGCGATCAACAATCACTGATTGAAATATCATTTGTCGATAATACATTATTGCCAATGAGACAACTATCCAACAAAGTTCAAATGAAGTGGATGAAAGCAATTATAGGCAACCTTACGACCTTCAACAATGAGATAAACCCATACCTTTTAGTTGGCTATAAAAGGCCCAGACATGAAAAATTCGTAAGGGTTCCGCGGAACCCAGTGTCTCGCCTACTTTTGCTGTTAATCACAGGCTCAACAAAAATGAGGAAAAAAATTAATAAAAATATTCCTCTCTATACTATCTTTTGATTGTAAGTAGCTTCTGTCCAAGTTTGGTAAAAATCCAGGATAGTTTATGAATCTAATAAATGTTTTAAAAACTTAAACTGAAGACTGTATGTAATGTTAACTGGAAGAAAAACTAAGTCCATTTATAAGTAAAACACGGCAAAAATGGAACAAAATTTTAACAAAATTTCCTTCTAGATACTAGCTTTTAATCATAAACAAGCTTCTGTCCAAGTTTGGTACAAATCCAGGATAGTTTAAGAAAGTTGTTAAAATTTTAAAAACTTTAACCACAGAGTGAATGTAATGTTAACTGGCAGAAAAACTAAGTCCATTTATAAGTAAAATACGGAAAAAATGGAATTTTTTTTTTACAAAATTTACTTCTGGATACTATCTTATGATCATAAACAAGGTTCTTTCCAAGTTTGGTAGAAATCCAGGATAGTTTAAGAAAGTTATTAAAATTTCAAAAACTTTAACCACAGAGTGAATGTAATGTTTCCTGGCAGAAAAACTAAGTCCATTTATAAGTAAAATACGGAAAAAATGGAATTTTTTTTTTACAAAATTTACTTCTGGATACTATCTTATGATCATAAACAAGCTTCTGTCCAAGTTTGGTAGAAATCCAGGATAGTTTAAGAAAGTTATTAAAATTTCAAAAACTTTAACCACAGAGTGAATATTTGTAGACGCCGCCGACAACAACGACAACGACGGAATGTAGGATCGCTATGTCTGTCTTTTTCGACAAAAGTCGAAGGCTCGACAAAAATATGAAACAATTCAATTGAGAAAACTTAAACGGCCTAATTTATAACAAAACAATTTACGAAAAAACAAATATGACAGACATGAACCAACGACAACCACTGAACTACAGGCTCCTGACTTGGGACAGGCACATAAAGAATGTGACGGGGTTAAACATGTTTGTGATTGCTCAACCCTCCCATAACCTGGGACCATGACTACCAAAACGGTCATATATTCCGGACATTTATAAATTTACCAGACATTGTCCATCTGGGAAAAGCATGAAACGGACATCTACTTTTAGTTTTCAAGGCTTTCTTAAGAGACGGTCATTTTAACATAATTCAAAAAAAAATTGGAAGTTTATGCGATCTTTTTGACCCGACCTTAAACAGCCACACATTTCCGGTCATAAAAGTGACATGATGAATAAGTACTATCAAAACAAACCCTACTTTAATACCTTCTCATTTTAATCAAGATTAATTAGTTGTCGGACAGCTGAAATTTACCTGTTCAGGCAACAGGCAAACTATTTTGTACTGGACATTGATAGGTCTATTCAAAGTTGTTTTCCTACATTTCAGCGGTTTGCATCTAATTAATTTAGTCAAAAAGATTGAAATTATCAGAAATACGTTTATAAATATGATTTGATGAAAAATTTAAAAAGGTTTTAAACAAAAAATCGTCAGAACCATGTTGTTTGAACTAGTACACGTGTGCGCATGTGCGCAGCTGTGAAATTTAATTATGCATGCTAATTCTTCAAAAATGCTAAAATTATCATTACCAATTTAACACTGTAATTAGATCTTCGAATATTGTTTCTATTGGTAAAAATATTGATTTTGTTTTCAGTAAATTAAAATAATACTAAATAGTATTGTTATACATATATCCACAAAATTGATCTTAAATTAGCAATAACAAAAGGTAATGTTCACTGCTATTCAGAACTATCTACATGCAGTCAGATTTTGCTCTTACTACTTTTGGTAACTTTGGATCCTCAATATTATGCAATGTAACATGTGTTTCTTAAATCAAACTTAAAGCTTAAATCATGTCTAGATAAAAAAGAAATAATTCATTTCAATTAATCATCAAAATATGAATGACATGGGTAAATAATTTAAACAGGTATTGTAAATATGACATCAGGAATCTGTGATTAAAACATTGCACCACATAATAGTCAATTTATCAATTCCTTAATTGACCCTGTAATTAGAGATCCATTTTGTGAGTTGTTTCCCTTAAGAGGGACCTAACTTTTCATTGACAATGAAAAGCTAGCTAAGAAAAGAGCAAATTTATGTGTTTATAATCTTTATGTTTTTTTTGTTAAACAAAAAATGTTTAATTTCATATCAATAATCATTCTCCATTAAACATTGGTTGAAATGCCCTTAAATCACTTTCAGCTTATCAAGCATTGCCCATTTTGTCTGGTATAGAACCAGTCTACAATAAATAAAGGGAAACAACTTAAAAGTGTGTAATAACATAATCAATCAAAGTACTGAAGTACTGAACATCGGATGACCGCAAGTTCTTGTGGGTGGTCACAAGCACTTGTCTCAGAAAAAAATCACATCTCTATACCTGAAAGTGAGGTTAATGTACAGAGATATATTTTTTTCTGAGACAAGTTCGTGCGTGGATGATGAATAAATGACAGGGATTTCAACATCACCATACTAACTATTATATTGTAGTGATACAAATCAGTATACTCTGGTTTGTTGTTTTATATTATATTAATATTTGTTTATAACAGTTACATGTATATATAATTTTCATCTATTTGTATATCATTCTATTCTACTATTCTAATAATAGTGCAGTGCAAGTGCCTAGTGGACACTCTTCTGTAATAATTCGATTTTTCTAATAGATTGGATTTGAGTAGGCATTCATATTTTCCCGCAAAATGTTCTTGAGATATTCTTCCGCATGCGTTAACACAATTTTTCTGTACGTGTGCATAGATATTAATGATTTTTTACTTATATATATATTTCTAACGACAAAAAATTTTCCTATTATTAATTTATGTTCTAAAAAAAATTTTTTTATGAGTATTCATTGAAGAAATGAATTTATAACAAGCGATAAGGAATGTTATTTTGCACTCGATAATGTCCGCGTATTTATAGATCGGTTACCAGTCAAAAACGAAAGTTACTTAAGTAGAAATCTCTGTGGCAACAATACATCGGAATGCCCTCACGGTCGTCGCGATGTAAAAAGGATATTGGCAAACAGACTTTGGTTGATAAACATTATGTAATAATTTACAGTTATAGAAGTGAAAAGTAACACTTTTATATATTCCCTATTAGACTAAACTTTTCAACAAGAGGCTCCAAGAGCCTGAATCTCTCACCTGGTAAAAAATATGCCATTTTGATATTTATTTTTTCCCTTTATTGCAATAAGTAATGTTAGCCTATTTAGTGGCATATTTGTAGGTCTTGTATTGATGATATTCTTACCGTTTACAGTTTATGATTCTTTATACCTATCTATTAAAGTTCTAAGACAAAAGTCATTTTATGACAATAAATCCTATAAATAGTGTAATAATTTGGCCATGTTGACTTACTTGTACATTATATTTTGCTGACCTTTTTTTCTTTTTAAAAAGTTTTTCTCTCATGACAGTGACAGATGTGGAGAAGGATCTTCGTACAGTTCCAGAGTACCTGAAATCACTCCTAGTTTCTGGTGGGGTTTGTGTTGCCTAGTTCTTATTTATTTTTGTTGTGTCTTGTATGTTGTTTATCTTTTTATGTTTTTTTTTACCATGGTGCTGTCAGTTTCTCTTGACATGAGTTTTGAATGTAAGAGTATATCCCCTTGATAATCGTCCACCTCTTTTTTCAAAACATATTCCATGTAAAAGTATGAAAATTGTGAAATATGTGGAATAGCAGAATATGATTCTGTAAGTATGTGTTCATTGCTGTATTATATTCCTATAGACAAGTCATCACTTCCTGTCAAAGAAATTTCCAGTTTACTATTTTATATGGTTTATTTCAAATGACAAATTAAACCTAGATACCTGATATTGACCTAGACTATTATTGTTCTCTTATATGTGTGCTACCTCATTTTCTCGCTTTAGGCAAGTTTGTGTAGTGAAATTGTTCTTCAGTCTGCCGAAATTACTTGCCCTGTTCATGCCTAATTTCCTGCCAAATTATTTAAATATAATCTTGATGTGCCCCTGGTATTGTTAATGTTTGTACTATATCTGTATTTATAGTGAGATTTTTGGTCAGTTTATGACAGTATTTGTTATATTTCTTTCCCTAATATAAACTAAAACTTGTTGGTATTATATCCTGTGTTTTCTTCAATACAAAGATGTAGCCTGATCAATATCTAGGAGAGAATTCTGCTCAAACCTATGATTAGTTGATGTCTTGGAACTTAAATGCAGTGAATTGAGAGTTTTTGTTCAAAGCTAAAGTCCTCACCGTCACATTGTGATGAAGACAGAAATAAAAATGCACTTCCTTTGTTTTTTTATTTTAAAAGTGTGGGTAGTGATTTTTTTGTCATGCATTGATCATGCCATTGCTTTCTTTTTTATCTAATGAAAAAAATAAACATTATCATGACTGCAAGAAAGCTCATTTGAGGTCTGAGGGTCATATGGAAAATATCCAAAAGAGATTATCCTTACAACAAATCTAGATACCCAATATTGTTAACCTTTAATGTATATAGTTTTTGAAATGGTGGCACATCTCATACATTAACTTGAACACAGTAGTGATCAGAGCAATTAAATAAAGTCAAAAACAAGTGACAATCACTACTGGTTAGGTGGCATCTGGTTTTAATATAAAGATATTATGATATAAGACATCTGGACCAATTGTATAAATAATTGATGATTTAAATGTATTTTACCAATCAACTATTTTGACCTATGGTCCAATAGGTGTCATGATATTTGATATAATTATACAGTTTTATTTTTCGGACTGCCTTAATTGATCAAATCATTAATAGAATCCAAAAATAAAATAATAAATCTATGATATTTTATACTTAACTTGCCTCTATAAGTAACTTATAAAAGGTACTAACAGATGATTGACACTTTCTCCTAATGTAATATTCCAGAGGACAGAAAATAATACTTGTAAGTAAGTTTCCTCTCCTAAAATTCCTTAACTGAATCAAATTTATATAAATACATCCACAAGAAAACTGCAAATGATATTCTTATCTATACTATTATAAAAGTATTATAAAAAATTAATAATGCTATTCAATGTGAATGGTACATGATATGATTACAAGCTTAACTTATAATCTCTACACAGCTGACACATATAATTTATATATTCTGAAGTTGACTTTTTCAGGTTCTATTAAAAAAACTACAACAAAAAGTTGGCAGTCAGATTTTTTATTTTAATTCAACCCTTTTGGATGATCAAGTCAACTCAATTTCTTTGACCTTATATGTTAATATCACTAGAAACTTTTTGAAAATTATACATAAAAATTGACTCTTAAATTCTCATCAAATTGTATGACTTTTATCTTTTATTCCATCATAATACATAAAATTACCCAATTCCTTGCCAAAACTAATCAATTAGTTTTATACATGTTATTCAAAATTTATACATTTTCAATATGAACAGCCAAACTAAATCTTATAAAGCTTTGTAAAAATTATAAGTTTTAAATTTCTACTCTTAATCTGAATGACCACTGACTAAAGATAATTTATAAGTATTGAACATTTAATTTGAAGTAGTTTTCTAATCACTGCAGATTTAAAATGATTACTACAAATTTAAAATGATTACTACAAATTTAAACCATAAAAACACATTAAATATATACACAAAACTAACCTCTAAAGACCTTTTGAATTCTTTACTGATGCAAGCACTTGAATTAACAATGAATTGTCAAATGGGATGTTTGGTTTATATCAAACAAAAATCTGGTTGAACTCAACCTATTCATCAACAATCCCTGTACAAGTCAGAACTATAATAGTTAATCATCAATGCCTGTACCAAGTCAGAACTATGACAATTAATCATCAATGCCTGTACTAAGTCAGGACTATGACAGTTAATCATCAATGCCTGTACCAAGTCAGGACTATGACAGTTAATCATCAATGCATGTACCAAGTCAGAACTATGACAATTAATCATCAATGCCTGTACTAAGTCAGGACTATGACAGTTAATCATCAATGACTGTACCAAGTCAGGACCATGATAGTTAATCATCAATGACTGTACCAAGTCAGAACTATGACAATTAATCATCAATGCCTGTACTAAGTCAGGACTATGGCAGTTAATCATCAATGTGTGTACCAAGTCAGGACTATGACAGTTAATCATCAATGACTGTACCAAGTAAGGACTATGACAGTTAATTATCAATGCCTGTACAAAGTCAGGACTATGACAGTTAATCATCAATGCCTGTACGAAGTCAGGACTATGACAGTTAATCATCAATGACTGTACCAAGTAAGGACTATGACAGTTAATTATCAATGCCTGTACCAAGTTAGGACTATGACAGTTAATTATCAATGCCTGTACAAGTCAGGACTATGACAGTTAATCATCAATGACTGTATCAAGTCAGGACTATGACAGTTAATCATCAATGACTTTACCAAGTCAGGACTATGACAGTTAATCATCAATGACTGTATCAAGTCAGGACTGTGACAGTTAATCATCAATGACTGTACCAAGTCAGGACTATGACAGTTAATCATCAATGTCTATACCAAGTTAGGACTATGACAGTTAATCATCAATGACTGTACCAAGTCAGGACCATGACAGTAAATTATCAATGTGTGTACCAAGTCAGGACTATGACAGTTAATCATCAATGTCTATACCAAGTTAAGACTATGACAGTTAATCATCAATGACTGTACCAAGTCAGGACCATGACAGTAAATTATCAATGTGTGTACCAAGTCAGGACTATGACAGTTAATTATCAATGACTGTACCAAGTCAGGACTATGACAGTTAATCATCAATGACTGTACCAAGTCAGGACAATGACAGTTAATCATCAATGCCTATACCAAGTCAGGACTTTGACAGTTAATCATCTAAAACTTGAGTTGCTATATGTTTTGAGGATAATAAGGTGCAGAATTGGAAATCCGAAAGCCAGTTATCTATCAGGGCATGTAAAACATGTTGGTTTAAAAAAAAGTGAACATATGTTGTATTTTATGTGTCATACAATTGTGAATCTAAACAGATCTTGAATTTCTCACAGAACTGCTGTATACATTTCCAGCATAAACAAATCTTTCACATCTTAAGCATAATTAAGTGCACTTTCATAACATACCTTTGCATATATTTTATAGCAGCGTTTATACAAAGATAAACATGGAATTTGTTTTCTGTATACCAAGGAAAGTTATATAAAAGTAAAAGAAAGATCTAAGATATTTCTTATCTTAAGACTAGCAACATAAGAGCAAGTATCAAACACCAAAAGTCTAAAAATACCAGCAAAAGTGGGAAAATTGGTTGTAACAAACAATGACTATTATGTTTTGATATATAGTCATTACCTATCCACATGAAACTGGTGGTTTAACCTGAGATTTCCTTAATCAAGATAGTCAATTCAATATTAATGATAGCAGACAATGTACAAAGTATATAATTAAACCATCAAGTAAAGGATAATTGAAGGGCATATCACCTTCTTCTCCTACGCACTTTGTTTACTTCCTCAATACATAATTGTTTATTCAGAATGCATGCACAATAGAATTTTTGTTAATTTTCCCCTTCAATTACTGATTTTCCAACCTGTATTTCATTTTATCCAATAAAAGAAAAAAGATTCAGAATAATAATTAAATTAGAAGACATGTTTAAAATGAAAAATTAGGGTAATTTAAGTTTAAACTAAAATATTAGGGATGTCAACTCGGTGAAGATTTACTAATCGAGTACTCGTTGGATTTATCGAGCGATACTCGAGTACTCGCTCGGTAAAATATTTACAAAATGAAAACACAAAATTATGCCTATTTTATGTTATTGTGGATCGTTGTCTCATGAACGTAAAACCCTGAACATAATTACCATAATTAATAGCTCATTTACTACATGCTAATTATGTAAACTAGCAATTATCTAATCATGTAATTAATTAATATCTATAGAAATATGACAGTATTTGGGAACCGTAAAAAAACCCACATTTAATCATCAACAAAGGGGTTATAATTAGAACTTACTGCTGCCTTTAATCATTTTCTGAGGGTCGACACAGGGTGCATTTAATTTGTTCATATCTAAAAGTATAATTTTGACAACTTTTTCTGGGACGAGGCAATTTCTCGACTTTGTTAAGGTAATAACAATCCTGATGATAAATATATATGCTCTGACGGTATAGAGGTGGGGGAATGACTCAGACTAGCTAAAGGTGTAAGATTTGGAAAAGTGCTCTTGTTCATAGCCTACCTCTGTTTGGGAGACAGTTAAACGCTAACATTCGAATCGTATATTAATTTTTATTAATTTTTATTAATATTTAATTTCCCGATGCGCTCTCAATAAAAAGCTTAAGCTTAAGAAAGCAACAACACTCTTACAGGAGACCAATTAGTCGAGTATCATTTTGGTATTAGATACTTCGGTAATACCAAGCGATACTCGAGTACTCGTTGACATCCCTAAAAAATATATATCATTTGAGCGTCGACATATTGAAGCATGGTATAACTGAATACATCATGAAGCTAAATAAAAGTGATAAAAAAAAAATGTTTAAAAAAAAATAAAATTGAGAATGGAAATGGGGAGTATGTCAAAGAGACAACAACCCGACCAAAGAGCAGATAACAGCCGAAGGCCACCAATGGGTCTTCAACGCAGTGAGAAAATCCCGCACCCGGAGGTGGTCCTCAGCTTGCCACTAAATAAAATTGTGTTCAGTGAAAATAGACGTCACACTAAACTCCAAAACATACAAAGGAACTAAAATTAAAAAATTCGTAAGGGTTCCGCGGAACCCAGTGTCTCGCCTACTTTTGCTGTTAATCACAGGCTCAACAAAAATGAGGAAAAAAATTAATAAAAATATTCCCTCTCTATACTATCTTTTGATTGTAAGTAGCTTCTGTCCAAGTTTGGTAATAATCCAGGATAGTTTATGAATCTAATAAATGTTTTAAAAACTTAAACTGCAGACTGTATGTAATGTTAACTGGAAGAAAAACTAAGTCCATTTATAAGTAAAATACGGTAAAAATGGAACAAAATTTTAACAAAATTTCCTTCTGGATACTAGCTTTTAATCATAAACAAGCTTCTGTCCAAGTTTGGTACAAATCCAGGATAGTTTAAGAAAGTTGTTAAAATTTTAAAAACTTTAACCACAGAGTGAATGTAATGTTAACTGGCAGAAAAACTAAGTCCATTTATAAGTAAAAATACGGAAAAAATGGATTTTTTTTTTTTTAAATTTACTTCTGGATACTATCTTATGATCATAAACAAGCTTTTTTCCAAGTTTGGTAGAAATCCAGGATAGTTTAAGAAAGTTATTAAAATTTAAAAAACTTTAACCACAGAGTGAATGTAATGTTTCCTGGCAGAAAAACTAAGTCCATTTATAAGTAAAATACGGAAAAAATGGAATTTTTTTTTTACAAAATTTACTTTTGAATATTATCTTATGATCATAAACAAGCTTCTGTCCAAGTTTGGTAGAAATCCAGGATAGTTTAATAAAGTTATTAAAATTTCAAAAACTTTAACCACAGAGTGAATATTTGTGGACGCCGCCGACGACGACGACGACGACGACACCGACGCTGACGGAATGTAGGATCGCTATGTCTCGCTTTTTCGACAAAAGTCGAAGGCTCGACAAAAAACATACAAGACTAACAAAGGCCAGAGGCTCCTGACTTGGGACAGGTGCAAAAATCTGGCAGGGTTAAACATGTTTTGTGAGATCTCAACCCTTAAAATAAAGAAACACATAGCAATACGCACAGTAAAACTCAGTTTAAAAGAAGTCAGAGTCCGATGTATGCATGTTATTGAATTTACATGTAGGCCGAAGTAATTAGTACATGTATTTAACTATAAGATATAGGAGTGAGAGCATGGAATCAGAAAAACCCATCCTCCTTCAATTTACGAAAATGCTTAAAAGCATGGAGTGTGAAAACATAGGGAATAAACACTAAAGCATGGGAGTGTTAAAACATATCCCCCTTTTATTATGTAAACAGCTAATAGATGCTAAACCATAGAGCCTGAAAATATGACCCCTTTTATTTATGTGAACAGGGAAAATAAGCTTTAGCATGGAATTGAAAATATATCCCCTTTCTTGAAAAATCATCAGCCTTTTACATGTTTTATTCATGTAAACAGGGAATAGAGTGTGAAAATATATCCCCCTTTTATCATGTAAACAGGAACTAGAACCTAAATAGAAATAAGAAGATGTGGTATGAGTGCATAAAGCATGGAGTCTGTTAATATATCCTTCTTTCATTCATGTAAACAGGTAATATTAGCTTAAGCATGGAGTTGAAAACAAAATCCCCTATTCATTCATGAAAAATCATCAGCCTTTTACACGTATTATTCGTGTAAACAGGGAATGGAGTGTGAATACATATCCCCTTTTTATTTGTGTAAACAGGTAAGAGGCTAAAGCATGGTCTCTGAGAACTTATCCCCCTTTTTTTATGTAAACAACAGAAGCTTTAAAGCATGGAATTGAAAATATATCCACCTTTTTATACATGAAAACATAGCCCCTTTTATTCATGTAAACAGGGAATAAAGTAAAGCATCCCGGAGTATGAAAAAATATACCCCTTTTATCATGTAAACTGGGAATAAAAGCTAAAGCATATAGTCTGAAAACATAACCCCCCCCCCCCCCCCCCCCCCCCTTTTATTCACATAAACAGGGAATAGAAAGTTAACAACAGAGTTTGACAATATATACAGCCCACTTTATTCATATCAACAAGCTAAAGCATGGAGTCTGACAACATATCCCCATTGTATTAATGTTTACAGGGAATTAAGATGCTAAAGCATGGAGCATGAAAGTATATCCCCCTTTTATTATGTAATCAGGAAGTAAAGCTAAAGAATGGAATCTGAATATTAATGCAAATCCCAATTATTCATATAAAAAGGAAATAGAAACAAAAGAATTGAACAATTAGAAGACGTCACTAGTTATGATGCAATGCAATAATCTATCAACTTTAATTGTAGAAGTGACATTTGAAAGGAAACAGGAAACAGAATTAACAATTTCTAAATAAGTATATATCTGTTATGCTCAGAAAGTTTAAATATGGCCAATAGCTTTTAAAATTAATTATACAGAAAGAAAGTATTCCATATGCAATTTCACTAATTCATTTTACCTCGTAATTTGAACAGAAGGCAAAATTAAAATGTCATGACATTACATCAGAACTTTCTTCTTCAATCACATTCATTTTACTTAACAATCATCTTCTAATCTTAATTGAATGATCCTCCATTCAACACACTATAAAGACAATTTTCCAAGAAAATAACTCAAATAAATGGGATTGGTTTAAATTGCATTCTGCTATGCACAATTGCACCTACAGAAGTGCCTTTAAAGTGTATAAATAACATGAAAACACATATAAATATTTGATGAAGTTCAAATTATATAACATTTTTTATTGAAGTTGAGATAAAAATCTTCAATAATTGTTCTATTGCTGAATGATTGTTACAGTGATAAACAAATGTTGGTGTTGGTTCTGAAGTTATTATTGTTGTGCCAGATATTATCATTTAAATGTAGAAATAAATATTGGATTCCTCTATAACATAAATCAGAGGAATAATTATATAATATGCAGATCAAATATCTAATTTTGTGACCACTATATATGGATTTTCCTGTTTACAGACAAGTTTATTTTAACTACAATACTCCTGTAAAATCTCACACCATACATCTGACCCTTATCATGATAAGGGGTTGTTGTATGCGTGTATATCTCAATGTGATGCAATCCACGTAGAATGGTTACTCACAGTGTAAAATTACTGATGGTTAATTAAGTCTATAAAACAATTCATTGTCATTTCTGATATGTTGTTTATTTGACATCTTAATTTATTGAAGAATGTTGCAACTAACGGTAAAAAGCCTTCACTCATAAAGATGTTAATGAAAATTTCTAGTTTTACAATTCAACTGAACAATAGTCCAGTATTATTTTGAAGAATCAAGCACAGGTATTTGGCAAAACATTTTTTTATATTTATCCAATTTTAAGATATCTTATAAAATTTAAAAATAAGATATTTTATCTAATTTGAAGTTAATAAGAAATCAAATATACTTTATAAGATATCTTATTAACTTTATAAGATCTCTTTTAAACTAATTAAGATATCTTTATATATTTTATAAAATATCTTAATATAACTTTTGTTTTAATTTCATACTTAAACATACTTTAGGAGATATCTTGTATAGTATATAAGATATCTTATTTACATTCCTATATATCTTATTAATTTTAGAAGATTTCTTATAAGATATGCAGGATATCTCACATGATTATTTTTTAAGATATCTTATTTATATAATAAACTATTAACACAGAGATATGTCTCGCCTTTTTGTAATTTTGATAATACAAATGTTGAAATTAAAAGCGCAATACTTTAACATGAAAGCTATGCAAATATTCAAAGTCAATGAACCATGACTGAAGGTACAGGGCTTAACAATCTCCATGGAAATCAGATGTGCCAATGCTAATACAACTGTATACCAAATACCATTGACTTTTCATAAGTTGTTCCCTTTAAACAAACCTAAACACAAACATTAACATTAACTTGTAAAGTATGTAAATGTTTCAGTCAATGAACCATAATGAGGTGGTGGCGTTATATAATCTCCATGGAAATGAAACTTGCAAATGCCAATCAAATATCAATGACTTACATTAGTGGTTCATCTTAAACTGATCTAATCACAAACTAATACATGTAAACTATGCAAAATTTTTTAAGTCAATAGTATGTGACTGAGGGGTAAGGACCACACATTCTCCATGGAAATAAGATGTGCTTAATTCTTATACAACTGCATACCAATTATCATTGACCTACCACTAATGGTTCCCCTCAAACTGACCTAATCACAAACTGATACATGAAAAACTACAAGCAAAAGTTTCAAAGTCAATAGACCATGATTGAGTGGGTGGGGCCAAATAATCACCATGGTAATGAGATGTGCCAATGCATATACAACTGCATACCAAATATCATTGACCATATTTATTCAACATAAAATAGACCTAATCACAAACTAAAACCACCGCCGGAAACAGCATATCTATGTCTTGCTTTTTGACTCTGTCAAGGAAAGACAAAAATAAAGAGACGCTGTATGATTGCCAATGAGACAGCTATCCACCAGAGCTCAAATGACAAAGATAAAAGCAATAATAGGTAACCGTATGGCCTTCTTAGTTTATGAAATATCTTATCAACTTTAAAAGATATAATAGAATAAATATAAAAACATCTTGCCGTACAGGTACTCTTAAATATTACAAAAAGACAGATTAAGCAAACATAAACCACATTTATGTACATAAAAAGCAGTACTGTAAATTCAGAAATTATTGCGTGCATTTATTATTGCGATTTTGTCATTTTAGACTAAAATGCGATTTTAATTTTTGCGATATTGAGAAAAGTCCTGTTTATTTCATAGAAAAAATTTCAAAATGCGAGTTTAAATTATTGCGATTATAACCCTGTCGCATTTTTCGCAATAATAAAAACATCGCAATAATTTCTGAATTTACAGTACTTAGTCTGACAAATTACATAATACTATGGCTAGACCTATAAAACGTTTAATTACATACAATGAAGCTAAAACTTTCGTTAAGTAGCCATTATATTCAATATTACAGGTAATTAAGATTTAATCCTATAGAATCTCAAGGAATGACCATGAAGTGTAGTAAACTGTAAACATTCATTGAAGGTTAGAAAATCTGGTGAAGGCCTTTTATGACATATTGTCAGGTGGATGGGTACAGTGATTCCTTACAACATAATTTACAACTCAAATATTGTTGATATAATACAGTAACTCTGGTAAAGACTTAATTAGGAACGATTCATCCAACTAATGGAGGATACCAAAATGGTTTTGGATGTATCATAATATTGTTTGGCAGACATGAATAAATTAAACAGAATCTACAGACCCCATCACATTCTGTATGTGCCTGTCCCTAGTCGGGAACCTGTAACAAAGGATTCATTGGTCGCCGTCTATCATATTTGTTTTTTTTTGCTTATTGTATTGTATATGATCAGTTCGATGGTTTTCTTATATAGAGTTGTTCAATATGTATAGTCATCTCTGATACTTTTGTAAAACACCACTACTGATCCCTGTGACCCCTCTTAAACAGGAAGATACATAATCACAACTTAAAAAGTCCAAAGAGCCTTGATTTCATAAACTAAAAGTAAGTCACTTTTATTGATTCAATCAAAGATATAACAGTTATTGCCACTTCAAAAACAAGAGGCTCCCAGGAGCCAGTAATCACTCACCTGGTTTGCAATAGCCAAGAATAAATCTGAATTTATACATGCAAGACAAGTTTTTCAAACTGAAAAAAATAGTAAAAATTTTACAAATTACAATGCAACTAAAAAGTGTTTTTTAACTCTTGTCACAACTCTAAATATAAATAAGAAGATGTGGTATGAGTGCCAATGAGACAACTCTCCATCCAAGTCACAATGTATAAAAAGAAATAATAGGCAGGCAGTAAAAGAACTCTTACAAAAACTGTTATAAAATGCCTGACGAAAAGACTTAAGAAATACAAAACAGACATTTAACAAACACAGGGCAAAAACGGAGATTATAAGAAATCTAAGTAAAACCATACCAGGGGGCAATAATAAAAACAGCAAGCATGGATGAGTATTAGTACATTCCAACACCATTATATTGAATTAACAAATAAAGAACAAAGATAAAATAAACATGTGAAAGCTCTCTCACAGGCAAACAACCCATAATTGTAACATATAATGGTATAAAATTGAGAATGGAAATGGGGAATGTGTCAAAGAGACAACAACCCAACCAAAGAGCAGAAAACAGCTGAAGGCCACCAATGGGTCTTCAATACAGCGAGAAAATCCCGCGCCGGGAGGCGGGCTTCAGCTGGCCCTTAAACAAAAATGTGTACTAGTTCAATGAAAATGGATGTCACACTTAACTCCAAAACATATAAATGAACTAAAATTAAAAAACATACAAGACTAACAAAGGCCAGAGGCTCCTGACTTAGGGCAGGCACAAAAATGTGGCGGGGCTAAACATGTTTTGTGAGATCTCAACCCTCCCCCTATACCTCTAGCCAATGTAGAATTAACAAACACACAGCAATACGCACAATAAAACTCAGTTTAAAAGAAGTCTGAGTCCGATGTCAGAATAGGTAACAAAAGAAACTAAGCAAAATGACAATGATACATAAATTAACAAAGGACTACTAGCAGTTACTGACATGCCAGCTCCAGACCTAAATTAAACTGATTGACAGATTATGTCTACATCATATGAAAATCAAGCACAATCCCTCCTGCTAGGGGTTTAGTATCATACTGTCATAAAATATATGAGAAGAACATAACCCGTATCATGCCAACAACTGGTTTTAGAATAAATGTGTTTATTTCCAATGCAAAGACCCTATGAGTGAATGAATATTAATACCAAAATATGCCATCTTTAATGACCTGACAACAGTATCGTAACAATATCCCTTCTGAATAAGTCTGTTAAAAGGTTTGGTAAGCTTTTGAGGTCAATGTCGACATTTTTGTGCTTTGTATAGAATATTACCATAAAAGATTGGATGTGAAATACACACCACAAGTTATATTTTTAGTAATGTGACCATTTTTGAGCAAAACTGTATTACTGGAATGCCAAAACTACCAAATGACAACAAGCCACAACACAGTACTTGCCATTTCAAGTCAAATGATATATGTCACAACCCTATGTTTGTAACAGTTCCATTTTTAGTAATGTGGCAATTTTAGATGGAGGGAGGGGTTATCATATATATATATACTGGAAGGGGACTATCCAATGATCATCCATGTCAAGTTTGGTTTTAATTGGTCACATGGTTTCAAAGGAGAAAAATTAAAATGTAAAAAATTAAGGAACTGTGTAAAACTATGTAACACAGGGCTCTTGAATTTTTAATCAGCACCAAAAACAACTAGAGGCTCTCAAGAGCCTGTGTCGCTCACCTGATTCTACTTTGGTTTTGGAAATCATGTAAAAATAGATTAAAATCATAACAGATACCCTAATAATGAGTGAGGCCAAATTTGGTTTAATATTGGTCCTGTAATTTAATAAAAAATCATGGTGGCCATCTTGAACAGTAAATCGGCAACAAAGTAGCAACACTTCATCAGCACCTCATAAGAAACATTTATGCCATGTTTTGGTTTCTTTCCATTCAGTGCACCTCTAGAAGAAGCATTTGTATGTATTTCCCATAGGGTCTTATGTTAAAGGAAGTCCCCCCATTGGCGGCCATCATGGATGAAGGATCAGCTTCAAAGTAACAAAACTTAGTCAGCACCTCATAAGGAACATTCTTGCCATGTTTGGTTTCAATCCATTCAGTATGTGGTTCTCTAAAAGAAAACATTTGTATGTATTTCTCATAGGGTCCTATGTTAAACTAACTCCTGCGCTGGCGGCCATCTTAGATTATGGATCGGCTTCATAGTAACAACACTTGGTCAGCACCTCATAAGGAACATTCATGCCATGTAAGGTTTCATTCCATTCAGTGGTTCTCTAAAAGAAGACATTTGTATGTATTTCCCATAGGGACCTATGTTAAACTAAGTCCCCCGCTGGCGGCCATCTTGGATGATGGATCCGCTACAAAGTAACAACACTTGGTCAGTACCTCATAAGGAACATTCATGCCATGTTTGGTTTCATTCCATTCAGTGGTTCTCTAGAAGAAGTTCAAAATGTAAAAAGTTAACGACGAAGACGGACGACGACGGACGCCAAGTGATGAGAAAAGCTCACTTGGCCCTTCTGGCCAGGTGAGCTAAAAATGTCATGATCTAAATTTGTCATACAGTGCCTGAGAAGAAGCTCTTTGCTTGTATTTTCTTTAAGGTCCTATGTTAAACTGTGTCCTGTGGTGGCAGCCATCTTTGATTTTGGATCAGCACCAACAACACAAACTTTGTTAAGTATCATAATCTGATCATTAAGGCACAATATGAATTCAATTTGTCATAAAGTGAACTGAGAAGTTGTTTGTATGTATTTCCCATTATGTCCTATGTTAACTATGTACCCTGGTGGCAGCCATCTTAAAATTCCCATCAACATAAAATTCATAAAGTTAGTAGAGGACCATTATATGATCATTCAGAAAAATTATCCATTCAATCTTTAAAACCATTTATAAGAAGATGTTTGAGTCATTTCCCGATTGGGTCCTGTGTTAACTATGATGTCTTGCAGTTGTAACCATCTAGGATTTCCAAAATTACAAACTAAGTACAGGACTATCATACAATCATATCAATTCAATCTGTCCAAATGATTTTGAAGAAGTTGTTTATATGTATTCCCATTAAAGATCCTACATTAACTTATAATGTTCCATGGTGGCAGCCATCTGGGATTTCAAATCAGCAACAAAATTACAAATTGGTAGAGGAACATTCTTTCGATGTAGAAGTTCATTTGGTCTTGTGGTTTCTAACAAGAATTTTTTTAAATTTCAGCCAATCAGAAAATGCCTTGATGAATATTCAAACAGATCAAAAATTTAAATTTCTTTAATGAACCTTCCCAGGAACATTGCTGACAAGTTTGGTTCCAATTGGTTCATCAGAAAAAGGTAGAATAACAAAAATACCGAACTCCAAGGAAAACTCAATACGGAAAGTCCCCTTGTTCAATGGCAAAATCAAAAGCTCAAACACATGAAAGTGGACAACTATTTACCATTTTCTAAATTCAACATACAAAGTAGATAAACAATCAAATGTCACATAGTTAAATAAAATTGTATCAAATATAAATCTACTGTCATTGAATATATATACACCTAATTTGCAGTTTGTTCTCACCATTCCATTTAACATGTCATTTAATCAGTTATTATTTTCAGAAGATTAGTTAAAAACAATGTGATCACATGCATTAGATAGAATCATAGATCTGATAAATAAAATCTATCAATTATATATAATTAAATGACAGAGTCAATACAGTTCATGGGATAATTCTTTTACAGAAGAATGAGAAGTAAACAAGCCATTGATGAGGAGTTTTACATTGCATACTAATTTAACATACAATATATGGAGAATAATTCAATTTTATACATGGCAAACTTAGTATGACATGCTATAAGAACCTAGAGAGATTAAGTCAGTCAGAGACTAAAAGGGTTGAGACTACTGGGCTACTAATGATACCCTCGGGGACTAACAGTCCACCAGCAGACAAATATGATCATATATTTAGAAATGGTCTTTGATAATCAAATAAAGCAAGTAAAGGATTCAGTTCCTAGAAGGACTTAATTATACATATATCTGTATAGATTTCATTTCTTCCTGATTCTATACATTGTCAAGTCTTAACATTCAGATATTGAAACTTAACATTTACAAGAAAAATTTAAAAAAAAATCATTGTACAAAAATATATATGACTGCAATCAATACAATTTCCTTCAATACACATAAATTTTGTAAATATTTTTTTTTTCATGTAAAAAATTCTTTACCTGTAAAACTATAGGAAAGTTCCAGACTGAATTATTCCTGTAGACAAAAATATAATAAATATTTAAAACTACGCATAAAAATTAAAAGATGCTTTATCACCCAGAACCCAATGGATCAATGCAAGGTTAAAACCGTTCAATATACACTTATTACCTTTAATTAAACTAAATACTTGTTAGGATAAGATTGTTTATACCATATTCAATGTTAGTGCTTTTAAAAATGCAAAATCAAAACCTTCACACAAAATCCAGACTATAAAATCAACAGAAATCAATTCTCTTTACAACTTGTGAGCTGCATGCAATTAATATTAACACATGTCAGGGAATCATTAGTGTCTTTCTTCTTTTTGGGGTTTGATTTCAAACAACTTTAAGTGATAAATTAAAAATACATTATAAATTATATTTTTCTGTTGTTTATGTAACATAAAGTAAATAGATCAATATTAAATGCAATTTTAAAGGTGTTGTATTATCAGAAAACATTTATTCATTTATATAACGTCACAGTACTCAAATTGCACGAGTACCCAAATTGCACCTATTTAGCAAAAATAGCAGCGAAAATCTTTAAGTTTTCTTAAGGACTAAACAATTTTAATTTTTTATCATTTGACATTATTCTCGTCTTTCAAATAGGTTAATATATTTAAATATTCACAAAACGTTCACAGTATATATCAAAAGATGACGTATTCACTGGAAAAAGTAAAATCTACAGAAATGTCGCCATTTTTAAAAATAAAATGCTCCTCTGGGGCGCAGCTTGATACGACCGCAGAGGTCGAACCCTGAACAGATGGGGCAAGTATGGACACAACATTCAAGCTTGATACAGCACTGAATTTGGATTGTAATTAAATATTTGACACAGCATAGGTTTCTGACACAGAATGAATGTGGTCTAAGAACTTAAAAATTTTAAATTTACCTATTCAAACCATATCATTATTATTTGCTTTTATATATAAATCAGAAATAAACAATTTAAAACGAAAAAAAAATCCCCCCCAAATTTTTTGAACCCCCTTATGATTCATCACCCCCAAACTCAATCCCAGCCTTCCCTTTGTGGAATGGTACCTTACAGTACAATTTCAGAGAGATCCATACACTTGAACACAAGTTATTGTCTTGAAACAAGAAAAATGCTTGTTTTTTGCCCCTTTTTGGCCCCTAATTCCTAAACGTTTTGGGCAATTACCCCTAAACTCAATTCCAGCTTTCCCTTTGTGATATGGAACTTTGTAGTACAATTTCATAAAGATCCATACACTTACACACAAGTTATTGTCATGAAACTAGAAAAATGCTTGTTTTTTGCCCCTTTTTGGCCCCTAATTCCTAAAATTTGGAGGCAATTACCCCCAAAATCAATCCCAGCATTCCCTTTGTGATATGGAACATTGTGGTACAATGTCAGAGAGATCCATACACTTACACACAAGTTATTGTCCTGAAACTAGAAAAATGCTTGTTTTTTGCTCCTTTTTGGCCCTTAATTCCTAAAATTTGGAGGCAATTACCCCCAAAATCAACCCCAGCATTTCCTTTGTGATATGGAACCTTGTGGTACAATGTCAGAGAGATCCATACACTAACACACAAGTTATGTCTGGAAGTTACAAAAATGCTTATTTTTGGCCCCTTTTTGGCCCCTAATTCCTTAACTGTTGGTACCATAACCTATTGAACCTTATGGTAAAATTTCATAGAGATCCATTCACTTAAACTAAAGTTAGAGTGCGAAAACCAATGTGTCTTCGGACACCGACGAAGACGATGCCAACGTCATACCAATATACGACCACAAAATTTTTTTGCGGTCATATAATGAGCAAATAAAATATGTTACGAGCATCCATTTCTGAAAAAAATGAATAGTAAGCATGGACAAATGTCAAATTGTTCTAAGTATTTGAAGAATATATCAAAACATCTATTATTTGATTTTTAAGAACGTGAATTTAAGCATAGTTGCAATTCGGGTACTCCTCATTACAGAATCATGGATTGTTTGGAGGTCGGTTCAAACCCATTTTTCTATGATTCAATATGGATTCAAAATTAAATTGGCAGATCTATATAGTAAATAAGGATACATCTACAAAATAAACACAGAATGGAAACTTTTGTCTGGATCATAAATAAACAGGTGAAAAAACTGTCAAAATAGGTGCAATTTGGGTACCCTCACGTTAAACAAACAATAATCAAATGTTATTTTATTTATAATTAAAATATTTTTTTACCCATTTCCATCTCCTCATAGACTTGTTTCATTTTGTATTTTGTTTGACAAGGTTAAGTTTTAGCCCCTTGACTTTCACTCTTACTTTCACTTTGACAAGTTAAATTTTAGCATGTTTAGCCCTTGACTTTTCTCTTACTCACACTTTGACAAGGTTAAGTTTTAGTTGCTTGACTTCAACTCTTACTTTCACTTTGACAAGTTTACATTTTAGCCCCTTGACTTTCACTCTTATTTTCACTTTGACAATCAATAGAGATCAACAAGATTATTACACTGAAGCATTATTATAATTTCCTACATCAATATTAATATAGGCTCAATATTAGACTGCAAAACAAGTACTACAAACTTTGCTGGGCTTCTTATAGTAACATTAGTCAACTACACATGGTGATGAAAAGCAATCCTACCAGCAATGACCGAGTATGAGAAATATGGCAAAGTCTGAGAAGAGTAGTGATCACAAGATGTAATCCATAAAGGTCAAAATTCCATATCACCTACACATGTAATAGTTTTTATCCTGCAATCAGCCTACTATTGTACAAATAACAGGTACACAAATAAATTTTTGCTTTATTTGTACTTGTACAAATAAAGTCTCCTGTTACCCCTCTTCCATGTTGAGCAAGCGGTAATGTGGATATTTCTTTTTACGTACCAGTTCATTTTGGGGTCCTCTTCGCGGTCCGCGTTTAAACTATGTCGATTTCTTTGAAAAATTAGAGACAATGATTTAGATTTTAACAACTAAAGTTTCAAGTGTTGGGTATAAATTTCAGGATAAAAACAATATATGTACATTGTTGGAAAATATAAAATTTATTTGTACTCGCTGCGAAACAGGAGAAAAGCTCGGCGAGCCTCGCTTTTCGTCCTGTTTCTAAAGCTCATACAAATAAATTTTATATTTTCCGACAATGTACATATATTGTATATACATTTTTCGCATTACTGATGTTGTTGCTGTTAACAGTTTCTTCCTACCTAATAAATTTTGAGACAATTGGCAAATACTTGAAAATTAGTAAAAAAAATCCTCATTTAAGGGCAGCAACTCCTGTAAGTAGTCATCCAATGGTTTAGATCCTAATGACATATTTGTAGATCTTGTAATAAAGATTGTTTTTGCTGTTTACAGTTTCTACCTATTTATTATAGTTTTAAAAATAATAGACAAAGACTTGAAAATTAGTAAAAATCATCATTAAAGGGCAATAACTCCTATAAGCAGTCATGTCATGATTTCAGTCATTACATATTTTTGTAGATCTTGTATTGCTAAACATTTTTGATGTTTACTGTTTCCACCTATCTATCATAGTTTTCAAAACAATAGACAAAAACTTAGTAAAAAAATCCTCATTTATTAGCAATAACTCCTACAAGGAGTCTTTCAATTGATTGGTCATTTTGTAATTGTTGTAGATATTGCAATGCCGACAAATTTTTACTTTTTTACAGTTTTTACCTTTTTTTGAGAATAATCAAAAACTAGCAAAAATAGTGAAAAGTTGTTTTTTAGTGGAAATAACTCCTATAAGGAGTCATCTGATAATTAAGATGGTAATGAGAAAGCTGATCCAGAAATTCTGAGCTTTATTGTCCTCTCGAATTTTCTCCATCTATTATAATAATAATATATACTGCAACTGTGCTATTTGCGCAGTCAAATTGCATTAAAATTAAATTTATTATAATTGGAGTTTATTAAGAACTTGTCATCTCACTCTATTGGGCAGTTAATTATCTTTGCACACGGTCTATGACGTCACAGTGCACATTCAATTCTAATCTAATTTTGCTACGTCATTACTTCACACGATGTTTGTGTATGATGTGTGTCTGCAAGTAAAAACTTCTATTGTTTTGGTCAGCTCTTTGACCAGTTTGCAAACTCGAATACCTAGGCATTATTTTGGACAGGATTAATATGCAGGCTAGACTTCCTTTAGACAAAGTTTTGTTTTAGATAAAAAATCTTGCACGCGTAGAGAACTCGAACAATTACTTGGACATCTTAACTTTGCTGCAAGAGTAATTTTGCCAGGTAGGGCATTCGTTACTTACCTTTATAGGCTGATGTCTTCTGTCAAAGAGAGTCACCACTATGTTCATTTAAATAAAGAGTGTAAATCCAATTTGACAATGTGGCTACAATTTTTGTCAACGTGGAATGGAAAGAACATGTTCTATGAATCTCATTTATCCTCTGCAGCGGACATGCATTTATTTACGGATGCTTCATCTACGATTGGTTTTGGAGGTTTTTATCAAGGGAAATGGTTTTATGACACTTGGCTTAAAGACCTTCCATCTATTGCTTTTCTGGAGTTATATCCTATCATGGTGTCAGCTGTTTTATGGGGAAAAGGATAGTCTAAAAAGCGTATTTTATTTCACTGTGACAATCTAGCGACTGTTATTATTCTAACTAAAGGTCGTTCAAAAGATCCTATAATCATGAAACTGGCGAGACGTCTTGTTATGTGTGCAGCAAAATTTAACTTTGCAATTTACAGCGAGCATGTGCCGGGAAAAATGAACTTAACTGCTGACTCTTTATCTCGTTTACAGATGAACAAATTTCATCAGTTAGCACCAGAGGCAGAGAAAGCAGCTGCTCCTTGTGCAACCTTGGAAGAGATTATTTGGACATCGCAGTAGAAAATTTACAAGATTTCGCTGTTGCAGATTCAACCAAAGCTTTGCACAATGTGGGATATGAACATTATCTTAAGTTCTTACAACTACAAGGATCAACTTGGTCAACTTTCCTGTTACCACCTGTTTTCTGAAAACTTGTTGATGCGTTTTATAGCCTTTTGCGAAACTCATAAGCATCTTAGATATTCCACCATTAAATCCTACCTATGTGGCATACGTTTCTTTTACTTATTAAAAGGGGGCGTTAATCCGTTAGAGAACTTTGTCGGTAAACCATTACCAAAATTAAAATCAGTATTAGTAGGTTTGAAAAAGAAGCATGCCATTATGCCTAAGAGAATTGGTTTACCTATAACTTTTGATATTTTACACAGAATGTGTTTTTTACTACGCAATTGTATTTTTAGTTTATTACAAACTGCAGACATGTGTCTTTTGGAAGTTGAGGTTTGGGTTTATTCATATGAGACTGCACCTCAAGGCAAGAATAATCATTTCTGTGTTTAAAGAGTGGTATGGGTAAAATGAAAGAGACATTAATTTGGTATTAGATATAACCACGCTATATAATTGGGCCTAGAACAAGTGAAGTCATAAAATTGACCGTATATTCATTTGTGATATACAGTTACTGACCGTAAATCGCCTTGTTTATGACGTTGACAATATGTTTCCGTAGAGTTTTATTTATGACGTCAATAAAACATACAGGTTCTCAGAAATTTTACGTCGTCCGCTCCAAATAAAACTAGAGGCTCTCAAGAGCCTGTGTCGCTCACCTGTATTTACTGATGCTTTGGAAATCATGTAAAATAAGGTTAAAATCATAATTAATAGTATTAGATATTAGATATTATAATGATATCTAAGATAATAACAAAAAACTGCAAAATTTTTGTAAAATTACTAACTCAGGGGCAGCAACCCAACAACGGGTTGTCGGATTCGTCTGAAAATTTCAGGGCAGATAAATCTAAATCTGATGAACATTTTTGCCACCTGTCAGATTTGCTCTAAATGCTTTAGTTTCAGAGATATAAACCAAAAACTGCATTTTACCCCAATGTTCTATTTTTAACCATGTCGGCCATGATGGTTGGTGAGTGGGGTCATCGGACAAATTTTTTAAACTAGATACCCTAATCATGATTATGGCCAAGTATGGTTAAATTTGTCTCAGTAGTTTCAGAGAAGAAGATTTTTGTAAAAGATTACAAAAATTTACGAAAAATTGTTAAAAATTGACTATTAAGGGCAATAACTCCTAAAGGGGTCGACTGACAATTTTGGTCATGACAACTTATTTGTAGATCTTACTTTGCTGAACATTATTGCTGTTTACAGTTTATCTCTATCTATAATAATATTCAAGATAATAACCAAAAACTGCAAAATTTCCTTAAAATTACCAATTCAGGGGCAGCAACCCAACAACAGGTTTTCAGATTTGTCTGAAAACTTCAGGGCAGATAGATCTTGATCTGATAATCAGTTTTACCCTATGTCAGATTTACTCTCAATGCTTTGGTTTCAGAAATATAAGCCAAAATCTACATTTTACCCCTATGTTCTATTTTTAGCCATGGCGGCCATCTTGGTTGGTTGGCGGGGTCATCGGACTCATTTTTAAACTAGATACCCTAATGATGATTGTGACCAAGTTTGGTTAAATTTGGCCCAGTGGTTTCAGAGGAGAAGATTTTTGTAAAAAGCTAACGACGACGGACGACGGACGTCGGACGCCAAGTGATGAGAAAATATAAATTTTATTTGTACTCGCCTCAAAACAGGATAGAAATACTCGGCAAAGCCTCGCTTTCTACCTGTTTCTAAGCCTTGTACAAATAAAATTTATATTTCAAGACAATGTATGGTTATTCTATATATAATAAATAATAAATACTTTATTTAAAGAGGGTAAAATCAGTTAGTACAATACTAATCTCCCCTCATGCCCTTTGAATAACTTAAAATATAATAATATAATATATACATATACATAAATACAACTTATTACATTGGTTGCAATGAAATACCGTGATTTCCCAGTGAAATAAAAACCGATAATTTCACATATGAAATAAACTTGTTTAAAAAATTACAGACAGTCTATCCTCTCGCTCTTAACGACAATATCATGAGATTGGTAATATATCTAGAACAGATTCTGCTAACATTTTGGATATAGTTTCTAAAACAGTACGTAAAAACCGTTCTCATGGGCTTTGAAATAATCGCAATCAAAGAAAATTTCGCAATAACAAATACAAATATTTCGGACCTAATTTCTATTTCAAAAAACAACGGTATACACTATCTATTAACCAAGCTCTGTTCTTTGCCTGTTAATAAATTACATCAAATTTTGGAGGAATGCAACACAATTCCATATTGCAGTCCTAAGTATGAAACCGTCCAAATTATAATTGCATATTGTTATTCTAAATTGTTTCCCAAAATTGATCGCCCTGAAGATCACAAAAAACATTTTATTAAAATTAAATATGTCAATAAAGGTTTTGATTTTGTAAATATTGCCGGTATTTTTAATGATAATTCTGTTAAAGAACAAATTCCTGGCTATTTTGATAATACTGAACTCCCTCTTATTTGTTATGTTTACAAAAAATCTACCCGGAAATATGTGTTTAATTACAGCGAAGTGTGTAAAGATGTTAATATCAGTGACAATACAACTACCTCATGAAATTGCAGTAAATCCGAATACATTTATGGCCCCAGTTCCCATGTTATAACAAGAGACCTTAACATCGTTCGAGACCGAGAGTTGAAATCATTCCTCAGTAAGACCTAAATATTGTCCCCCGTCAATTATTATTTGGAATGAGTGTCGTAACATCATCCAAAACTCACTCCGTACTTACTGCTCTAAATGGATAAAACAAGAAAAAGCTGACAAGAAATCATTAGATTCTTTTTTAATCTGGTAATGAACATAGTTGATATATGTATTCAACATTTTAACGATCATTTTACTCCTAACAACAACCATAATAGCACAATTTCCTGTATCAAACATAAGCTAAAAGAACTCACCAAGGAATATATTTTTGTCCCGGCTGATAAGGCTGCTAACAATATCATTATTGTTTGACGTAAATTTTACATTGATGTTCTACAAAAGGAAATCACGAGTTCACCAACATTCCAACTGACTCCAATTTCGGAAAATGACATCTGTATCAAACATAAACTTTTAGCTATCTCTTTACAAGCAGAACCAAATACAACGAAAGTTCCAACTATGTACTGGCTTCCGAAGCTGCATAAAACTCCATACAAATATAGATTTATTTCGACTTCAAGCCATTGTTCCACTACTAAAATATCTATTCTACTTACTAGTACACTTGGTACAATCAAAAACCTGGTAATAAATTGTTCAAATAAGGCCTTTGAAAATAGTGGAATTAATTACTTTTGGAGTGTCAAAAATTCGTTGGAAGTACTTGATAAATTGCATGCTTATATTGGTGATTTCGAATCTGTTCAAAGTTTTGATTTTTCTATCCTATATACCACGTTACCTCATAATCGTATTAAGAAACTAGAGGCTCTAAAGAGCCTGTGTCGCTCACCTTGGTCTATGTGCATATTAAACAAAGGACACAGATGGATTCATGACAAAATTGTGTTTTGGTGATGGTGATGTGTTTGTAGATCTTACTTTACTTAACATTCTTGCTGCTTACAATTATCTCTATCTATAATGAACTTGGCCCAGTAGTTACAGTGGAAAATATTATGAAAATTGTAAAAAATTGACTATAAAGGGCAATAACTCCTTAAGGGGTCAATTGACAATTTTGGTCATGTTGACTTATTTGTTGTACATTATTGCTGTTTACAGTTTATCTCTATCTATAATAATATTCAAGATAATAACCAAAAGCTGCAAAATTTTCTTAAAATTACCAATTCAGGGGCAGCAACCCAACAATGTGTTGCCTGATTGGTCTCAAAATTTCAGGGCAGATAGATCTTGACCTAATGAACAATTTTTTTCCTCGTCAGATTTGCTCTAAATGCTTTGGTTTCAGAGATATGAGCCAAAAACTGCATTTTACCCTATGTACTATTTTTTAGCCATGTCGGCCATCTTGGTTCGCAGGCGGGGTCATCGGACACATTTTTTAAACTAAATACCCTAATGATGATTGTGGACAAGTTTGGTTAAATTTGTCTTAGTAGTTTCAGAGGAGAAGATTTTTGTAAAAGATTACAAAAATTTACGAAAAATGGTTAAAAATTGACTATAAAGGGCAATAACTCCTTAAGGGGTCAACTGACCATTTTGGTCAAGTTGACTTATTTGTAGATCTTACTTTGCTGAACATTATTGCTGTTTACAGTTTATCTCTATCTATAATAATATTCAAGATAATAACCAAAAACGACAAAATTTCCTTTAAATTACCAATTCAGGGGCAGCAACCTAACAATGGGTTGTCCGATTCATCTGAAAATTTAAAGCCAGACAGATCTTTACCTGATAAACAATTTTACCCCATGTCAGATTTGCTCTAAATGCTTTGGTTTCAGAGATATAAGCCAAAATCTACATTTTACCCCTATGTTCTATTTTTAGCCATGGCGGCCATCTTGGTTGGTTGGCCGGGTCACCGGACACATTTTTTAAACTAGATACCCCAATGATGATTGTGGGCAAGTTTGGTTAAATTTGGCCAAGTAGTTTCAGAGGAGAAGATTTTTGTAAAAGTTAACAACGACGGACGCCAAGTGATGAGAAAAGCTCACTTGGCCCTTTGGGCCAGGTGAGCTAAAAATTCACACACCTGATTAAATGGGCATTTAAAAAGTCGGAATGCGAATACATATGTTCAAACTCTTTTAGGTCATTTTTTAGTAACAACAAACAAAAGAACTATGTCAATTGGACCTGCTTTGATACTATAACTGCATGCCCTTGAATTTTTACTAGATAACATTTTTGTTCGCTATGGAGATTCCATATATCGTCAGATTATCAAAATTCCCATGGGGACTAACTGTGCACCACTTATTGCGGACCTGTTTCTGTATTGTTATGAGTTACAATTTATGACTAAAATCAGCAAAGACCCATCGAAACAACATCTGATACAAAAATTTAACAATACTTTTAGATATTTGGATGATATATTGGCTCTCAATAATGGCGACTTCAGTATGTATACTAAAGAAATTTATCCTGTTGAACTTACTTTAAATAAAGCTAATACTAACAATGACCACTGTCCTTTCCTCGATCTTGATATCTATATCATTAACGGGAAGCTTAATACAAAAATTTATGATAAAAGAGATGATTTTTCATTTCCTATCGTTATTATCCATTTTTAGATAGTGACGTTCCCTTGTCACCATCTTATGGTGTTTATATATCTCAACTTGTACGATTCGCTCGTGTATGTAACAGCGTATTAGATTTTAGCGAGAGAAATTTATGTATTACTGAAAAATTATTACACCAGGGTTTTCAATATCATAAACTAGTCAAAACATTTACAAAATTTTATCATCGGTATAAGGACATCATTCGTAAATATAACTCAACATGCAGATATCTTATACGTTCCGGTATTTCACATCCAATCTTTTATGGTAATATTCTTTACAAAGCACAAAAATGTCAGTTTACACCTCAAAAGCTAACAAAACCTTTAAACAGACTTATTCAGAAGGGATATAGTTACGATACTGTTGTCAGGTCATTAAAGATTGCATATTTTGGCTTTAATATTAATTCACTTATAGGATCTTTGCATCAGAATTAAACACATTTATTCTAAAACCAGTTGTTGGCATGACACGGGTTATGTTCTTCTCATATATTTTATGACGGTATAATACGAAACCCCTAACATGAGGGATTGTGCCTGATATTCATATGATGAAGACATAATCTTTTAATCAGTTTAATTGAGGTCTGGAGCTGGCATGTCAGTAACTGCTAGTACTGTGCGTATTGCTATGCATTTCTTTATTCTACATTGGCTAGAGGTATAGGGGGAGGGTTGAGATCTCAAAAACACGTTTAACCCGCCGCATTTTTGCGCCTGTCCCAAGTCAGGAGCCTCTGGCCTTTGTTAGTCTTGTATCATTTTTAATTTTAGTTTCCTGTGTATAATTTGGAGTATGACGTCCATTATCACTGAACTAGTAAACATATTTGTTTAGGGGCCAGCTGAAGGACGCCTTCGGGTGCGGGAGTTTCTCGCTGCATTGAAGACCCATTGGTGGCCTTCGGCTGTTGTCTGCTCTATGGTCGAGTTGTTGTCTCTTTGACACATTCCCCATTTCCATTCTCAATTTTATTCTCATGTAGCGTTATCCACAACAAAATAAGCAATTGGTTCAATATCAACAGTGGAGTACGACAAGGATGCACCATGTCACCTATGCTTTTCCTTGTTGCTATTGATTGGGTAATGAGGCAAGCAATAGAGAATAAAAATAGAGGAATAAGATGGAACTTAACAACAATGCTAGAAGCAGGGCTTCCAAAATTATTTTTAGCCAGCCGGACATTTTATATATTATCCCGATTTTAATCCCTTAAGACTAAAAAACAAAAGGTAATTATGATATTCAGTTGCTGAGTTGGCCATCCCAATGATTGACATTAAAAAAAACGATATTAAACTTTCTTCGATTCAAATTCGAAGTTCTAACGTAAACTGTTAAATTGGCAGTGCATCATTCGAATTGTGCAACATCAGCGTACTTATATCTGCCTTAGACTCTTTATTTGTGCAAAATAACGTTGTCAAAAACTTTACATTCGTTAAAATCTTATACCGGATGTTATCTTGACAATGGTAAAACAAGGACCAGAGACGGATACGTAAATTCCGTGTACGTTTGCAAAGCATGAATGAGTGTACGTAGCTCTTTCTACGTTATTTCTTCAAGAAAACATTCGAAATAAACGTGACATAAAGGTATCAATGACAATTTAAGCATTTTTTGAAAAATTAGGATGCATAATTAAATTTCACACCTGCGCACACGTGTACTAGTTCAAACAGAGACATGTCTCTGGTTCAAACAACGTGGTTATGACGATTTTTCATTTTCACCTTTTTAATTTTTTCATCAAATCATATTTTTCTGATAATTTAAATCTTTTTGACTAAATTAATTAGTTGCAAACCGCTGAAATGTAAGAAAATAACTTTGAATAGACCGATCAATGTCCGGTTCAAAATAGTTTACCTGTCACCTGAACAGGTAAATTTCAGCTGTTCGACAACTAATTAGCCTTGATTAAAATGAGAAAGTATTAAAGTAGGGGTTGTTTTGATAGTACTTAGTGATCATGTCACTTTTATGACCGGAAATGTGTGGCTGTTATAAAAGGCAAAAGGTTGGGTCAAAAAGATCGCGAATTATGTTAAAAATAAATGACCGTCTCTTAAGAAAGCCTTTAAAACTAAAAAGTAGATGACCGTTTCATGCTTTGCCCAGCCGGACTTTTACCGGACATTATACAAATGTCCGGAATATATGACCGTTTTGGAAGCCTTGGCTAGAAGATCTTGAATTTGCAGATGATATAGCTCTACTTTCAAACAATGCTGACCATCTACAAAAGAAAACCCAAGATCAAGCCAAATATGCACACCAAATTGGATTGAACATCAGCAAGAAGAAAACAAAAACAATGCAGCTTACATCTACCTTCACTGCAATCAAACTAGAGGGTGAACCACTAGAAGATGTAGACAACTTTACCTATCTGGGCAGTATTCTCAGCAAAAACAACGCAACAGAAAAAGACATCTCAAACAGACTCCAGAAGGCCAGAACATCTTTTCACCAACTAAATAAAATATGGAGGACAGGCAACATAAGTGAAAAAACAAAAATAAAGATCTCCCAGAGTAATGTGCTTTCTATCTTGTTGTATGGTGCAGAATGCTGAAGAATAACACAGAAAGACAACTAGAGATTCTCTGGATTTCACACCAAATGTATGAAGAAAATTTGTAAGATATATCGGCCAGCAAAGATATCTAATAAAGAACTACGAAAGAACAGGACAAAAAGATCTGATGACCACCATAAAACAATGGAGATTCAGATGGCTAGGACACACTTTAAGAAAAGACCAGAATAACATCACCAAAAAAGCTCTGAAATGGACACCATCGGAAGGTAAAAGAAACATGGAGAAGGACAATTGACAGTGAATTTAAAAGCATGGGAAAGACCTGGGGTGAAATGGAAAAGATTGCAAAGGACAGACAACAGTGGAGAGACCTGGTATCATCCTTAAATGCCAGCAAGCATAAAGAGGATTAGTTAAGTTAGTTATGAATTTGATAATTAGCTTTTTGTTCTAAAAAAAGGAAATTATGATACCTTTGTTTGAACTGTTCTATTTTTTCTACATTTTTTATTTTTACAGGAATACAGTTCCAAAGAACAGTACCGGAATATTGAAACGTTTTTTTCATAAAATTTGTTCGTGGATGTGGTATGAAAAGACAATTATTGTCCGATGAACACAAAGAATATCTTACATTAACATTTTGGTTATTGTTAAATAACTGACACAGATAATCAGGTGCAATACTATTTACACACTTATACATTAATACTTCTCTGTGATATATGATTCTTTTTTTGAAAAGTTAACCATGCCCTTTTTTGTAATTTTAACATTTTTTCCTTATTTGAGTTACTTGTTTCTGTATTTCCTTGATCCATGTTAATTAACATCTCTTGAACAATTTTCATTAGAGCTGAGTGACAGGAATGGCGGTGTCTAAACCTAGGCTAGTACTTACAAATCAAATTATGGTTTTCAAGATACAAGATAATTTTATTGATTATCTGACTTATTAACGCTGGTAATTATTTCACACATGTTCAGGACAATTTATATCTCAATTGTAACATGAAATGTCCAAACTGCATTTCCATTGTGAAAAACTAATGAGGTAAAGATACTTACTCGCCTCAATTTATAATTATATGAGGTGATTATCTATAGCTTGATAACTATAAAACTTACCTTTCATCAACTGGCCTGCAATGATTATTATGAATCCATTATTATTTTATTGATAATGATCTTTTCCAGTAACATATCTTTCTGCTGGCTGTAATCACTATATCACAATCAACATCTACTGTAGCCACCATAATTTACCCAATATCTTCTGTAGCCACCATAATTTAATCAATATCTTCTGTAGCCACCATAATTAAACCATAATCTACTGTAGTCACCATAATTTAACCAATATCTTCTGAAGCCACCATAATAGGTGCGTAGCTCCCTCTACGCCAACACACAGTTGCATGCACATTGGCATGCTGAAAAAAAAGGGCCAAAAAAAAATATGAATTAAATGTTTAAAGGGAACACATATATGTTGTCGCTTTTTTAATTGATGAAATGGCATTTGGTTTCAAAATGAAAGTTTTATTTAAATCATGACGTATGTACCAATCGGCATTAAATTTTCGGAACCCTTCGATATCTTTGAAAATATGCAGAGGTGATGTGGTTGACAGACTACCAGAGCCAACCACCCTGCAAACACGCCAAAACAGTATTGGAAAGTTTCATTATATTTTGCGTTCATAGACCACATGATAATGGAACTAGAGTCGCGTTTGATATCATCAAAAAATCGCTTCTTTGCACAGTATCCACTTCCTCATGTTGTAGGAAATATAACCAACCAACAAATCGCAACATTGTTTGAGACATACGAGACTGACCTGGCATGTAATTTAGACGAATTCAATTGGGAGGTCGCTCGATGGTGAACATGCTGGTGTATAACACCTCTCGATCAGATGCCAACTTTGCTGTGTGAGACACTCCATGCGGTAAGCCTAGTGCTGTATCCTTCTGTAGATACTATTTTGAGTATTATGTTGACAATGCTGGTAACAAGTGCTACCACGGAGAGATTGTTCAGTGTACTACGTCGGTTGAAAACATATGTACGATCAACCATGAATAACAATAGGTTATCATCGCTAGCATTAATGCATATTCATCGGGATTTCAGTGTGAATATTGACAAAGTAATGGAGAAGTTCGTTTCTGCTAAGACCCGAAGAGCAGATTTTGGACAATTTTGAGTAAATTCTGTCTCACAAAAATGTGTTGATTATGTATTCAATTTACCATGATTTACCCTATTCAAAAGAATTCTGATTAGTTTTGCATTCATGAATTGTCTATAAGTCCTATGTTGCACCTCTTTTAACCCTCCTATGACGAAAACCGATAAAAACAAGAAATGATTGTAACAGGATGCTGTTACGAAGTCTCCCAAACGAAGCTCCCATAATTCGTAATTCCCATGGTCGCCTGAAATTGGGCAAAGTCCAATGAAAATTGGTTTGGTCCAGTAAAGTTATATGCATTAGTGATGCCTGGGGACTAACCCTGTATATCATTCAAATCATCTTGGCATGACAAACCAGAATATATATGGTTTAGGGGTGGGGATCTCGACCATTTACAAGATATTAGAACTTTCTCAAATGGCAGGTGGTGGGGGTGACCCCTGGGGACTAACCCTGTATTTCATTTGATGTGCTTTATCATGACAAACCAGAATATATATGGTTTAGGGGTGGGGATCTCGACCATTTACAAGATATTAGAACTTTCTTAAATGGCAGGGGGTCGGGATGACCCCTGGGGACTAACCCCATATATCATTCAAACCATCTTCGCATGACAAACTAGAATATATATGGTTTAGGGGTGGGGATCTTGACCACTTACAAGATATTAGAACTTTTTAAAATGGCATGGGGTGGGGGTGACCCCTGGGGACTAACCCTGTATTTCATTTGATGTGCTTTATCATGACAAACCAGAATATATATGGTTTAGGGGTGGGGATCTCGACCATTTACAAGATATTAGAACTTTCTCAAATGTCAGGGGGTCGGGATGACCCCTTGGGACTAACCCTGTATATCATTCAAACCATCTTAGCATGACAAACCAGAATATATATGGTTTAGGGGGTGGGGATCTTGACCACTTACAAGATATTAGAACTTTTTTAAATGGCATGGGGTGGGGGTGACCCCTGGGGACTAACCCTGTATTTCATTTGATGTGCTTTATCATGACAAACCAGAATATATATGGTTTAGGGGTGGGGATCTCGACCATTTACAAGATATTAGAACTTTCTCAAATGGCAGGGGGTCGGGATGACCCCTGGGGACATACCCTGTATATCATTCAAACCATCTTAGCATGACAAACCAGAATATATATGGTTTAGGGGTGGGGATCTTGACCACTTACAAGATATTAGAACTTTTTTAAATGGCATGGGGTGGGGGTGACCCCTGGGGACTAACCCTGTATTTCATTTGATGTGCTTTATCATGACAAACCAGAATATATATGGTTTAGGGGTGGGGATCTCGACCACTTACAAGATATTAGAACTTTCTCAAATGGCAGGGGGTCGGGATGACCCCTGGGGACTAACCCTGTATATCATTCAAACCATCTTAGCATGACAAACCAGAATATATATGGTTTAGGGGTGGGGATCTTGACCACTTACAAGATATTAGAACTTTTTTAAATGGCATGGGGTGGGGGTGACCCCTGGGGACTAACCCTGTATTACATTTGATGTGCTTTATCATGACAAACCAGAATATATATGGTTTAGGGGTGGGGATCTCGACCATTTACAAGATATTAGAACTTTCTCAAATGGCAGGGGGTCGGGATGGCCCCTGGGGACTAACCCTGTATATCATTCAAACCATCTTAGCATGACAAACCAAAATATATATGGTTTAGGGGTGGGGATCTTGACCACTTACAAGATATTAGAACTTTTTTAAATGGCAGGGGGTGGGGGTGACCCCTGGGGACTAACCCTGTATTTCATTTAATGGGCTTTATCATTTAGAACATTTTCAATTAAAAAGATTGTGTCTATCACAAACGGTTTTCAATTTATAATCATTTGAAAATTTTTAAAAATAAAATCCCATAGGGTTCTATAGTAAAACCCTCTTTTCTTTTTGCCCCTCAAAGTAACCCTTTACAAACCAAAATATATATGGTTTAGGGGTGGGGATCTTGACCACTTACAAGATATTAGAACTTTTTTAAATGGCATGGGGTGGGGGTGACCCCTGGGGACTAACCCTGTATTACATTTGATGTGCTTTATCATGACAAACCAGAATATATATGGTTTAGGGGTGGGGATCTCGATCATTTACAAGATATTAGAACTTTCTCAAATGGCAGGGGGTCGGGATGACCCCTGGGGACTAACCCTGTATATCATTCAAACCATCTTAGCATGACAAACCAAAATATATATGGTTTAGGGGTGGGGATCTTGATCACTTACAAGATATTAGAACTTTTTTAAATGGCAGGGGGTGGGGGTAACCCCTGGGGACTAACCCTGTATTTCATTTAATGGGCTTTATCATTTAGAACATTTTCAATTAAAAAGATTGTGTCTATCACAAACGGTTTTCAATTTATAATCATTTGAAAATTTTTAAAAATAAAATCCCATAGGGTTCTATAGTAAAACCCTCTTTTCTTTTTGCCCCTCAAAGTAACCCTTTATAAACCCAATTGCACAAACAAAACCCTGATTGCACCACTAGACATGTTAGTCTAACATATTGTGAAACCCTAAGTTAATCTGACAAGCGGTTTTGGAGAACAGGTGCGGACAAGTTCAAATTTAAAAGCGGAGGAAGAGGAAGAAGAAGAAGAAGAAGAAGAATAAGAAGAAGAATAATAATAATAATAAGAACTAAGCAAAAACAATAAGTCTCCCCAAACTTCGTTTGGGAGACTTAAAAATATCATTTTCTGTATAAAATGTTCCAAAAAATTTTATCACCTCACTACGCTCGCAGGTACATCGGCGTGCACATCATTTTAGTCTAGCTACACCCCTGCATAATTTAACAAATAACTTCTGTAGTCACCATAATTTAACCAATATCTTCTGAAGCCACCATAATTTAACCAATATCTTCTGTAGCCACCATAATTTAACCAATATCTTCTGTAGCCACCATAATTTAACCAATATCTTATGTAGTTACCATAATTTTACCAGCATCTACAATAGTAACCATAATTTAACCAGCATCTACTTTAGTCCCTATAACTTAACCAACATCTGCTGTAGTCACATGACTAAACCAACATATACTGAAGCCACCAAAACTTAATGAACATATACTGTAGCCACCATAATTCAATCAACATCTGCTGTATTTGCCATAGTTCAACCAACATCTTCTGTATTAACCATAATTCAACCAAAATCTACTGTAGTCACCATAATTCAACCAACATCTACTGTAGTCCCCATAATTCCACCAACATCTACTGTTGTCACCATAACTAAACCAAAATATGCTGTATTCACCATAATTCCACCAATTTACTGCAGTCACCATAATGTAACCAACATCTAAAAGAATGGAAGTCTGTATAACTGTTCTTTTCACAAAATTTTCAAAGTCCAAAGCCCGTATTTTTTGCATAAATCAGCGGGGCAGAACCAAACATAAACTTGTTCTGTAACTCATCATAGAAGACTCATATACTAAAAATTAGCTCAATATGTGATGGCATTTAGAAAATAAGTCTGTATAACTGTCATTTTCACCAAATTTTCAAAGTCAAAAGCCTGTAACTTCGGCAAAAATCAGAGGAGCAGAACAACACCTTAACTCCATCTGTAACTTATCATAGTTAACTCACATACAGGAAATCAGCTCAATATGTGAAGGCGTTTAGAAAAAAAGTTTGTATAAAGTATATTTTCAAAATCCAAAGCCTGCTATTTCGGCAAACATCAGCGGAGCAGAACCAAAGGTTTGATGAAGAATGATGGAATGAGGGATAAGGGTAAAACCATATGGCCCGACTATCTGGTGGCGAGGCCATCAAAAGGATATGGAGTATCCATCCATGACACAAAATCAGTAAGTTTCTGTTGAGTGTAGAAATTTGTTTTTATGTCTAATTAATTCACACCTTCTTTCAGTTTCCAGACAATTAAGAGCCTGATATATTAATGCCTATCTATTGTTTGAGACTGTGTAGCAGCTACTGCATGTATATCACAATAAAGAATTTTACGTGTATCCAAGGAGTTAATTGTAAAACTTCTAACGATGCAAGTACAGCCAAATTAGCTAGATTTCCCTTAACTAAAATTATTATGGCCGCTATTAAATATTTCAACCATTTAGTTAAATCTGATCATACATTAGCTCATGATTTAGCCACTTTCAAAATGAATCCTTGGGCAATTAATATTGTAACATGTCTAAAAATATTTGTGTTCCCCTTTTTGGTCCCAGGGTTAAAAAAAAATAGTAAACCATTTTTTAATCAACTAGACATCATTGAGATGGGAGCCATCTCTGTGGGCCCCACTGTGAATAACGTGTGGTAAAACATTTGTATCTTTACCATAGGACATGGGGTTGTCAACTGAAACCAAAGTTTTTGGCCTTGACCTTTGACCTAGGAAGTTGTACATACATTATGACACACCCTCTGGTGTTGGTTAATATACATGTCAAGTATAAACTTTGAAATCATAATGGTTCTGATGATATAGAGCGGACACCATCTTTACCATTATTACACATTTATATACATGTCAAGTATAAAATATGAAATTATAACGGTGCTCTAGATATAGAGCGGACACAATTTGTTACAGACGGATGGACAGACTGATCACTATATGGCGACCCGCCATTCGGCGGGGCCCTAATTAAATCAGCACATTTTAGATCAAAAGTTACAAGATTTACGCTCCAAAATTAATTTTTTTATTATAAAAATTTGATTTTTTACGTATTATTTCAAAGGTAGGAGAATGTACACCATTTGTTGATCAACTTAATAACTTTCAAGTCTGTTCGTTCTGTTATAACTAAAATGAGATTAAGTGCTCATTCCCTTTAAATAGAAAGAGGGAGATGTAACAGAACGGTAAGAAATGAAAGATTTTGTAAAGTGTGTATACACACAACAAAATTAAAGATGAGCTTCACTTTATTTGGCATTGCCTTAAATATCAAAATGAAAGAGAAATTCTTGTGACAAAATTGTCTAAATTTTACCCAAATTTTAGAAATATACATCTTGCTAGCATAAAGTCAAAACTGTTGTTAAACAGTGGGTAAGTATCAAAGATATGTTCAAATTACATTTCTGAATTGTTGAAAGTTAGAAATTATAATATTTTACAAAACCATTAATAATATTACATGTTGTAATATATCAAAGTCATGTTCAGAAAGTATTGATTATTTAGTTGTTGTAATTTTGTATTTTATGTATTTCTATACAATGTACTAAATTGAGCTTTTACCAATTGTTATAATTGCGTTTGTGCTAATATAATATTGTCTATTGTCTATGTCTACTGTTGGTTATAAGATATGATGATTATATCAATCAAAGTGCTTGTAAGCACTGAAGGGTAAAGATTGCTTTCATTTAGCAGTGACAACTAAAAATTAAACATTGCATTGTATTAAACATTGGAAGACAATGATAATATTGTTTTTTAGGTTCAACTACAATTATGGACAAAGGAAGATAACTCTAATTTTAAATATTACTTTAACAGTGAGATATTTTAAGAACAGATATGTAATTTTCTTGACTAATATGATTATACAAAAACATCATTTCGTAACTTGAATATCTGAGCATATAATTTCATTGACAAGTTTCTTGAAATGTTCATGGATAGGATGTATAGAATGCTGTGGTCAAATTGCACTATGTTTTGTGTATCTCAAAAGTAATGATAAAGTTTGGAAAATATGATTACTATTAAGCCAGCCACATAAGGGTTTTGATTGTATGAATGCAATCTTTAAACAAGTAAAATGAAAGTTAGGCATACTCCAATGAGTCAACAACCCACTCCCAGTCACACAAACAAATTAGTCTGTACCACACTCCAAGTTGCTTTATCATGTTAGCCACCCTTGTAAATTATAAATAGCACATCCAAAAATGAATAACTCAATTTTTTATGTTGAATATAAAAAGAATTTACATATGAAAACTTCTGGAATTAATTGCAAAACTGTAAAAACTGTCAATATAGCCTCATTTAGAGATATTGTCACTAAATATTTAGATATGACCAAAGGTTTTATTCAAAAAGATATTAAGCTTCAATACTTATTTTACAAAATTATGTAAATGTATACAAAATATCTTTTCCGGTAAGGGCTTGGCTCATAGGCCAATTAAAATTAATTGATAGATATTCATCCCCGCCTGCCCCTCTGAAATCGTCCCGCCCCAATTTTTTTTAATTTTCAAAATTTTACAATTTCCGGATTGTTTTCATTTCCGTTACCGATAACCGCTGATAATTTCATTTCTTTAAAAACTTCCTCTAGCAAATTTCGGTTTTCGTATTTCTTCGAGTAAACTTACCAAAATAATTAAGTACACATATTCTGCTGCTCTATAATGATAACATAATCTTCCGAGAATAGAGATTGATTACAAGAAGGGCATAAAATATTCGGGGTAAGTAAGTTACGAGTAATAGGCGGTGTCCGAGAACACAAATTACAGTATGTCACATGTCAGTGATTAGAAAACCATGGATTTTTTTATTTATACAATGACTTTCTGTCCAGAAATTTGGTCTGTGAATGATATCCAAAGTGCAAGAATCGTGGAACACATTGATACAAAAAAAACATGACTGGAATCTGGGACATATATGATCGTATATTGAGTACAAAAAGTCAGCCAACTTTCAGAATGAATTATTGCAAGCCCTTAGATTTACCCCCAAGCTTGGCAAACAGCAAACACCCTCGGTCCCCAGCCCCTCAATAGAGTCATTAAACACATTTCATTTCTTTTTGGTTAAGTTCATGTTTTACCACAAACATACATGATGATGTGTATATATGTCTCTGGTTTTACATTGTAATTATATTTGCACCTTGCATAAGAATCTTAAAAGCATCAAACCTAGTATTTTCAACACAGTTTGAGTTTTCATTTCACTCTATACTCACAATACTTGTGTTGCATACATGTATCAATACATATGCTTCATTTTATGGGGACTATAAACCATAGCTTAGAAAGCAAAATAAATTTGATGTAGGTAGTCTAAAAGAGAGCATTTCTCCACATTTTTGCCATTAACTGAAAATACGTTTGAAAAGCAATTACATGTATTACAGTTTTGCCAATTAGGAATATTTACTTTTAGAATTTAAGAATTCCTTATATATATATACATAATATAAGCTTATCATTACCCTTGCATCTATATGAAGAACACATTACAAAAATGTTTCCGAAAAAATAAAAATAAATCAAAGCACTGTAAGCGCTGTAGGCAGTTAACCAAAAACCAAGGCAAACGTAATTATGAAAACTGTGGCAGTGCTGCTCCAATTTTTTTTAAGATTTGAAAGAACAAACATTAAACATTCGTATATTGTACATTTATGTTCATTAAATGAATTGATTATTAAGGCAAATTAATTAATATTTCATCAAGGTTTTCAAAAGCAACTCATATATCAATGTAAATGACCCCCATCTGCACCCCCAAGTGCATGATGTTACTCTATTCCAAGTTTGGAATAAAATGACAGGTGATTATAAAACAGTTGGTCAAACATTCTCGGGCTTTACACTGCTTTAAAGATTTATATGTTTTCTTTAAAATGAGCCATAAATGAAAATTATTATAGGCCCAGAAATAATTTAATAAATAATTAAAGTAAATTCAATTAACCTAGACTCATTTTTTGCATCAATAAAATGTTATAATAAATAAGAAATAATTGTAACAGGATGCCGTTACAAAGTCTCCAAAACAAAGTCCCCATAATTCGTCATTCCCATAGTCTCCTGACATTGGGCAAAGTCCAGTTCATATTGGTTTGGTCTAGTAAAGTGATATGCATATGTGACACCTAGGAGATTGACCCTGTATGTCATTCAAATCTTTTTTAAATGATGAACAGGAATAAATATGGTTTAGGTGTGGGTATCTGGACCGTTTACAAGTTCTCAAACAGGAGGGGGTGGGGTGACCCCAGGGACTCCCCCTATATTTCATTTGATTTGTTATATTGTCCCATACATGAATACATATGGTTTAGGGGTGGGGATCTCGACCATTTCCAAGTTCTCAAACAGGAGGGGGTGGGGTGACCCCAGGGACTCCAAAAATATTTCATTTGATTTGTTATATTGTCCCATACATGAATATATATGGTTTAGGGGTGGGGATCTTGACTGTTTACAAGTTCTCAAACAAGAGGGGTAGGGGTGTCCCCATGGACTCCCCCTATATTTCATTTGATTTGTTATATTGTCCCATACATGAATATATATGGTTTAGGGGTGGGGATCTCGACCATTTCCAAGTTCTCAAACAGGAGGGGGTGGGGTGACCCAAGGAACTCCCCATATATTTCATTTGATTTGTTATATTGTCCCATACATGAATATATATGGTTTAGGTGTGGGGATCTTGACTGTTAACAAGTTCTCAAACAGGAGGGGGTGGTTGACCCCAGGGACTCCCCTATATTTCATTTGATTTGTTTTATTGTCCCATACATGAATGTATATGGTTTAGGGGTGGGGATCTCAACCATTTCCAAGTTCTCAAACAGGAGGGGTTGGGGTGACTCCAGGGACTCCCCATATATTTCATTTGATTTGTTATATTGTCCCATACATGAATATATATGGTTTAGGGGTGGGGATCTCGACCATTTCCAAGTTCTCAAACAGGAGGGGGTGGGGTGATCCAAGAACTCCCCATATATTTCATTTGATTTGTTATATTGTCCCATACATGAATATATATGGTTTAGGGGTGGGGATCTTGACTGTTAACAAGTTCTCAAACAGGAGGAGGTGGGTGACCCCAGGGACTCCCCCTATATTTCATTTGATTTGTTTTATTGTCCCATACATGAATGTATATGGTTTAGTGGTGGGGATCTCGACCGTTTACAAGTTCTCAAACAGGAGGGGGTGGGGTGACCCCAGGGAATCCCCCTATATTTCATTTGATTTGTTTTATTGTCCAATACATGAATATATATGGTTTAGGGGTGGGGATCTCGACCATTTCCAAGTTCTCAAACAGGAGGGGGTGGGTGGCACCGGGGACTCCCCCAAATTATTTTCATTTGATTTCTTTTATTGTCCCATGCAAGTAAATATATTGTTTAGGGTTGGGGATCGCGACGTTTTACAAGATAAAAGTACATTTTCAAATTGAAGGGGGTTGGAATGACCACCAGGGACTTACCCTATATTTTGGTTGATTTTTTTATTGTCCTGTTCTCATTACTGAAGACTGCATGTGTCTATCACTTACTGTTTTCGAGAAATAGTCATTCGAAAATTTAAAAAAATAAAATTCCTTAGGGTTCTATAGTAAACCCCTCCCTTCTTCAGGCCCCTCCAAATACCCCTAAATAGACCCCAATGCACAAACAAAAGATTAATGGCTCTGCTAGACATGTTAGTCTAATATTTTATGAAACCCTAAGTAAATCTGACAAACGTCAAAGTTGTCTTCTTAGACAGTTTGAGTGGATTCGGTCTGACTTGTCTCGGGACGAGCTGTCCACATTACTTAAAATATCCCATCAACGTCGATTTCCTCATCTGTTTCATGACCTCGTTTCATTCATAAAATAACAACAACCTTATTTGGCAAGATAAGTTAAAAACTACCGCCCACTTATATAACTTTATTTCCTCTATCATAGAGATTTGTTGTACATGAACAATATTCCTGCGCATTTTGCCCTTTGGGAAATATAAACGACTTGTAATTACCGATTTTGGGTGATGAAATATTTCATACAATTGTTCTTTGACATCGTTGCCAAAAGCACAGGTGATAATAACCTACGTACGGATTTCTATTGAGCACTACTTCCTATGTGCAACTTCAAAATTTTTGGGTAGTTTGACGATCATTTAAGGTTTTACTGGTCATATTTTTTGTATTCCAGAAATAAAAGTATTAAAAAAATGTCCAATTAGTTATAAATAACATAATAGCCAGCTAGATAATAACAATCGCACGCATATCAGCATTTATTGGGTAGAACACAAATCTAGGGTGCTCGCATAAGGCAGCTTAACTGCCTAAAAATAAAATCCTCCCATTCTCGCTCTCCCCGCCCCATTTTTTTCAACAATCTGGATGAAAATCTACTAATTAATTTTAGTTGGCCACAAATATTGGGTAAAATGATAGCTTTCTAAATATTTTTCCATGAGTTTAATTTTATAGAAACCTGACCAATATATTCTGAATTGTACATACAGGTGTAATACCACCATTGATTTTCCCCTATTAGTCTTTGTTAAATTTGCACTTTTCAAAAAATTGTGCAGAATTTATCTTTGTTTCAAATAAAGAAATACTTGGCATGAGTAAAGTTTTATCCTGTCCAGTACTATAGAAAAAATTTCACATAACGTTTCATTGCATATAAGAAAATAACCATCACTGGAAGTTAACCAATCAAATTTTCCCCCTTTTTTAACCTGTGTACAAGCTTTAGTAACCATGTAACCTCAAGTTTCCAAAATATTCTATAGAAACCCCAAATAAAAAAATAATGGTGCTTTGAAATACCCAAGATATATGTTTATGACCCAGAAATGTTTTACTGCAATGAAATGTAGGATCAATTACCTACAACTGTCAAATTCAAGGGAATATTTTTTTTCGACCTATTTTCGTATGCAACCGGATGTGACGTACTATGATTTGGTGGTATTACACCTAAAGAAGACTTTTTTGTTAAATAAACTGAATGTGACTTTTTTCCTTTGTAATACTGGTTATTTCAAGCATTCCTGTCAAGTTTTGTCATAATCAGTTCAATAGTTTGAGAAAAATCTAGTATAATGTAAGACGACATCTACAGTGTTTCGAGCAAATTTTCTTCGAAAAATCCAAACCAAGCCGCATCATGATAGAATATAGTGTGGACCAATAAATGATCAAATATTTATCTCATCTGCCTACAAACAGTTGAATATGATACAAAAGATGACTTTAGGATGATAAATACTACTAATGGACCTCTTTGTCTTCCTTATAAGATTTCTTTTGGTCCATTTATACCTCTCATTTCCTCAAAATTACTACTTTTTAAGCCAATAAATAAAATTTTTGGGGTAACTTTCTCTCATTTATGATAGAAATGTTATAATAAATGATTAATTGAAGTATTCAAGCTGAATGAACTATCCGTATAAAAGTTTACTGTCTCCAAGGAGGTTTCAATAAGTCCTTACGTAAAATTTAAATTTACGCCGCGTTCCAGAGAGTGACACAAAAAGCTTCTCTTTTGGTGAATAATTTGTTGTTACTGCTTTAAAAATAATTTCATTTGCTTAAAACTATATAGTTTTTAAAGTATTTCTAAGGAAAAATTTTCTGGTATAGCAGAATATAAGAAATAAGGAGAAAAAGCTCCCCAAAACTCTAAGTATGGCTTGTTCTGTCAACTAATATTCAGGGTAAAGTCCTATTTCAAGGAAATTTTCTCATAAAATGTGTTTTGGAGACTCAATCCACTCAGAATATTTCATTATTTGTAATATTTCACTTAAATAGCAAGAAATTTTAACACATGACAGTACTCACAAGGTCAAAGGTGCATGTACAGCTTCCCATATTAGGTGTAATACCACCATTGATTTTCCCCTATTAGTCTTTGTTAAATTTGCACTTTTCAAAAAATTGTGCAGAATTTATCTTTGTTTCAAATAAAGAAATACTTGGCATGAGTAAAGTTTTATCCTGTCCAGTACTATAGAAAAAATTTCACATAACGTTTCATTGCATATAAGAAAATAACCATCACTGGAAGTTAACCAATCAAATTTTCCCCCTTTTTTAACCTGTGTACAAGCTTTAGTAACCATGTAACCTCAAGTTTCCAAAATATTCTATAGAAACCCCAAATAAAAAAATAATGGTGCTTTGAAATACCCAAGATATATGTTTATGACCCAGAAATGTTTTACTGCAATGAAATGTAGGATCAATTACCTACAACTGTCAAATTCAAGGGAATATTTTTTTTCGACCTATTTTCGTATGCAACCGGATGTGACGTACTATGATTTGGTGGTATTACACCTAAAGAAGACTTTTTTGTTAAATAAACTGAATGTGACTTTTTTCCTTTGTAATACTGGTTATTTCAAGCATTCCTGTCAAGTTTTGTCATAATCAGTTCAATAGTTTGAGAAAAATCTAGTATAATGTAAGACGACATCTACAGTGTTTCGAGCAAATTTTCTTCGAAAAATCCAAACCAAGCCGCATCATGATAGAATATAGTGTGGACCAATAAATGATCAAATATTTATCTCATCTGCCTACAAACAGTTGAATATGATACAAAAGATGACTTTAGGATGATAAATACTACTAATGGACCTCTTTGTCTTCCTTATAAGATTTCTTTTGGTCCATTTATACCTCTCATTTCCTCAAAATTACTACTTTTTAAGCCAATAAATAAAATTTTTGGGGTAACTTTCTCTCATTTATGATAGAAATGTTATAATAAATGATTAATTGAAGTATTCAAGCTGAATGAACTATCCGTATAAAAGTTTACTGTCTCCAAGGAGGTTTCAATAAGTCCTTACGTAAAATTTAAATTTACGCCGCGTTCCAGAGAGTGACACAAAAAGCTTCTCTTTTGGTGAATAATTTGTTGTTACTGCTTTAAAAATAATTTCATTTGCTTAAAACTATATAGTTTTTAAAGTATTTCTAAGGAAAAATTTTCTGGTATAGCAGAATATAAGAAATAAGGAGAAAAAGCTCCCCAAAACTCTAAGTATGGCTTGTTCTGTCAACTAATATTCAGGGTAAAGTCCTATTTCAAGGAAATTTTCTCATAAAATGTGTTTTGGAGACTCAATCCACTCAGAATATTTCATTATTTGTAATATTTCACTTAAATAGCAAGAAATTTTAACACATGACAGTACTCACAAGGTCAAAGGTGCATGTACAGCTTCCCATATTAGGTGTAATACCACCATTGATTTTCCCCTATTAGTCTTTGTTAAATTTGCACTTTTCAAAAAATTGTGCAGAATTTATCTTTGTTTCAAATAAAGAAATACTTGGCATGAGTAAAGTTTTATCCTGTCCAGTACTATAGAAAAAATTTCACATAACGTTTCATTGCATATAAGAAAATAACCATCACTGGAAGTTAACCAATCAAATTTTCCCCCTTTTTTAACCTGTGTACAAGCTTTAGTAACCATGTAACCTCAAGTTTCCAAAATATTCTATAGAAACCCCAAATAAAAAAATAATGGTGCTTTGAAATACCCAAGATATATGTTTATGACCCAGAAATGTTTTACTGCAATGAAATGTAGGATCAATTACCTACAACTGTCAAATTCAAGGGAATATTTTTTTTCGACCTATTTTCGTATGCAACCGGATGTGACGTACTATGATTTGGTGGTATTACACCTACATGTATCGCCTTTCTATATGCCAATTTTCAACCAATGTTTAAAGTTTTGCAGTGAAACACCACCATTTGGATGTCAACTGCTATTAAAAATATCCCCCGTTTTTCTGGAAATCTTAGATAAGTATACTATGGAGCACATTAATCCTTAATTTTAATTCAAAATCATGGAAAAGTAGTGATTTTGGCTCAAAATAGTCTTCATATATTTCTCTTTTATCAAAGTTTTATTTCTTCAAATTAGTTTGTTAGTTTTAACAATGCCATCAAAGGCACTTTTTTTGTCAGGGAAGGGCTACTTTCACATAATGTTCTAAATTGAAGTGGGTGAATTGGTAGTCTGACACCTAAAAGGCAATAAATCCTATTACTTATTAAGTGTGATAATTTGGCCATGATGACTTACTTGCAGATCTTATTATGCTGATCATTCTTGTTTTTTAAAAGTTTAATTCTAATTCAATAGTTTTCGACAAAAAATGTCAAAAAAATGGATACAAATCATCATTGAGGGTAAATAACTATAAGGCGTCTGTTTAGTTTCGGCTATAATGACTGATATGAAGATCTTTATATTGTGCTGAATAGTTTTGCTTTTTTTCTGTTTCTTACTATCTATTAAAGTTCGTGCAGAAAAAACATCTTTCAAAGGGCAATAACTCCTAAAAGGAGTCAGTTGACAATTTCAGTTATGTTTACTTATTTGTGGATCTTATTGTGATTAACATCTTTGCTCTTTTCAATTTCTCTCTATCTATGATTTCTAGAAAAAAATGGAAAAATGGAAAAAAAACCATGTCAGGGGCAATAACTTCTGTAAATGGTCAGTTGACTATTACAGTTAAGTTGACTTATTTGTAGATCTGATTTCGATGAAAACTTTTGCTGTTCACAATTTCTCACTATCCAATATAGTTTCTGTGAAAAAAATGAGCAACATTAGTTTTTCCAGGGCAGGGGTCAATTGACAATTTGTCCATGTTGACTTAATTGTAGACTTTATTTTGTTAAACCTTTTGTTTTTTCATTACTTCTCTCCATCTTTAATAGTTTCCGCAAAAAAATGCAAAATATGACTAAAAATAGTCTTCCAAGAACAATAACTCCTGTTTAGGGTCAATTAATGCCAATTTGTCCATGTTGACTCATTCATAGATCTTCTTGTTCCTATCATTTTACTGTAAATCTCTCTCTATCTGTTAAAGTCTTCAAGATAATAACCAAAAACTGCAAAATTAGCAGAAAATTATCATTTAAGGGGCAATAACTCAAAAATGGGTAGTCCTACTTTTTCTTGAAATTTAGAAGAAGATAGATCTTGACCTGCTGGTCATTTATGCCTATGTCAGATTTGCTCTAAGTGCTTTTGTTTTTGAGATATAAGCCAAAAACTTTGAAATTTCCTTTAACTTGACCTTTCAGAGGCAATAACTCTAAAATCGGTTGTCCATTTTTTTGGAAAATTTTACAATGGATAGACCATGACCTGGTGATAGTTTTTGCCATATGTTAGATTGCTCTAACTGCTTTAGTTTTGAGATATTAGCCACAAACTGCATTTTATGTCCTATTTATAGCAACAGTGGCCATGTTTGTTGATGGATGAGGCATGGATGGGGGTGTCCCTCATTTCTTTATTCTTTTTTTTCTGGACCATTTTCATTATTTTTTATTTAGCACCCCATTATTCTCTATTCTTTATTTTTTTTGCCTATTTTACTCTATCTTTATTTTTTGGCCCTTTATTCTACACTATTTGACCATTATTCTCCATTCTATACCACTGGATGTTAAGCAAACAACAATCAATCACAGACCTGCCAACTTTTGAAAATCTCCATGGGGGATTTAGTGTGCGACCAGATTTTTTAGGGTTACAATTTTTGCAGCATTTCTGTGTGCACTGTTATTTACTCTTGAAATAGTCTCATATTTCTTCTTTTTTCTTTTGGTATACTGATGATGAGCTAATAAGCCTTGTTCTTTTATTTGCATGATTCTTGTACTTATTAATTGGCAATACAATGTATAACTTAATAGAGAAAAATGGCCTAAAAAAATAAAGGAAACAAAGTGAAGACCCCCCTTTTCCCCCTCCAAAGACCTTCTTATCTTTGCACCATGACTCAAAGGACCTAAACCTAATTGTCCTAAAGTTGGAAGGTTGAAGACAGATTTTGAGTTAGTCTATCAATATTAATGAGAAAATGGATAAAATTTGAGTTATCTTTCTTTGTGTTCAGAGGTGCTCTTATTGGCGGAGGATTATACACAGTAGAAGTGAATACAAAATGGCCTTAATTTTAAATCAGAAATGGACAGAAACATGTCTGATTTCAAAAATTTTTAATGGATTTCAAGATAAACGATGTTTTCTAATGAGTTCATTACAGTTTTCGTCTTTCAGTTAATTACGATTTTGTTATGAAACTACAGTAAACGTTGCAAATTGTGATAGCATGATAAAATGATTAAAATTAAATGCTGACTGACCGATTCTGTTAACAAATTAATTAATTTTGGGGATTGTTATGACCCATCAGATAAGCAGATTGCCTGTAACAACAAATTATGACACCTGTTGTGACCGTTGATTAGCGCAGTGTCGTAAACTTGTCATGAATATGTCGCCGAGTAAAATTCTAGATTTATAGAAATTGATCAGAAAAACTTCAAAATCAGTAACCAATAATTTTTTCCGTAGATTTTGTGAAAATTGGGATTTTGACTTGTTTTACGATCCCGATATCGGGATTCGGGTGGAGGCATGAAAATTGGGATGAAACCGCCAAATTCGGGATAGATGGCAGGTCTGCAATCAATCAATATATTCTATAAACCCCATCCAGGTTGCACTTTGTAAATACAGCTGTTTTTTAAACCACGCCTCTTTTGGGGAGATATATAATATTCATTGATATTTTGTTTTGTTTACGTACTGGTTCCCAGATATGATCTCGATGTTTCATCTCATAGAGACGTAACTTGGGAATGTTACCAATATAAATACAATATACAATATATAAATATAGCTGCAAAATTGAATTCTGAGGAGGACCAAAAGTGAAGGCAGGGGGAGTACAGAATTTTAGTATTAGTTTAAACTCTTAGAAGTTCAGGGCATATAAATGTTGAAAATATGCCGCACAGCCCTATATTTTGACCTTTGAAAAAAATTGTAGCACATATGAACTTTCCATTCTAGGATATAATTTTTTATGAAACTTCATTGTAAAAGTGGCACAATTTTAGCTGTAAAAGGAGTTGATATGGGAAATTGCATTGTCTATATTTACAGATGTGCAACCTCCAGACCCTCATGGATTAAATCCAGGGATACTTTAGGGAACATTTAAGTAAAGTTTGGTAACATTTGGCACAGCAGTTTCAGAGGAGAAGATTTTTTAAAGTTTACAACAACAGAGGAACCAGCTAAAAAAATGTGAATGCACGTCGTTTCGTAACCTGGTCGTTTCGTACCTGGTCGATTCGTAACTACGTTGTTTTGTAACTGAGACGTTTCGTACCTGGTGTAATTATATATGGTTATAACGTGTTAGTTTAAATTAATTAGTTTAAATGAAAAAGTTAAAGTTATTATTTAAAAATGATCAAATTGTTCATCTAATAATAACAATATTGTAATATTTTTGATTTAAAACTTTCTTAAATCTTTTTAATTATTGGCTAATTTGCTAATTGGTAATTACGCTCGGTGACAGCTTTAATGGTTTTATGACAACTAATGACAGGTAATAAAAAGTAATTACAGTAGATGTAAAGTGATTAAGTAGATTAATGGCACACGACCTGAAAAAAGATAATTATTTTCTCCTTTTTTTCACTTTTACATGCAATTGCATAACCCTCCTCCTTTTTCACCCGGGCTGGGGACCGGCGTTGGCGGAGTGAAAGTTGGTTTTTTTTAAGAACACTTTATCTTACTCTATTCTTTTTCTTTCTTTCAGATACATCACTATGTTGTCCTTTGTTTGCATGCTTATACTGGCATAAAGCTTGATTTTTCATCCGAAAAACCTAACACGCTGATACCTTTTTAGTTTACCTTCGGATACTAAATGATGATGGACAATTCAAATTCTTCTGTTCTATTCGCATGTGTGCAAAACTGTACTAGTAAAGTGTAAATTTATGTGCAATCAATTATTTAATAAATAAATATAGATATATATATATACATACATCAATAAGTCTTTTTATTACTTTTTACGTAACCTACTACTCTTATTGTTATTATATATTGATATAAGGTTACAAAACGTCTCAGGTACGAAACGACCTAGTTAAGTTACGAATCGACTAGTTACGAAACGACCAGGTTACGAAATGACCTGCGCCCAAAAATGTATGAGGCACTCGCCATAGTATATGATTTTTGTGTTTTGCAAAATCCCCAATTGACAATTCCGATGTTGGTACAAAATTCACCGATTTACAAATATATGATACATATGTTTAGTCTATATAGAACGAAATGGTATATGCAGTGCAGCAGTTGGCCCATATGGTACGAATGATATTATTCATGGGTACGAAATGATTGGAGGTACGAAATGGCCAGCCTCCTTATTTTCAAGGTGAGATCGTCCGACGGACTAGTCAGAGATTACCCTGACGTCCAACGACTGTTTTGTCGGACAAGCTGGGCCTAGGTACTCAAAATTCGCGTCCCTATATTATATTCCACTTACGCTTTGTCTGGTTCCGTTTTCAACAGCTTTCTTATCCTCTGTCTGGTTCAGAACTTTTAATATCAACTTTTACTTTACCCGCGGTTTTCACATACACATCACCAGTTACTGCCCTTTTCCCACCAACAGTCTAGTGGCTGCGGAGGCACTCAGTTTTTTATTTTTCAGTATTCTTCGGATAAAATCATGAAAGACTTAAAAGCCTTGAAACAGTTTTCTTTATTAAAGAGTATTTTCATATGATGAAGACATAATCTTTCGATCAGGTTAATAGACAATAATTTTTTTGAAATTATTTTTCATCCCTATCTGTGTGCTTTAAGACGTGGCCATGGGTGTCAGACCACACTGTTACGACTGCTAGAAGATTGGCGTGCAGCATTAAATAAAAACCAGTATATAGCTGCTGTTTTAATGGATCTTTCAAAGGCTTTTGATTGCCTACCACATGAAATCCTGCTTGATAAATTATCAGCATATGGTGTCTCTGTTCATTCTATTTCACTACTTTTTTAAAATCTTATCTGACAAACAGGAAACAACAAATTAAAATAAATAGTATTCTTAGCAGTTGGGCTGACATTCATAAGGGGGTTCCCCAGGGTTCTATCCTGGGTCCCTACTATTCAATGTTTTTATCAATGATATATTCTTATTTATAAAAAATGGAACTCTGTATAATTATGCAGATAACAATACTTTATCATACTGTAGTCCTGACTATGATGTTTTGATTTCTACTTTGGAATCTGAATCACTCAAACTAATTGAGTGGTTAAAAATAAATAAAATGCAGGCAAACCCCGACAAATTTCAGGTCTTAGCAGTTGGGAAAAAGACATATAACAAAAACCCATCTATACGTATCCAAAGTGCTGATCTTTCGTGTGAGTCAACTGTCAAATTACTTGGCATTGACATAGAATATCAGCTAAATTTTGATATTCATATTGGTAAAATATGCAGGAAGGCATCTCAGCAACTAAATATTTTGAAACGTTTGGGAGCTTATCTGAGAAAGCTAAGTAAGCTTTCTATTTTCCATACATTTATTTTGTCAAACTTCAATTTCTGCCCTTTGGCATGGCATTTTTGTACCGAGAAAAATTCAAAAAAATTAGAAAAAGTGCAAGAAAGAGCACTAAGGGTTGTGTACGAAGACCATTCAAGCTCATATCAACAGTTGCTTGAAAAGGCTAAGATGCCTTCACTGCATATTAAAAGACAAAGATCAATGGCAATTGAAACTTTTAATATAGTCAATAAATTAGAACCTGTCTGTTTACATGATTTATTAAATGTAAAAAAATGTCAATATTCTTTCAGATATAGAAATATACTGGATATACCACATGTAAAAACTACACAGTTTGGTAAGAAAAGTTTTAAATTTGCAGCTGCTACTCTGTGGAACAGCCTACCTGACCATTTCAGGACTGAAAACAGTTTTTTCTCAATTTAAGAGCCTTATACAGTCTTGGAATGGTTCAAAATGTTGTTGTTCTGCTTGTAGCTATTAAGCTTTTTTCATATTTTAGAAGTTGCTCTAACATGTTATTATGCCTTATATTTTTGCATGTGTGCTATATTTTATTTGTGCTTAATTTTAGTTGTGCTTAAATTTTAGTTGTGCTTCAGCTTTGGCTTTAGATATGTATTTTAATAGTGCTTTGCATGTATTTCAATATGACTGTGCTGTTATATATCCTGTCTGCATGTTGTGTGTTTTAATGTTGTGCTTGTGTTACCTTATATTCGGTAAAAAGCTCTTTAGAGCTTATGTTTGTATTGTTATATGCGAACCGAATCAAAATAAAACTTTCGTATCGTATCGTATAACAATATCTATTAGCTCAAACACATTTACATTAAATGGTTATGGCATTCAGAATAGGTCAGTATAGTACAATTGAAATAATAAACTGACAATAATTAAATTAGGGTGACAGTGGTATTCACACGAAGAAGAAGACTACAAATATGTGCGTATTGACAGATAAACAATTATTAATGTCCATGAACAAAAATGGATACATATCAAAAAATTAAAAAATAAAAATTATACAGATTTTCTCATTAAAAGACAATCATTAATATATTTTGTGGTGATTTTTATAATGATTGGCAAACTGCTATTCAAAAGTGTGGTCATATGCCTCAGTGTTATAGCTGATTGCAATTTGATAAAATTGAAATTAAGATTAGTATCAATTTTTGTATATAGGTATCCCTAAATGATATAAAGCATGGATAGACTGAGAAGAAACGGTATTCATCCTCAATTTCTTCTTGCCTATTACATTCTTTCAATATTGGTATAACGCCCCCTTTCAATTGCTAGGCCCGGAATGGGCACTGAATTTAAATTTACTGAAAACTGATCTGTCAGTTTTTAATTTACATATATCGATATACGGGGGTCTTTTTCCAATTTTTTGAGTCTTACAAAAGAAATTTAGTTTTTCACATTTAATGATAGAACAGTTCATAATTTGATAAGCCTGGTCCACGATTCTTTGTTGGATAGTATTTATATGATATTTCATATTAATGGGATCAAAAGAAAGATGGCAAAATCCTAATTTATTTAACCAGTCTTTAACAATGTTAATCCATTTACTTGTTTTCTCTACATTATGATATCTTTTATAGACTAATGAATTAGGTGACGGTTTACAATGTGGTTTAGAAATTTTATAGCTGAAAGCTGAATTTTTAAGTGCAAAGGAGTTCTGTTTGTCTCATCTACACAAGCTACATTTGTTGTTTTAACTGTACCCCTAAAATTTCCTAAATAAATTTTATTTGTAAATGTTCAAATGGATCTGAATCTTTGAACACTTTGCTTACACCCCATACTTCACTTCCATAAAGATTGATTGGGACAACTAAAGTGCCAAATAATTTTTCAAGCATACTGCAAGAATTATCTAAAGATACTGTTTTTTTTAACCAAGCCTCATGACCGAATTAATTGTTACTGGGCTGATGAGGCCTTCAGGACTAATAGTCCACCACCGTGATAATATGAAGTTTTTTTGTCAAGTTTGTGCAGGCGAACGAGTAAAAAAAGGCTTCATAAAAGAGGGGCGAAAGATACCAAAGGGACATTCAAACTCATAAAAAAGAAAAAGACCAACAAACAAACAATAGTACACAAAACCTGGGACTATTATACTATATAGTATAATAGTCCCAGACAAAACACAACATATAAAACTAAAGACTGAGCAACACGAACCCAACCAAAAACTGGGGGTGATCTTAGGTGCTCCTGAAGGGTAAGCAGATCCTGCTCCACATGTGGCACCCGTCGTGTTGCTCGTGTTAGTACAAACCCGGTAACAAGTCTAATTCGGTAGGTCACATTCGGGAAAAGAGGATGGGATTGTAGTTACGACATTAGGAACATATCCGCTATCATCCGTGAAACGGATATTCTGTAACTGTCAACCAACTCGTGATGGCGTCCGTAAAATTTACGAATGGATGATTTCAACTTCACCACTTGGAACTCTTGGTTTAATAGCTTCTTTGTGAGCAGCAACCCTCAATCAAGGAAATCATGATAGGAAATACAAGCCCTGGAGTATCGTATAAACTGGGAGATATATACTCCGTACGCAGGCGCTGCTGGAATGTTGCTACATAAAAATGGAAAGTTCATAATTTGACCGATGGAATCCCGTACACACCAACACAAGTAAATAACATCACCGATTATTTTAAGAGATTAGCACATTTACAAAACCTACAGAAAATGTAAACAACAAGACTAGTATAGACCTCCAAGATGAGCATCACTACACATAAAAATGGAACATATTATCATAAAGACCAATACAACCTCTAAATAAGGAAATATTTACTAAATTTTATCATCGGTACAAGGACATCATTCAAAATATGAATCAACGTGCAGATATCTTATACGTTCAGGAATTTCACATCCCATCTTTTATGGTAATATTCTATACAAAGCTCAAAAATGAGGTCATTCACCTCAAAAGCTAACCAAAGCTTTTTCAGAAATATAGTTTCGATATTGTTGTCAGGCCATTAGAGAAGGCATTTTTTAAAATTAATATTGATTCACTCATAGGTTTTTTTGCATGGGAAATAAACACATTTATTCTAAAACCAGTTTTTGGCATGATACGTTCTTATATCGTAGATCATATTTTATGATGGTATGATAAAGGGATTGTGCTTGATTTTCGTATGATGAAGACATAATCTTTTGATCAGTTTAATTGAGGTCTGGAGCTGGCATGTCAGTGACTGCTAGTAGTCCTTTGTTAATTTATGTTGATTATTGTCATTTTGCTTAGTTTCTTCTGTTACCTATTCTTACATCGAACTCAGTCTTCTTTTAAACTGAATGTTACTGTGCGTATTGCTGTGTGTTTATTTATTCCACATTGGCTAGAGGTATAAGGGGAGGGTTGAGATCTCACAAAACATATTTAACCCCACCACATTTTTGCGCCTGTCTGGCCTATGTTAGTGTTGTGTGTTTTTAAAATTTTGGTTCATTTATATGTTTCGGCGTTTAGTGTGACGTCCATTTTCGCTAAACTAGTATATATATACATTATTGTTTATTGGCCAGCTGAATCCCGCCTCTAGGTGAGGGATTTTCTCGCTGTGTTGAAGACCCATTGATGGCCTTGGGCTGTTTTCTGCTCTTTGGTCGGGTTGTTGTCTCTTTGACGCATTCCCCGTTTCCGTACTCAATTCTAAATGTCAACAGCAAACAAGACCGATATAAGCTAGGGGACATTTGATATTATGTTGCTGCATGCTTATTTTTTTCCACGTCTTTGCCACTGGCAATTTATTTTCACGTTTGTACACAATTGTTTCATGCATTTTGTGTTGCAGAATATTCATTTTCATCCTGTCTTATTCAAGGTTATTTTTTCAAATTTTGTTCAAGTCTAAAGACATCAAAATATGTTAACAACAGACCAATACATATTCTAGGAAATAAACAGTATTACAAAGACACCAGAACGTGAGTAACATGGCCAATATAAAATCTTAAAGATTTGTACAAATACACCTACACATGTGTACGGTAAGACCAATAAAGCCTCTTAAAGATTATCAAATAAATGTTTGGATTTTCAAATAGTTTGGCCTCGAGCATCACTGAAGAGCCAGTGATTGTTGAAATGCGCATATAGTGCAGTAACATTAGTACCATTAACGTTATAAACAAAGACAACCCGCACATTCAAAGACTAGACCAATGTAACCTCTATACTCTTAGTATGACTTAGATGGTTACAGTAGATTACCGATGTTAAATCTCATAAATCGATTAAAAAGTATGGTAACAAACAAAAACAGGGAATCGCATGAAGTCAAGGGGAACGAGACCGGTGCGTCGACTGGGTAAGCGTCTAATGTTAACAACTATAAAAGAAGCATTAGACTAATATAACCTTTTAACACATACTTAGCATTAATATGATAGTTTTTGCATATGCGTAACAAGCGGAAGTAAACTAGCTGTAAATTCACACCCAGGCTGATAACCCTTAATAGTCCTATTTGACCTCACGTGGTCGGGACGATATGGTATTATCATCCTGGGTGCGTTTGTAACTTGGCTGCGCTCACTCCCCAAAAAGGTTCACATTGTGGCTCGCGGCTGATATTTTACGATATCAATTGTGTAGAAACCCCATAATGTATACTACTGATACAATTACAAAGACATAAACAGATGGGGACAACATACCAAACCGACATTAAATTTAAAAGAGTTACATAAACAACCAAAATAAATACACAAAAAACAAAAACTGCAGACTATTAAGCTTGGGCAATACGAACTTCTCTAGCAGTGATATCAAGTACGGAGAGAAATGAATATACCCTGTCACAGAGAGAGAGAGAGAGAGAGAGAGAGAGAGAGAGAGAGAGAGAGAGAGAGAGAGAGAGAACTGCATTTATAGAACATTAAAATGGACAATATGAATCTATTATTGCTCTTCAAGAAAACAGATAATGCTATCAAATGATACATATACAGAATTGCTCCACACTATATAGTCCAGATAGTTAACACACTTGTAAATGGATGAAAGCAAATGTAAAATGGACATGCATCATGTAGTATTAAAGTACTGACTGGATGATTGACTCGTGGGCTAGCTGTTCACCGGCAACGGAGTCAACTTAGTGGGCATACACACAACACATTAGAAAAAACAAAAGTTGATGCATTCGAAGGACTTTTATAGATCAACTTCATTTAGCATTCTCAAAAGTTGGAGGGCCTAAAGAGGTGGAAATACATTATAAAGTATATTGCGCAAAACAATTATAACAAGTTAAATGCGAAAAATGCATTTAATTCTCATACAAGTAAAAACTCATCTATGTCAAAGAGAAAGTATATATAAAGTTTCTAATGTATTTTGTTTAACCTTTTTTTACTATCAAATAATGATTATTGTTGAGGTATGATGACTTGGTTGTAATATCTTCAATATTAAGATTTATCCTGCAATCGACCTTTCTACTACACAAATACAGGTGTACAGATAACAACAAATTTAACAAAAGTACTGAACTCCAAGGCAAATTAAAAAAGGGGGAAATCTATAAAAACTGACACAATCAAACGCTATCAATCTACGGAACATTTAAAAAAAAAATGCCATATTCATGACTTGGTACAGGCATTTTCCGAAGAAAACGATGGGTTAAACCTATTTTTATAACTAGCTAAACCTCCCACTTATACGACAGTTGTTTATATAGTTCAGTTATATTGACAAAATTGGGTGAACAAGCGAAAGTCTCCTGGTATCTTCCTTCTGTTGCGAGCGAACGGTAATGTTCAAATTACTGTTTGCATCACAGTTCAATCTGGGGTCATCATTGCGGTCCGCGTTTAAGTCGTGTCGATTTCATTTACAAAACAAATTTAATGATTGGGATGGTAAAAACTATACATTTTAGCTCAATGTTCAATTGCAGGATAAAAACAATATTCGTGGTACAGTGTAGGAAAATATAAAATGTGCATTCGCTAAAAAACAGGAGAGAAGCTCGACAAACCTCGCTTTTCTCTCTGTTTCTTAAGTTCGCCAAATAAATTTTATATTTTCATACACTGTACGAATATTGTATATATATTTAACTGAAAGATAAAGAAATTGTCAGTAAAAGACTTCGGATCTGCCAAATTTCACAAATACTTTCGGGTCTCTACGGTCAGCACAGACGTTGTTACTTTAAAAGAATCATTATTGTTCTCTTTGCCAACCTTACAATACAAAATATATTAGAAAAAATAACAAGAGCAGAAACCATGTCGTAAAAGGTCAGAAAACACCGTGGACAAAACTAAAATCAGAAATACAAAAAGTCTACAACAATACAGTTGATACAATGTACTAGGCTGAAATTTAAAAGACTTGTCAGACAGCATTTCATCATTTCTGGTTTCTGAAATATTTAAGACACGAGAATGGACAAGCGTTTAAAATTATTTTATCTGACAGTAGCAATACCTTTCTTTACTCCATTCTTTACACTTTTTATGGGAAACTTGATATAGAGCTAGTATGTCGTCGAAATTATGAATTGGTGTTTTGTCTTTTTGTCGTTTTTTTTGTTGTTGTCATGGCGTTGTCAGTTTGTCTTCGACTTATAAATTTGAGTATCCCTTTAGTATCTTTTTCTTCTCCCTATAGAGTCGTCCAATAGGAAATGCAGTTATTTTTCAAGGCATGTATCCATTAAAGGTAAGCTAAGAAGTTTAGAAAAAAATCATATTAGGATTTTGTCTTATAAAGATTATATAATCAAAATTTATGTTGCATAGGGTTCCCATTGTTCCTATTGCGTCTTCAAAGATAATTGTTTAATTTCTTCAATCAAGGCCTAGGATTAAATTTGAACTTTGGATTATTGCAGTACATCCGTACACTATCTAAGCTTGAGGTTAATTTTATCAAATAGCAAGAGTTGGCAGATGGTTTTGAAAAAAAGCAATTTAATTCGATAAAAAAAAATTGATCAATATTGGTAGCAATAGCTTATAAGATAGAAGAGGCACACATCGGTACAAGATAAATGTGTCGTTAAAATTACTATTCGCTCAATTATTGAAGCTTATATACCTCTTGCTATTGACATTAGCCTTATTATAAGAATAAATATAGAAATCTGTAACCCCTGTGAAATCACTATATTAATGCACAATGTATTCTTTTCACCATTATATTTTGCATTTATGTCTCCATTTATGCCTGTCTGGTATGATATGGACTAATACCAAATACACACTGTTGAAATGGTCAACTTAACTGTAGAATAGTCCAGGAAATGTGTAATGCGCATAAGCATAAAAAACACAGTAATTGGTTAACAAAATATTTCCCCGAATCATAATGAACCTAATTATTATGTTAAATGAATATAGCATTGCTCCTTCTATATTTGCAGTAAGATTTTATTGTCATGTATTCGTTTAGAGGATAACATTTTATTTTGTCTAAATCTTAAAGTACAATAAACTGGTCAAATACTATATAAATTCATAGCTTTAAGCTGGGATCAGTATATCTAACAATATATATGTTCCTGCTTTAAGTGACTATTTTACGCTCGATAAATGAAGTCTAGATGTTCAACTTATTTAACTATCAAGTACCATTATTACAATTGAAACACACAAAATTAAATAAAAAATAAGGTTTCTGAAATCATATCAAACGACAACTTAAAGTTTTCTTGTAAATATCTTGTCACTTGCTTGAAAGAAATTCCAATTGTTTTATCACAAAATCATACGAAAATTTGATGCAAATTAGCAGTAAAATTATCAAACCATAGTTCAACGATCGAAAATAATCTGCGTCGAAGATTCGGTTGCATGAAAAATAAAGTAAAAAAAACTAAAATGGCAAACGAAACTTAAAGAAAGTAATTAACATTAACATTTATATACATCTTTGATATGAAATTTGCAAAGCTGTCGACAGAAGAAACTTCAACTCCGCTCTTCTATATGCACTAGGCAACTGATCATAAAACTACAGTGGCACTAGTCAAGTGTTCACGGATGTTTTCTGGCAGAATTTGTTATTTCTTTTTTATTCTTTACGCTGATTCACAAATTGGCCATTAGCATTCACCTTTCTAAAATAAATCTCAATGCTATTTCAAATAATAATTCTTTTGACAATGTTTAGTTTCTCAATAAAACAAAAACTACCAAAACAGTTTGTTACACTACTCTCTACAAAAACTGTTATCACGTGACCCTCAAGAAGTTTTTGCCTGATGGTGAACAGTTTGATAACTATCTCCCATGCACACGTCATCAATAAGTATATAATTTATCATTTCGTCACGATCGTTGTCAACATCACTGAAGATATGGCCTTTATGAGATTCGAAACTGAAAAACAGGTCAACATCATACCCCTCGTCTGAAATGTAGGCCTGAAAAAGAGAAGCAATTTGTAACTTACAGGTCAACATCATATCCCTCGTCTGAAATGTAGGCCTGAATTAGAGAAGCAATGTGTAACAAACAGGTCAATTGATACACCCTGGTCTGAAACGTACATCTGAAAAGGGAAGCAATGTGTACTTTTTAGTCCTTTTACTTTTAGTAACTAGCAGGTCAACATCATACCTTCGTCTGAAATGTAGGCCTGAAAAAGAGAAGCAATGTGTAACAAACAGGCCAACACCATCCCCCTCGTCTGAAATGTAGGCCTGAAAAAAGAGAAGCAATGTGTAACAAACAGGTCAACATCATACCCCTCGTCTGAAATGTAGGCCTTAAAAAGAGAAGCAATATGTAGCTATCAGATCAAAAGTTGAGTTGACAGACCCGTAGAGCGGAAATACTAACGACTATACTTGTCAAATGGTACACCAAATGTATATTAGAAATGATAACATGTGTCTATAGGAGACCATGCCACTCTCTCACTACCACATTTTTATGTTAAGGGAACCGCGAAATCTGGTAAGAATCCCTTTGGCATATATGTTAGACTCAGATCGACGTCCGTTCCTCTAATCGACGTCCAATGTGACGTTATCACATAACAAAAAACGACGTCTGATCGATGAGAGGTTTATAAATTTCATTGAATCATTTATTTTCAAATTGATCTTTGTTTATATTATCTGTATCTTTTTGTCTTTTTGTGAAAAAAATGAAGAAAAAAAAACACAGTATAAATTTAATGCGTCCGAAGCGCTCTTCTGGATCTACCTTCATCAAGAACTAGTAGCTTACCGAAACTATAACTGTTTTCTTTTATTGGTATCAAAATAAAAGGACATATTTGACATCAGAAATTGACAATAAGACGATCACCGACATCATTATTACTTTTACATGTACATGCATAATAATATTTTGGTGAAAGACGTTCATATTCTCGACCTACGTTGTCGTTTTCTTTTCTTGTTCATATAAACAAATAAATATGGGTATACATTGTACGACAAGGAGACAACAACCCAAAGACAAAGATAATCGAAAGCCAACTAGAGGGCAGCATATCTATAGCCCTCTACAATGCTGTACAGACTCAAACAATAGAAAGAATAAAAACGCACGGCACATTGTTGAAAAGTATTATTATTTGGTCTTATGTTTTTCATCAACGTTTGGAGTTTTAGGTTCAACCCACCCTTTAATAAAGATGAGATTTCACTGCGATATGTCTATAAAACGGACGTCGATTGGAAAAGCAAAACAATGGACGTCGATTTGAGAACAACAAAAAAGACGTCGATTAGAGGGACATAAAATTGGCCGTCGTTTTGGAATGTTATTTTATTGTGACGACAGAAAACATAATGTCTCATACTATCTATCGTACACTGAAGAAAACAAATAACGCACCTAATCAAATTTTCATGATTGGTTTTTGAAAAGTTTGATATAAAAGTGTTTAAAAAAACAACTGTTGGATTCTTTTATTTTTGCTGCAAGTCTATAAAATGTTTTTAGATTTTCTGTCTACTATTGTAGTAACTAAAATGTGTTGGAAATATTTTGAACACTAGATTGGCTGAATGTCAGCATGTCAGCTAAATCTAATTATTCAACAACTTCGTTCTTGATTGAGTAATAAATAAATGTAGAAATTATTCATCAACAAGGGTCAGATTTGATATCTTAAATCATACAATCATTAAATATTTGGACTGTAATCCGATAATCCATTAATAGAGACTTGGTAACCATGTAATCTCATTGTCGGACCTGATTCATGCAGTTTATTTGCAATTCAAAAGACATGAATATTTATAAAGTATCGATTTTAGCATCTTATTCTCAGAGAAGTACATGGTTTTAATAGAATTCATTTTAGTCCGCTTTAATTATGAAACTCACAGAGAAATTGATTATTTATGGTTTTAGATAATATTACCAAACTCTCAAGTACTTTCAGGTTAAACAATTGTTAATTTCACAAAATCTTATTTCCAATGCATATTAAAATTCGAAGAAAGATTAAACATGTCACAGAATATGCAGTAATGTAAACAGCAGGTGTTGTAGAAAAACAGAGCCGAAATGTTTTATTCAAGTTCAATACTCTTTAATCAATCATAATGTACTGCTTTTTTCAATTTTGACATTTTATATTTATATTTTAGTTTGTGTTACTTTTTACCACACAAACGTTTTTTTTTTATGGTAGATCTATATTTTGGAAATCCATACATTCATAACTGTTCTGACTATAGATACTGCAACCTAAAAGCTAGCTATTTTTATTTTTTATTTCTTTTCTATCGGACCTTACACGCTAAGGATGACACCATAACAACCCTAGAAAATCCCCTGGATATTGTTTTAGCGAGAACCAAAAGCTTTGCAGATTGTATATTTATCAAAATTATTATGGCATCATTCTGTAAATAAGGCATGTGATTTTTTTTTAATTTGGTGAATACCTTCAAGGTGCAATGCAAGTGGCTTGTCATTTATACGAAACTGTTTGTTTAACATAGGTTGTATTCAGGGGCGGATCCAGCCATTTATAAAAGGGGGAGGGGGGGTTCCTAACCCAGGATAAAAAAGGGGGGGTTCCAACCCCCGGAACCCCCTTCCCCCCTGGATCCGCCGCTGTTGTATTTAATCCTGTGAGTATTCGTAATGATTGCAAGTTGTACATTTGGTCTATTTACTCTATTTGTGATAAACTAAAAATTTGACACTTCGAATACCGGATTAACCTTCATCAGAAAACATAAGGGATGTGCTAGTATGGGTGTATCCCGTCATCTTGGATTGCTTATTACCGCAAATGGTCGAACCAGATTTTTAATAAAATAAACAAATTTGTATTCATTATTTCCACCCTGATTTTTTGTGAGGTTCGTGTTGCGCAGTCTATAGTTTTCTATTGTGTTTTGTAGACTGTGGTTTTTCGTGTTTTCCATCTATGTGTTTGAATATCCCTTTGGTAATTTTCCGCCTTCCTTTTTCTAAATTTACTGTAGGACTATTCATTTCAATTAAGTAATTCAAATGATATTTTTACGATATATCTTAAGTTTTTGATTGATTCAAGCAGTTACAAACTAAGATATCTTAGATAATTGAGTTTTATGAAAGAGTTCATCCCATTTTTTTTTTTAATTTTCTAAAAGAATATGATGTGAGCTTTAATTTTATATCTTATTTAACAATTCTATCAACTAGTTTTCATTTCAGTCACATAATAGTTCTTTTTTGTGTATCCATACAAATTAGGAAAATGTTACCAAGTATGTATCTTGAAAACAATCAGTGGTATATCTGCCTACGAATTTCTTAAATTTGGAGAGAAAAAAACTACATGATGTAAACCAATACGATAATTATTATAAGTTCTCAACGGCATAAACATTGTATGAAATTAATATAAAAGGACTGTGAATAAAATTAACCATCTGCTGGAGCCTTTATATCAGATTAAAATCTGCACTTAATCTCTACTTTGCAATGGATACCATTTTCTTGATTATAAAAAATCAATAAGAATGCATTGTCAGCTTTTCTGCATAAATATAATGCAAAGTAGGAGCTCAATAATGTTAACTTTTTGGTGAATGAGCGTAGCAAAACAGAATTTTATGATGATATTCGAGTTCTTGTTATTAATTGTTCTTCTAACAAAATACTATACAGATCATACATAGACATTTTTTTCAATAAAGATTTATATTTCATATCTAATATAACATTTGCTGATGTTGTAATATCTGGCTGTAAATAATTAACCAGTTTAAATGTACAACTTTTGATACCATACGAGATCACAGTTACATAAATGCAATACATGTACTTATCAAACTTACTGTTGTTTCTACTGGTTCGCTGTTCACCCATACATGAAAGTTGTCACGAGCTACAATAAAAAAAATACTGAGTTTAACTTGATACTATTGTTGCATACATTTTTACTATTTTCATTTTGAAATGAGTATTTACATGTAAGAAAACATTTGGGATGTTGAAACCCAATATTCATAATTTTCTGGAACCGAAATGACTTTTTATTATACAAATAGAAGGTTATTCACACTTTAAAACGGGCTTAACCAATTTACCACGGAAACACACTTTCGCATATTATTCTATCCGTATCAAACCACGAAGAAAACTCATTTGAGAAACCATTTTGTTTTCATTCAAAACCTTTCAGAATTCTTTGATAAATAAATAATTTACATTAAAAAAAAAACAGTTTGTGATCTGAAACCTAGTATTGTTTATATATGTAAAATAAAAAGTGAATACCTTTAGAAGACAGTTAAAACCATAACACCCTTGGAATTTTTTTTCAAAAACCTATAATATTTTTACTGACATGATGATTTGGACTTATATAGAAATTGTACAGCTTATCCCATGAATCCTTAAATTGCGTTAATAAATAAATGTAAAGTGATACTTTTCTCTTCTGTCTTACACAAATAACATTCATTATCCTTAAAAATATTTCTATTTTCTTTTTACTCAAATTTCTTTTACACATTATATCAGTAGCGTGTCGTTTATTCCTAAATATCTTGTCCGACATAGATACAAATTGACTTCTCACATTTTTATCTACTTAAATATTATATAGCACCTTATGTACAGTAATCATAAGAGTCATTAAAATTACTGTCACTATAAAAGACGATTTTAAAAGTGTAAATTGTGCATCAATGTCGTCCGAAATAAAAATAAAACCACTTTAAAAAGTATGAATAGTAAATTTGCCATTCCCTATTCTCAGCGTACAACAGTTAAGATGACGGTACAAATTAACCTTCTAACTAACGGTTATAATGTTTTCTCAAATCACCGTCTCAAAAACAGCTGTAATGTTATCACAAAGCACAGTCTCAAATAACAATTATAATGTTATCTCAAATCACAGTCCCAAATGACATTTATGATGTCATAACAAATCACCGTCTCAAAAACAGCTATAATGTTATCATAAATCACAGTCTCAAAAATAACTATAATGTTATTACTAATCACCGTCTCGGATAACAGTTATAATGTTATCACAAATCACCGTCTCAAAAACAGCTATAATGTTATTACTAATCACCGTCTCGGATAACAGTTATAATCATTACAAATCACCGTCTCAAAAAAAAGCTATAGTGTTATTACTAATTACAGTTTCAAAGCATCTATAATGTTACAACAAATCGCCTCCTCAAAAACAGCTATAATGTTATCATAAATCACGTCTCAAAAATAGCTATAATGTTATCACAAACCACCGTCCCAAATAATAGTTATAATGTTATCACAAATAACCGTCTCAGATAACAGCAATAATCTTATTACCAATAACCGTCTCAAAAACAGCTATAATGTTACCCCATAAATCATCGTCTCAGATAAGTGCTATAATGTAATTACTAATCACTCTCTCAGATAACAGCTATAATGCTATTACAAATCACCGTCCCAAATAACAGTTATAATGTTATCACAAATAATCGTCTCAGATAACAGCTATAATCTTATCACCGTCTTAAAACAGGTATAATGTTATCATAAATCACCATCTCCGATAACCGCTGTAATGTAATTACTAATCACCGTCTCAAATAACAGTAACAATGTTAACAAAAATAACCGTCTCAGATAACAGATATAATGTAATTACTAATCACTGTCTAAGATAACAGCTATAATGATACTCCAGATCTCCTTCGAAGATAACATTTTTAACTCAAACCTCAACTCAAAGTAAAAAACTGGTTTAATCTTCCTCCGCACGGTTAACGTGTTTAATGGAATGAAAATAATCCCTGAACTATTTAGAAGGAAATAAAAGAATGCAAATTATGACTTCATTTGAAATAAAGATAGTTCGGTAAAAGATTCGGAGCAGTGGTAATAAGTGTCATTACAAAAAGCCGTCACTGTACACTGAGATCATATCATTACATATTACCGTCACTGTACGATGATCATGTCATTACAGGTTACAGAGTTATTCACTGTACAGTGATCTTTTCATTACAGATTACAGTAATTGTAAAGTGACCAAGTCATTACATATTACCGTCACTTTACGATGATCTTGTCATTACAGATTATCTTCACTGTACATTGATCGTGTCATTACAGATTACCATTAATGTACAGTGTCCAAGTCATTACAGATTACCGTCAATGTACAGTGACCAAGTCATTGCATATTACCGTCACTTTACGATGATCTTGTCATTACAGATTATCTTCACTGTACATTGATCGTGTCATTACAGATTACCGTCAATGTACAGTGACCAAGTCATAACATATCATATTCCCTGTACAGTGACCGATTCATTTCAGATTTCCGTAACTGTTCTGTGACCAAGTCATTACAGGTTATCTTCTTTGTACAGTGACCGATACATTACAGTTCAATGACCAAGTCATTACATATTTCCTATCTGTACAGTGACCAAGTCATTACATATTACCGCCAATGTGCAGTGACCAGGTCATTAAAGATTACCGTCAATTTACAGTGACCAAGTCATTACATATTATCTTCCGTGTGCAGTGACCAAGTCATTACAGATTTCCGTAATGACACAGTGACCAAGTCATTACATATTTTATTCCATGTACAGTGACCAATTCATTTCAGATTTCCGTAACTGTACAGTGACCAAGTCATTACAGATTATCTTCCTTATACAGTGACAGATTCATTACAGATTATTTTCCCAGTTCAGCGACCTAGTCATAACAGATTTCCGTATCTGTACAATGACCAAGTCATTACAGATTATCTTCCTTATACAGTGACCAAGTCATTACAGATTATCTTCCCTGTTCAGTGACCAAGTCATTACAGATTATCTTCCCTGTTCAGTGACCAAGTCATTACAGATTTCCGTATCTGTACAATGACCAAGTCATTACATATTACCGTCACTGTCCAGTGATCATGTCATTACAGATTATCTTCCCTGTACAGTGACCAAGTCATTACAGATTACCGTCACTATCCAGAGATCATGTCATTACAGATTATCTTTCCTGTACAGTGACCAAGTCATTACATATTACCGTCACTATTCAGAGATCATGTCATTACAGATTATCTTCCCTGTACAGTGACCAAGTCATTACAGATTACCGTCACTGTCCAGAGATCATTTCATTACAGATTATCTTTCCTGTACAGTGACCAAGTCATTACATATTACCGTCACTATTCAGAGATCATATCATTACAGAATATCTTCCATGTACAGTGACCAAGTCATTTCAGATTTCCGTCACTGTACAGTGATTATGTTATTTCAGATTTCCGTCACTGTACAGTGATTATGTTATTTCAGTTTTTCGTCACTGTGCAATGGTCTTTTCATTACAAATAACGGTCACTGTACAGTTATCATGTCATTTTACAAATTGCCGTAACTGAACAGTGATCATGTCATTCAGTTACAGTATCATGTCATAACAAATTATTGTCACTGTTCGGTGATCATGTCATAACAAATTACTGTCACTGTACGGTGATCATGCCATTACAAATTACTGTCACTGTACGGTGAGCATGTCGTTACAAATTACTGTCACTGTACGGTGATCATGTCGTTTCAAATTACTGTCACTGTACGGTGATCATGTCGTTACAAATTACTGTCACTGTACGGTGATCATGTCATGACAAATTACTGTCACTGTACGGTGATCATGTCGTTGAAAATTACTGTCACTGTACGGTGATCATGCCGTTACAAATTACTGTCACTGTACGGTGATCATACCATTACAAATTACTGTCACTGTACGGTGATCATGCCGTTACAAATTACTGCCACTGTACGGTGATCATGTCGTTACAAATTACTGTCACTGTACGGAGATCATGTCGTTACAAATTACTGTCACTGTACGGTGATCATGTCGTTACAAATTACTGTCACTGTACGGTGATCATGTCGTTACAAAATACTGTCACTGTACAGTGACCAGCCAATTACAAATTACTGTAAGAAAGAACCGTTATGATATGATTTTTTTTTAATAAAGAATGGTGTTTATTCTTAGTTAGGAATAAAAACTTTGCTAACAAACAAAAAATATTAAAATAATCAGTATTGATTTATTTTCTCTAAGGATGACGTAAGAAGATTTGATATGATGACGTAGCAATAGTTGTATTACAGAAGATTTATTGATTAATTGATACATTCTAGCCTAAACGTAATAGTGTTTTACTTAGCTTAACAAATGCAGTCTCCTGTGGAATGATAAATTAAAATTCAACCATTACCAATTTACAAAGTGATGATGAAATGTGAATTTTAATTAAAATGAGAATAGTTATAAATTAGTGCAAACGATTTGTCATTCATTCTTATTTTAAAAAGTCTTTAAACTTTTATATAGCTGCTTTCAAAGGTTTTTAAATTTAGCTTTAACGGTGATTAAATTCTCATCAAAATGACTAGCGGAAACAGCAAGTAAGTTAAAGAATATTTTTTTAATGCATTTCCCTTTTGTCTTTCTTAATATAAATCACTTTACCACATTGATTTATGCATTACAATGGAACAAGCCCACTCTTAAACAAGTGATAACATCTCTGCATTGATGTTGAAATTTATTTTTCATTTTTACAGTACGAATTTAAACATAAGATATATTATGTCATGTGTTGTACACATGAATGATTTTTCAAATGACTCTGTCATTATTTCTTGACTAGGAAAGAGTTATATTTGAAACCACATATAGGGCATGGCTATGGTAACTGGAATAAACACAAAGTGTATATTAAACAGACACACTACCGACATTTTGTTTATATCAAGCATTTGTTAGACAATTTTTTGTATATAAAACATTACACACTTCAGACAATTTTTATCCATACATGTAACACGATTACCGCGCTCAAGTTTACAATTTTCCAACTTTAAAAGGGGCATAACTCTAGAACGGTAAATGACTCATTGCCAAAGTTCGAACTCTGTCTTCGAGTTTTGGTTCTTAGGATTGTGTATGAGTTTCATAAAACTTTTGTTTTAGTGCGGAAACGAAAATGGAACGGACGGAACTCCGAAGGACGGTCAATTGTAAGACTTAATGCCCCCATTGACTACGACGGGAACATAAAAAAACTTTTTTTATGCTGGTTTTTATTGGTGGGGAGGGGTTAAACTTAAAGTTCCTTGTTTGATGAAAATAGAAGATAAGGTTAATAAAATATCAACTCAATGACATAAATAACACAAACACATCTACATATATATGTCGAGTTCTGAATCGTCCCGAGTCGAAAAAAGTTGAATGTAAGTTTCATTATTTGTAAACTTTGTGTTGAGCTATATAGATAATTTCCTGTCAAGTTTGGAGACTATGTTCTATCCCATAGAACTGTTTATCAAACAAACTACAAATATAGCTAGGTGTGCTTGATATATTGAGTTTCATGTCATAACTGACTCGAAGGGTTGGTTAAGTTTGCAACAAAGGAGATAGCATTTTCAAATTTAAAAAATTCCATTATTGTACCTGCATGTGAAATAAACATTTCCATTTTCCAAAACTAGTACGTGTTACTTGTCAATTGTTGATAAGGAAAAAATCACTAAACCAAAGATTCTTAAAGGCGAAGTTGTCATCTCTTCGTAGATTTACAGGCGTCATCATGCCTAGGTTAACCTATACAGAATATTTGTCACAGATGACCACATATATGATACATCTATTGCCATGATATATGGGATATATACTGTCTCCCTTTCTGACGCACATGAGTCTCCCTATCTCTGTTTATGATTCATAAATTAATTATAATTATGACAAACGATAGTTGACATTTGTCAATTTGGTTGCGGTTGTGGAATATAATCTCCGTAATGTGAGCTAGGTTATTTGTTTCTATTAAAACATAAAACACAAATTGATAAATTAAAGGGATTTTGAATTAACCAAGATCACAAACTTCGTATAATCGTTAACATTAAAGTGTAGGAAAGTATGATTTCTACCTCAAAGAAGAAGTACATTGAGCTTGATTTAATAATTGTGATCATGATTTCTACATCAACAGATGAAGTATATTGACTTTGCTTTCAGTAACTGCGATCATGAATCTTACACCAGCTGAAGTACTCTGAGCTTGCTTTCAGTAACTGCGATCATGAATCTTACACAAAGTTGAAACAGATGAAGTACTCCGAGCTTGCTTTCAGTAACTGCGATCGTGATTTCTTCACCAAGAAATGAAGTAATTGAGCTTGCATTCAGTAAGTTACTAAGTTACTTACAAAACGATATTTTGACATTTGTTCCATCGACTGTAAGTTCCCATCCTGTCGTAATTTTGGCAACGCCGTCTGATCCTATATATCCAGCTTTCCTACAAGTAAAAAACAACACTGTTTCTTAACATACATATATTATAAAAATGTATATAATTCCAGTAGTGTTCTTTGATATACTTTCATTAGTTTAGCTCCAAACCATAACGTTGAAACCCATAATAGAAAAGGTTTTTAATACAATGTAATATTAAAATAATATTGTATCACAGTTGCTACTCTAAGTCTAACTCAGTGATTCCAACTATCAGGTGCTTTAGAATTCCTTTTTACATTTTTACATATGTGTTTTTTTTCTCGAAAATATATCTTCCCATCATACAGGGCATGTGCTTCATCAAAATCCGAAAAACTAAATGGCCTAAACAGAACAGACAAAAAATCTACAAATGTCAGTAGGGTCACTTATTCAAATATATAATATAAAAGTGACTGTGTCTCTTTGGAGTATTTATTGGTATCGTTAGCCAAATGTGACGCATTAGCATTTAATGAAAACACACTTTGTACAATTTGAATACACTGAACTTGATTCAGAAATAAGCAAAACTAGTGCTCATGTTTGTCTCCTTTAAGACAGATGACGAGACATAGTAGTCAAACATGCAATCGAAAATCCATGCATACGATCGAGACGAAAAAAAGTGTCTTATGCTTATTGTAAGAAAAAAAAATATTTTCGGGGATGTTATCATTTCAGTTACGCGTTTGGTTTTATATATTTTGATATTTACCTTCAAAACAAAAGTGCCTCTTTTTACTTGTTATTTTTAATTTCTATGACCTATCGTGCATACATGATGTTAAATAAGGTATTCTTATTAAACATTTTAATCCTGATATCTATGACGAGTTTACTTATACATGCAAATGGCGTACTTGTTTTCATTAATCAAAGTAGGATTTCATTACCAACAAAAAGCATATATATACTGTTAAAGTGAATACACAATGTGTAGCAACATTACAGTATATTATCCGTTTGTCATGAATCAGTATAAAATCCATTTAAAATATATAATTAATTGATTTCTGGGTGTTAATAATAAAATCGGTTTATATCTTGCTTCACTGTTGCAGGATAATAGAATTCAGCTGATCCAGGAGCTGATATAATAATGTACAATCAAAGATCAAACAGATTTTTTTTATAATTAAAAGGTAATATTTGACCCTGACATATTTGACAGAGGGCGAAGTTTGAGGATTATCGCCACAACATGTATAACTGCGTGTTACAAGTCCGACGTTTCTTTGATGTCAATGGTATCCGGTGTGGGAACAGCTAACACTGCATATGCAGAGAAATCCAGGTTGTCAATTACTCATTAATATCGGTTTCATTATTTCCTGGATGTATTGATTGACATTATTTTCTCTCCCTTTACAAGATTAAATGCATGATAAAACAGCCTTCAAGCGATTAAATAGCTGTTCTAAATTTCATGGACTATTGAAAAACAGCGATACGTCTTCAAAGAGATCTAAAATTGTTTAGAAACGTTGACAACGATATTCATGCATATTCCGGGATATTTTGATAATACTGAGCTCCCTCTTATTTGTTATATTTACAAGAAATCTACCCGGAAATTTGTGTTTAATTATAGCCAATTGTGTAAAGATGTTAATATCACTGAAAATACACCTACTTCATGTAATTGCAGTAATTCCGAATACATTTATGGACCCATTTCCCATGTTATAACAGGAGATCTTAACATCGTTCAAGACCGAGAGTTAAAATCATTCCTCAGTAAAGGACCTAAATATCGTCCCCCGTCAATTATTAATTGGAATGAGTGTCGTAATATCATCTACGACTCACTCCATACTTACTGTTTGAAATGGATAAAACGGGAAAAAGCTGACAAAAAATCTTTGGACTCTTTTTTTAATTCAGTAATGAACATAGTTGATATACGTATTCAACATTTTAAAGAACATTTTACTCTTAACAATAACCACAATAAACCTATTTCTCGTATCAAACATAAACTAAAAGAACTAGCCAAGGAATTTGTTTTTGTCCCGGCCGATAAAGCTGCTAATAATATTATTATTGTTTGACGTAAATTTTACATTGAGGTTCTGAAAAAAGAAATCACCAATTCACCAACATTCCAACTGACTCCATTTTCAGAAAACGACATCTGTAACAAACATAAACTTTTAGCTACCGCTTTACAAGCAGAACCAAATACAATGAAAGTCCCAACTATGTATTGGCTTCCGAAGCTACACAAAACACCTTACCAATATAGAGTCATTTCGTCTTCAAGCCATTGTTCCACTACTAAATTGTCTATTCTTCTTACCAGTACACTTGGTACAATCAAAAACCTGATAATAAATTGTTCAAATAAGGCCTTCGAAAATAGTGGAATTAATTACTTTTGGAGTGTCAAGAACTCGTTGGAAGTACTTGATAAATTACATGCATATATTGGTGATTTTGAATCTGTTCAAAGTTTTGATTTTTCTACCCTATATACCACATTGCCTCACATTCTCATTAAGAAAAAATTCACACACATAATTAAATGGGCATTTAAAAAGTCAGAATGTGAATATATATGTTCAAACTCTTTTAGGTCATTTTTTAGTAGCAATAAACAAAAAAACTATGTCAATTGGACATGCTTTGATACTATATATGCCCTTGAATTTTTACTAGATAACATTTTTGTTCGCTTTGGAGATTCCGTATATCGTCAGGTTATCGGAATTCCAATGGGGACTAACTGTGCACCACTTATTGCGGACCTTTTTTTGTATTGCTATGAGTTACAATTTATGACAAAAATCAGCAAAGACCCATCGAAACAACATCTGATACACAAATTTAATAATACTTTTAGATATTTGGATGATATTTTGGCTCTCAATAATAACGACTTCAGTATGTATACTAAAGAAATTTATCCTGTTGAACTTACTTTAAATAAAGCTAATACTAACAATGACCACTGCCCTTTCCTCGATCTTGATATCTATATCATTAATGGAAAGCTTAATACTAAAATATATGATAAAAGAGATGATTTTTCATTTCCTATCGTAAATTATCCATTTTTAGATGGTGACGTTCCCTTGTCACCATCTTACGGTGTTTATATATCTCAACGTGTACGATTCGCTCGTGTATGTAACAATGTTTTAGATTTTAACGAGAGAAATTTATGTATTACTGAAAAATTATTACACCAGGGTTTTCGATATCACAAACTAGTCAAAACATTTACTAAATTTTATCATCGGTATAAGGACATCATTCGTAAATATAGCTCAACATGCAGACTTCTTATACGTTCAGGTATTTCACATCTAATTTTTTATGGAAATATTCTTTATAAAGCACAAAAATGTCAGTATTCACCTCTGAAGCTAACAAAACCTTCAAATAGACTTATTAAGAAGGGATATAGTTACGATACTGTTGTCAGGTCATTAAAGATTGCATATTTTGGCGTTAATATTGATTCACTTATAGGGTCTTTGCATCGGCACTAAACACATTTATTTTAAAACCAGTTGTTGGCATGACACGGGTTATGTTCTTCTCATATATGTTATGATGGTATGATACTAAACCCCTAACGGGAAGGATTGTGCCTGATATTCATATGATGAAGACATAATCTTTCAATCAGTTTAATTGAAGTCTGGAGCTGGCATGTCAGTTAACTGCTAGTAGTCTGTTGTTATTTATGTATTATTGTCATTTTGTTTATTTTCTTTGGTTACATCTTCTGACATCAGACTCGGACTTCTCTTGAACTGAATTTTAATGTGCGTATTGTTATGCGTTTACTTTTCTACATTGGCTAGAGGTATAGGGGGAGGGTTGAGATCTCATAAACATGTTTAACCCCGCCGCATTTTTGCGCCTGTCCCAAGTCAGGAGCCTCTAGCCTTTGTTAGTCTTGTATTATTTTTAATTTTAGTTTCTTGTGTACAATTTGGAGTTTAGTATGGCGTTCATTATCACTGAACTAGTATATATATTTGTTTAGGGGCCAGCTGAAGGACGCCTCCGGGTGCGGGAATTTCTCGCTGCATTGAAGACCTGTTGGTGACCTTCTGCTGTTGTCTGTTTTATGGTCGGGTTGTTGTCTCTTTGACACATTCCCCATTTCCATTCTCAATTTTATGTATATATATATATTTTTTTAATGATCTAACAAATTGAAAAATGTGTAAATTGCACACACATACACAGATGCTGGCTAAGTATAGGCAACTGAAGTGAAAGATCTGATGCTTAATAAGTTGAAAATCGTTTGCATCAGTCTAAAACCAATTGTTTATTTGATACCTTTCTTCTATGGATGTAGCATAAAAAGTAAAATCACAAAAATAAAGAACTCCGAGGAAAATTCAAAAAGGAAAGTCCCTTATCAAATGGTAAAATCAAAAGTTCAAACACATCAAACGAATGGATAACAACTGTCATATTCCTGACTTGGTACAGGCATTTTCTTATGTAGAAAATGGTGGATTGAACCTGGTTTTAAAGCTAGCTAAACATCTCACTTGTATGACAGTCGCATCAAATTCCACTGATTATATTGACAATGATGTGTGAACAAAACAAACAAAAACAATAGGTAAAAATGTCACAAATAGCATTTGATTTAATAAAGTCAAAACGTGATGAGTAAAATGCACAATTAATGGCCATCTAAGTTCTATGACGATGAGCAGAGCACACAATTGATGGGCATCTAAGTTCTATGACGATGAGCAGAGCACACAATTGATGGGCATCTTAGTTCTATGGTGATGAGCAGAGCACACAATTGATGGCCATCTAAGTTCTATGACGATGAGCAGAGCACACCATAAATGGCCATCTAAGTTTTATGGTGATGAGCAGAGCACACACTTGATGGCCATCTAAGTTCTATGACGATGAGCAGAGCACACAATTAATGGCCATCTAAGTTCTATGACGATGAGCAGAGCACACAATTGATGGGCATCCAAGTTCTATGACGATGAGCTGAGCACACAATTGATGGGCATCTTAGTTCTATGGCGATGAGCAGAGCACACAATTGATGGGTATCTAAGCTCTATGACAATGAGCAGAGTACACATTTGGTGACCATCTAAGTTCTATGATGATGAACGGAGTACACAATTGATGGCCATCTTAGTTCTGTGACGATGACCGGAGCACACAATTTATGGCCATCTAAGTTTTATGAAGATGAGCGGAGTACACAGTTAATGGCCATCTAAGTTCTATGACGATGAGCAGAGTACACAATTAATGGCCAACTAAGTTAATAGGACGACGACCAGAGTACACAATTAATGGCCATCTAATTTCTATTACGATGATCAGAGTACACAATTAATGGCCATCTAAGTTATATGACGATGACCAAAGTGCACAATCAATGGCCATCTAAGTTATATGACGATGTACAGAGTTCACAATTGATGACCATCTAAGTTATATGACGATGAGCAGAGTACACAATTAATGGCCATCTAAGTTCTATTACAATGAGCAGTGTACATAATTAATGGCCATCTAAGTTATATGACATCATATTGAGACGTTTACTTCATGACCAAACATTTTAGAATCAAAACTTAACGAAAATGCACGTGACCTTGATTGTTTCCTCTTTATTTGCATATTTGGTCTGTTATATAAGTAAAAAGAACAAATCAACCTTTAATTACTTTTATATAAACTTTTTTTTTCAAACAACAAAACTAAGCGTATTAAGTTTATCTGATTGGATAAAAAGTTGCTCACAATGAATCAGTTAAGCCTATTTCATGTTTACTGCGATATATGATACTTGCTGCCAGAATTATTCAGGAAAAGTCTTAATAAAACTGTTATGAACTGTAACTAATCATATGTATGTAATTAAAAATGAACTCATTGACATATTCTTCATTAGATAAATTCAATTATGTTTTTCATTAATATATTAAAGATGTCATTCTACTAATCACGTACAAAAGAAAATCATCAAAGTTAGGCATTATGGGTCTTAATTATTCAATAGAATTAAAACACCATTAAAATTAATTATTTTGCATTGTATAACTTAAATATTTATTGAAGCCTCCTCTTATTTGAAGTTTAACGGGCATGGATATATGTCTTCAAAAGCTTAAAATGATACGTTAAATAGTTTTTCTGATAAATATGCAAACAAAAGACAGCAGGCGACCCCTGAATCCGCAATTTGTGTTGCAGTTCTTCTAAGGACGACATTTTGTTTTACTTCATATACCTTTTCACTTAGTTAATGTCTCCAGATGGAATTTTAAAGTGTTTCAGTCGATTAGAATGGTTTGTGTTCGGAAAATTAGTTACATTTATCCAATTTCAATTTAAACCACAAAAATAAAAAAACTCATGACATTTAATACCTGGAATGCTCAGACAAACCAAGAGTAGCACGTATTATATATATTAGTGAAGTAACATAAGGTTATGGTTGGGATTGGCTATATGGAACATATCACTGTAGTTAGCTGTGGAAAAATACTAACTGTTGGATTATAACCAGGCGAATTTGTAGGAATGGGAATTTCTACTAGGGGAATGTTGAACAAGGCAAACTTGTAGGAATGGGAATTTCTACTAGGAATGTTGAACAAGGCAAACTTGTAGGAATGGGAATTTCTACTAGGAATGTTGAACAAGGCGAACTTGTAAAAGGGAATTTCTACTAGGGGAATTTTGAACAAAGCGAACTTGTAGGAATGGGAATTTCTACTAGGAATGTTGAACAAGGCGAACTTGTAGGAATGGGAATTTCGACAAGGGGAATGTTGAACAAGGCGAACTTGTAAGAATGGGAATTTCTACTAGGGGAATGTTGAACAAGGCAAACTTGTAGGAATGGGAATTTCTACAAGGGGAATGTTGAACAAGGCGAACTTGTAGGAATGGGAATTTCTACTAGGAATGTTGAACAAGGCGAACTTGTAGGAATGGGAATTTCTACTAGGGGAATTTTGAACAAGGCGAACTTGTAGGAATGGGGATTTCTACTAGGAATGTTGAACAAGGCGAACTTGTAGAAATGGGAATTTCTACTAGGGGAATGTTGAACAAGGCGAACTTTTAGGAATGGGAATTTCTACTAGGAATGTTGAACAAGGCGAACTTGTAGGAATAGGGAATTTTTACTAAGGGAATGTTGAACAAGGCGAACTTGTAGGAATGGGAATTTCTACTAGGGGAGTGTTAATTAGGCGAACTTGTAGGAATGGGAATTTCTACTAGGGGAATGTTGAACAAGGCGAACTTGTAGGAATGGGAATTTCTACTAGGGGAATGTTGAACAAGGCGAATGGGAATTTCTACTAGGAATGTTGAACAAGACCAACTTGTAGGAATGGGAATGTCTACTAGGACTGTTTAGGGTCTGTCTTCAACACATATATATAGATTGGTTTTTTTTTTGTCATTTAAAAAAGAGAATTTCCATGTTTGTTCTATATTCATTATTAGTATCAATAAGAGACAAAATGATTTTTTGTAAATTGGATATCGGTTGACACATGCAAGGTCATTGCTTAATGGAAGAACGAGGTACGTTTCATTTAATCGATTTCACTACTCGTATTATATTCATGAAAATTCATTTAATCAGCGACAGATTAAGGAAAAACTAGAACAATCACTTTCACCAATAAAAATTGATTTTTGTAATAATCATATTCAATACATTCCGGCTAGATTCTTCTCATTGTAAATGATTTTAACTTGTTAAATAATTTCAAAGATACTGCCATGAAAAGAAATTGATTTTATTCTGTATGAATTTGTCAAAAGAGCAAGATTTCAATCGAATCTTTTTTCATATGAAAACTCTGTGCTGTAAGAGATATTGATTTCATCATTGCATGAAATTTAACAGCGACATGCAACTATTTTATCAAAAAAATTAGACAAGTAATCAACTTATGAATAAAAGGAGATGTGGAAATTTAAAACAAATTGAAAGAATTGCGCCAATTTTATTTCATAGAATATGACCAAAGTAGACATACATATTTCGTTTTAGGATCGAACAATCATAACTCGTAAAAAACCGCTCTCATTTTAACAAACTCGAAAGCTTTCTTATCAAAACTGAATTTTTAATTGACGGAATTTTTGATATATCTAGTGGTAATGAATTTTGAATAACAAAATTAACAAATTTTCTAATGAAGAACGTTGCACTGTGGGATCTTCTAGATAATTCAAAGTATATATATAAAGTCCTTTAACATTATTTCAAAGACCGGTATGCAACTATTCTTATCACAGTCAACGAATTTTGTGAAGAGGTACATGTAGACTCTACAAGAAGTGATCAGATATTTATTCTTATAAATTCAAAAGATGTCTTCGATTTCAAAAAACCAAATTTTGGTTCAATTTTTCTACACATAATTGCAAGTTATAATTCCCCATTGAAGTGGCAAGTTAATTTACAGCTTCCTTCAAGACTGTTTCCTTTACATTCAATAACCGTTTTTTTATATCTATAGGTAGAGTGTCATCATCGAATGCACTATGTCATCGGTTCAACCCCTGCTGAGTCAAAGCATGGACTGGTTGGCTTGGATAATGATATATTTTAAGTTAAGGTTAAATGTATTCCTGTGTACTGTTGTTAACTTGTGAAAATCTTACCTAGCATGTCAGATTAGTACAAAGCAGGGTATATGTTTATCTCATTGATATGTGATCATCCTGAATATGCATGTAATATTTTATACTGAACAATAGTCAATCGAAGTAAGAAGCTGTCGCCACAATATATATAATCATTGTTGCTTGTCCGTAGTCGAGAAAAGGTACAAAACAACCACACTGATTTTGATAACAACGTCGTTTATCGTTTTTCGTCACAGCATTGTCAGTTAGTTCGAGTATCCCTATGGTATATTTCGCCTCTCTTTGATTTATTATCAAAGTTTTTTAAGATTTTAAATTGTTACCGAATTCATTGATTGTTTTTTTTTTTTTTTTACACCAAAACAGGTAAAACGTATATTCTTTTATAGACAATGATACATTTTGCAAATGCTGATCAATTTTGGAAAATTGTCTACGTATCAACATTCAGTTTAAATGTATTCAGTATCAGGTTAATAAATAAGAACACAAAACATTAGCATATTGAGGTAACAAATGATTGGATCAACAAGTTCCAACGAAAACAATTTTGAAGCGATGTTAACTTTGACTGCATTCATAAAATAAAAAATAATTTCATCCACATTAACGTATAATGACTTCAGAACATAATCAGATGATAATGGTATATTATTGGATATATTCAAACCTTCAGCTTCCCGTGACCGAACTGTTATATTGTAAATGTGTTATTAATATGTTGAAATTCTCAACCGCACACTAAATATTTATAGAGAAGAAGGCAAACAATTGGATACAATGAGATACGATTTAAATGAATAAATTGCCTAATAATATCATTTGTTACTTGACCAATTTTAAGGTGTTTAAGTGAACTTAAGTGAAAGTAAACAAAAGAAATGAAGCAAAATTGATTTTCAAAGGATCAATGAGTGTTTTAATAATATTTTTCACATACATTGATTAGGTTTAAAAGCTCTCAAGTATGCAAAATTTATGGATACAGAAATTAAATTATTGAACAAATGCTGAGTAAGGAAGATTGAGTTTATGTCAAAACTGTCATCTTCAAAAACAAGGAAGATAACTGTGGTACAACAATATGGTCGCCTTCTCTCCCAGCAGTAAAATGCATGCCACTTACTATACGGAAGTGCTTTTGATAACTATCGAAGGCCGTGCATTAACCCGTTGTGGGTCATACCATGGTCCTATATTTTTTGTAGATGGTTGTCTCATTGTCATTAATCTCACATCTCCATATTCCATTTAGAGGTTGTCCGCTCAGTTGGATGTACAAATACGCAGCTATGTCCAGTCATAAATAACGACGACGTTAAATCCGATGCCTCGTGTAGAGTTTGTACCATGGTACCATTAAAACGTTTAAACCCGCTGCAATTGTTTGCACCTGTCCTAAGTCAGATTCGAATCTGATGTTCAGTAGTTGTCGTTTGTTGATGTGGTTCATAAGTGTTTCTCGTTTCTCGTTTTTTTATATAGATTAGAACGTTGGTTTTCCCGTTTGAATGGTTTTACACTAGTAATTTTGGGGGCCCTTTATAGCTTGCTGTTCGGTGTGATCCAAGGCTCCGTGTTGAAGACCGTACTTTGACCTATAATGGTTTACTTTTATAAATTTTGACTTGGATGGAGAGTCGTCTCATTGGCACTCATACCACATCTTCTTATATCTATCTCAGTATGTTAAGATTATAGAACTCTTCCATCAAAGGGATGCATAGGTGGTCATCGTTTTTTAAATGTTAGTCAAAATTCCGAGACCTTCATCGCGGTTCACCTACTTTACCAAACCTAGTTGTTAAATTGTTCTCGTCCTGATATACTTGAAATATTTGCCACTGGGTGTTATTATTCACTTGCTGTTAAGGCATTGTTTCTTGTTTAAATTTATATCAATCCGACTTTTTTAGGTTTATCACAAAAATAACATAATTTTGTTTGTTTTAGAATTGAATATAAATTTACTTTGGGCAATGCACATGTCTTGTCTCTCTACATGGTATATGACGTGCTCTGTAAAATTTACTCTTAAAGGAGGCGCCGATATTAGAGTATAAGAGTGTGTAATCTGTATCTGTATCAGCAAATTTTACTGTTACTTGAAACATATTTCAATGTCAGAACAAGAAAAGTTACTACGGTTAGACTTTAGATTATTTGGCTGTTTAAGTAGATAATAAATCAAGATTCCTAATGCGTCTTTCTATTTGAATACTAGTATATGTTTTTCCATCACGTAAAATAAAATGTATTACTGTATTACTGTGTTGCAGAATGTTGCAAGTGCGATAAAGGCCTTTGGCTATAGTAGCATAGTACAGCTCTCGAAGGAAAAATATCATTTCCAGCTGTAAAATTTACACATTTCGTGTTATCAAATACTTTCATTAAAGCAAATCTGCGTATCTTCGGTTTAGTTATTTTGTCATTTGAATAATTGATCTTGTTTTATTGCAGATAACATCAAAGTGTGCATATATTAAGGTTTATGCATATATTTTGTATAAATAAATCAATATTTTGCCTTGTTTGCTCTCCTCGAAAATCATTAATCATGTTGAAACCACTGTAATATTCTTCACATTTTCACTTTTATTCTAGTAGCGGTTAAATATACCCGAATGATCATAAGCTACTATAATATTATATAGATATAGGAAGATGTGGTATGAGTGCCAATGAAACACCGCATATTTGCTTGTTTTTATCAATGATAAAACTTTTTCAGGGATCATCAAATGATTGGACGTAACAGAGAAACATATACAGAACATCCTTAATAAGACACACAAACCAATGAGAAAACAACACAAAGGCAAAGACACAAAAACCAATGCAGAAACAACACAAAAACACATAACTAATGAGAAAACAACACAAAGATAAAAAACATTAAGGAAACAACACAAAGATAAAAAACATTAAGAAAACAACACAAAGACACAAAAATCAATGTGGAAAAAACGGAAAAAAAAACATAACCAATGAGGAAACAACACAAAAACGCAAAAACCAATTAGTAAATATCACAAAGACACTTATACCGATGAGGAATCAACACAAAGACACAAAAACCAATGAGTAAATAACACAAAAACATATTACCAATAAACAAACAACACATAGATACAAAAACCAATAAGAAAACAATACGAAGACACAAAAACCAATGAGAACCAATAAAAACACATAACCAAATGAGAAAACAACATAAAGACACAAAATCCAATGAGTAAATAAAACAAAGACACAAAAACCAATGTGAAAACAACACAAACGACAAAAAAACAATGGTTAAACAACACAAACTCACAAAAACCAATGAGTAAATAACACAAAAAACAAAGACCAATGAAGAATCGACACAAAGACACCAATAGCAATGAGTAAATAACTCAAAGACACGCAAACCAAAGACCAATGAGTAACTAACACAAAGACACATAGACAAATGAGGAATCAACACAAAGACACAAAAACCAATTAGTAAATATCACAAAAACACATTACCATTAAACAAACAACACATAGATACAAAAACCAATAAGAAAACAATACGAAGACACAAAAACCAATAAGGAACCAATAACAACATAACCAATGAGAAAACAACACAAAGACACAAAAACCAATGTGAAAACAACACAAAGACAAAAAAAAAACAATGAGTAAATAACACAAAGACTAAATGAGTAAATAACAAAGACACAACAAGTGAAACTGCGAGCTACTGCTCACTGATGATACCCCCGCCGCAAGTGGATAATTTTAATAGTGTAAAAATATGTAAGTGTTCGGTAAACAGGAAGTTGTTGAGTGATGAATCTGAAAACGCATCACACACGGTAAAGGTGACCTTTATAAACCCTGAAACCAAATTTCAGAAATCCTTGTATTGTAGTTTCTGAGAAAAATGTGACGACAATTTTCAACTTGGCTATCATGTGTAAAATGATACAAGTGTTCGGTAAACAGGAAGTTGTGGAGTGATGAATCTGAAAACTCATCACACGGTATAGCTGACTTATATAAACCCTGAAACCAAATTTCAGAAATCCTTGTAATGTAGTTCCTGAGAAAGATGTGACGAAAAATATTCATGGGACGGAAGGACGGACTGAAGGACTGACGGATGGACGGACGGACGGACGGACGGACAGACAGACAGAGGTAAAACAGTATACCCCACTGTTTTTAAAGCGGGGGTATAAAAATAAATGAGTAAACAACACAAAGACATAAAAACCAATGAGTATTTAATACAAAGGCAAAAAGCAATGAGTATATAACCTAAATACACAAAAACCGATGAGTAATAACACAAACACCAATGAGAAAACAACACAAAGATTTAAAAACAAAGTAGACCATAATAAGCTAAGAGAAAAAATAGGAAAAATTTCCTACATGTATTAAACTTACATCCCACAGCATAGAATAATAAGTTAGTATAAAATGGTATGAATTATTAAATGGGCAATAAATCATCTAGTCTCAAAAGAATAAAAAGTACCAACATGGTCACTAGTTGTTTCAATTAAGGTCATTGCAAACATTTGAATATTTGAAAGGCAATTTCATCAATGTTGCTGCAAGAAGTCTTAATGCTCCAAGTAACTATGTAAAACAAAATATTTAATTGAATTTTCTGCATTATAATTATCTCCATTCGTTGTCATCCATGCCTTTTAAAAATAGTATTCTTAATAGAACGGAAGGAAAAAAAGATGAAAAAAAAACAAAAACGCATGGAACATTGAAAAGTGTAAGCTGTCAATGTTTGTGGACTCTCTAATTCCTAAAGTGAGTAAGTGGCACAACAGTTGTTGTACGTTTAAAGAGCACGGCATATTCTAAGATGTGAAATAAACCTACAACGCTCAGTCAGACCAGGAGAGAAGATATACTCCCGCACTCCCAGAACAGATCCCCCACCACCGAATTACTGGAAGACTTGTTCTAATGACTTTTGATAGGGATCATGACAAGTAACTCAAAATGAATTGATTTCGAGTTTATTTTGCAAACACTGAAATGTCTGCATCTAATTCTTTTCTTTGGGACATTCGCGGTGCCTAGTGCTTGTCGATTACAAATATTTCTTTATCTTTTTTTGCAAAAACCCTAAAACCTTGTATAGATCCTTCTAAATTTGAAATAAACACCATTCGTAAAAAACGGAATTTCGCAACCGGTTTATGTTGAAATGTCAATTACAGAGCAAATGAATATAACGACTGTCGTATTCAAACTTATTATTTGACTCTATGAAATTATTTACATAGGTTATATTTAATATATATAACAGTTATGTTCTTACATTTTGTACTTTATGATAAATCGATGTTAAATAGCATTGCAGGGATAAATTTACAGTGTTCAATAATCATGTTTCTTTCATATTTTCTTTTATTGCAGTAAATAATTGAATATGTCTCAGTAAAGAGTTATATCCGGTGTACGGAAAGACACTCTGACCACTGGTAAGAATTCTAATTGATTTTGTCCATTGGACAATCACATGTGCTATTGGATGGATAAATGTGTTTTATGTCTTTTTGATTATATCACTTTAGTATCTGATTTTTCATTGAACATATTTTTCCGGGTGCTAAATTTAATTGGTTATAAATGTCATTTAATTGATAGTTGAAATTCTACTACAACACTTTTAATGACATTATAAGATCTGTTTTTAATTTTTCAATGAAGCACCGTACATCAACGAAATAATCACATTGCCGTTTATTCTCTTGGGAGACCATATGTAAACATATTCTTTCCGAATTCTTGCAATTCTACATTTTAAAATTTAGTATCATACGATTAATTATCTCTTACACATTCAGATGATCGTTGAATGTTTCAAATTGCTATGGAATTTTGGATTGGACTACACACATTTTGTCAGTAAATAGAGAAACATTTTCAAACTCAAGTACCAAACCTTATTGCGATCTATGAATCCGTTCAGCAATGCAACAATAAATATTGCGATGTCTGCCGTAGTAAATGCTACGTTAATGGAATAGATAAATGGCGAGAAATGCAGATTTAATGGAATCCTAAGTAGGCCGAGGTACAACAACTTTACCAGATTTTAACATTGAAATCAATTAAAACCATCAGCAAATATAATAAGCCGTGTATCTCAGCAGTTCCAGATGTTACTCTGCTTATAAGACATGTATGTATACGTGACATTAAACCATCTAGACTATCGGACCGGGATACAGTCGTGAGGAAGTACAATCAAGACAATGTTATCTTTCTAATCGAACTGTACACTTTTAAGATTTTAACAGCAGAAAACCATCAGCAAGATTCTGTCGCCAAGTTAACGCTTAAGATCTTATTAGATGTTCTGAGAACTACATAATCATTAAAGGTATATTTTATAATTTACATAAAATTCTATATTTCAATTTAAATAACTGCCTTGATTGGTGAAATATTGTATCGAATGAATATCAGTCAGAAATTCTATAAATTTCTATATATTGTTTTCAAGAAATTCTGTTTGGAAATGTTCTTTTTGCATGTGAAGGGTTACAAAACATAGGATTAGGACAATACACTCAGTCTTTAAATCCTCTGTATATCAGCGAAAAGTGGATCACTAATATTTTGATTTTTATGTAATATTTTATAGGCAAGAAAGAAATATGTCCACACTATTAGGATAAATCCCAACTTATTACTAACACTCGTGTCAAATTTGCATTTGGTTGTATGGGATGATAAAATACGCAGCCAACCCCGGTCAGAATGGGACGTTAAATTCGATGCCTCGTGTAGAGAGAGCGTAACGCTCTTTGCACGTTAAGAGCAATTGTTACAACTCTTTAGGGATCCGTTGCAAAACTAAATTTTTGGGACTATCCAGTATGCAAAAAATTCCAGTGGCAGTCTAAATTTCCCGCTCTTCATTCCGGTCGAATCCTATTACAGGAGCTACCTAATGTATTTATTGTTAATTTGTTCTTTTCCTGAAAATGCATGAAATATTTGCCACTAAATGTTAGGCAAACAACAACAATAAATCAATCTATCTCTTTTTCCTTACCAACATCTGCACTACCTTTTCTTTATGTCAATTAACAACATATACTAAACTGTAGTGAAAAGGAGCATAGACACGGTAGGTATAGAGTCCGGTTTGGATTGTGTTGTACAGGTAAGTTTTTTTTCGAATGTGACTAGGTTGTTTTTGAGAGAATATGATGCAAAATCTAAGCATCTTATCTGGTGAGACGTAAAACCGAAACTTAATAATGATATAGATGGTATTTTAGTATACGTGATGAAAAGTTAACCACATATTATTTGAATTTATACAAGTTGAATATATCTTTAGAATGCTTTTATTCAAACTTGTGGAATAAAACCATTATAAAAAAATCAAACCTATATGAACGCGTTTTCTTTGATTTGTACATTCGTATGTTTTTTTATAATGGCTCTTCAGAAGGCCATATAGTTTACCTCAATTTAGGATAGACTCTTGAATTTTAAAGAGTCGAAATAGGATGAACGGATCATATAAACCATAAGGCAAATATAATACAAGCCCAAACGAAAAAATATAAATAAGTCTAAATTGAAAACAACGTTCAAACCTATGATTGCGTTGGATAAAAACCGCAGTTTTTATACGTGTGCATGCAAAACAAATTTCTTGGTAGAGGGGTCTAAATACAGCACAAACAACATTTTCCAAAAGACCAAAAAAGTGAAAAAGTATATTTAAACAAAACGTATTTGACTAACAGGTCGAACAACGGATGTTCTTAAACCCTGCTGACTGCCATTGGTTTTACAAATTAATGTAGGATGTAGTGATATATATATATAGATATTCGATTCCTAACATCACTGAAGAGACATTAATTGTCGAAATCCGGATATGGTGTACTAATTTTTGCACCTTTTGTTTGCGGTATACCATCTTTTCCGCAAGTTTATTGTTTTCTGTTTGGTATTAAATTAATAGTTAAGATCCATTTTGTTACATCTGGTGATCCGATTATTTGGCAAATGAGTTTTGTTAAAATTTACTTTTTCACTATTTTTGGTCTTTTGGAAAATGTTGTTTGTGCTGTATTTAGACCCCTCTACCAAGAAATTTGTATTGCATGCACACGTATAAAAATTGCGGTTTTTATCAAACGCAATCATAGGTTATACAATCAAAACCGAACACAACGCTTGTACAATTCTAAAATTTCAAAAATGACGTATGTTATATAGGTATTTACAACAGAGATTGAATAGATATGCTTTTAATAAAAATAGTAATGTGCGATATGAACTGGTACATTTCTAAAATTTCAAAGGTGACGACAGTTAAGATAATACAACAAAGACTGCGTACAAATACATTCCCAATGAACAGCACTGACCGATTTGAGCTGGTATAATAATATTTCAAATTTGACGACGGTATTTACAACAGAGGCTGCGTATTTAAACATCCCAAATAAATAGCAGTTTAATAATGATTAAAAAATATTTAATAATAATAACTTTTGACAAAGGTTAAGTAATTGAACGTGGATGCGTACTTATACCTCCCAAATTATTAGTACCCTGCGATTTAAACTGGTATAATTCTAGAATTTTAGACTATGAATGCAAGCCAACCCTTCCTCTCAGTCGACAAATTTCGAAAAAAAACTTTTCGAGAAAAAGGACGAGACGTTATTTGACAAAACCCAGGTTCATTAACTTTTTCGGAATTAATTCGGCATTTTTCTGTTTTAATAAACAAAAAAGATAGGAATATTTGTCTAAAGAAAACAGCAGTACAATTTATGACAGTTACGGCATATAATGCATGGTAAATGGTCGTAATTTTTCGTAACGTCTCAATAAAAGAACAAGGCAATTTCGTTATAATTCATTTTAAAAACAAATTAAGAACTTAGAAGACAGAAGATACCAGGGAGACCATATAACAATCATAAGTCGAATAAAAGCAGACAGAACATGGTAAAAAAGAAAAACGACGGTAAGAAAAACAAGAAGATACAAAACAATATGAGAATTGAAACGGGGAATGTGTCAAAGAGACAGCAACCCGACCAAAGAGCAGAAAACATCCCAAGGCCACCAATTAGTCTTCAACCCAGCGAGAAAATCCCGCACCCGGAAGCGGGCTTCAGCAACAAGAAACCCACTAAAAATTCTAGGTGACCTCAGGTATTCTGGAAGGCGAACCTCACATTGAATATAAGATTGTAATAAACCGGTCTCTTAGTACTATGTGAATAAATGAAATAGCATTTTTTGTAAATATTGTATTCATTTTTATGTTTGCGTTGAAATGATATACACTTCTTCCCTCTACCTGTCGTCTCCAATCTTAATTGACTAGGATTGTTAGTTTTTCTACAAAAGATCGGTGGTTCACTGCGGGCACTCTGGCTTCTTCCATAAATAAAAACTGACCGCCACGAAATAGCCAACAGTGCTGAAAGTGGCGTTAAAAACCAATCAATATATCAAGTATTTGGCGATGAAAAAAAAGATACTAGCATATATACCAATTAAAATCAAATATACGTTATGAGATAAACAACAATGAATTATGTCTCTTTATAACAATTATAAAGATAATTAATCATTCATCAAATTGTCTTATTTCCCAAGTGTTGTTAAAGTTCTACGGCAATAATATATTATTCATTATTAAAAGGGGAGCACATGAACAATATTGACCAGATACACTGAATCTATGTCAATGAACAGGTTAATATCTGCGTTTTTTGTAGCAAATAATAAACTTGCATTGACATTACTATGACGGAAGGGTGGGGAAAAAAGAACACTTAAAACGCAAATTAACTAAAATAAAAAATAGATATCAAGTTTTATTTGGCAAAATTCTAAGAATAATAATCAAAGCTTAGTATTTTAGAAATGAATAATAATAAACAACGAAAAATCATATCAGAACCAGTATAGCTTGTCAGTTGTATTAAACAACGTATGCTAACAAGATCATATACAGGTACCGTCTTAGGTCGCCAAATCTAACTTTTATAGCAGACAGGAAACTTAACTTATTCCTCAGTAAGATAAAGTTCTTAAAATAATGTATTCAGAGTCCGGAAAGAAGAAATAAATCTTGCAACAATATTCATACATTCAACGGATATAATTTGCTATCGTTTTCACACATTTGTGTTATCGTTGTTAGATGTCTTGTCCTCGAGATGTTCGTTATTAATTTTGCATTGCACTAAACTGCGTTTCATTGTCAGTTTAATACGATCTATATTGAGACTTTGTTAAAGATGAAGGTAGTTTTAAAATGTTTAGTGTTTAAATCATACATTAATGTAAGTACATGTACAGTATGTATTGTAACCAGAAATGATAACGAAATCATCGGAATAGTTTGAAATCTATACGAAGTGAGAGCGCACGCGTCGTCAAGGTAACTAAAGCATCTCCTGCTAAGAATGCATCAACGTCTTTACGATTCCATAGTTAGGGTCATATCGACTATAATTACTTTCACAGCTAGTCCGGAAAATGACAAAATTGATGAAAATGTTTGTTGGACCATAGTAGACTTGTAGTATCTATGGCAGAGATATCTTGTCAATCGTAAAATGAAAGACGCAGATACTGTAACAATCAAATCTATCACTACGGTGACTTGTGAAGTGAAAAGTTCAGATTTTATATCCAACAATCTTGCTTGGTAGTTTGAACGACACTATACAAACAGAGCAGTATCTGGTTTGAATATTTTATTCTTGTTATCAACATTGCTTTTTTCTAAACTAAAGATTTGTCTCATTTTATCATCCAAGCAATTATTATTATTTATAAGCAGCATTGTCTATGTGATCATTAAACATAAATTACAACAAATCGTTTGTAGAATTTCATCTAAAAAAAATTCTTTTTCTTGTCTTAATTGTTATTGATTTCCCTCACACAGAAGTGTTATTATCACTGGTTATTATATGATTTTGAATAAATTAAAAATCTTTCTTCATCTTTGGTGAGGGTGGTAAAGGGTTATTTTCGTGCAACGTGTTTTGCCATTTTTATTTCACGTGCAGCCGTGAAAAAGGTTCGTTATTCACCGTGTTTCGTGAAATCGGTAAAAGATCAACGTGCAAGAAATTGTTAGTTGTTCGTTCATCGTGAAATGGCAATTTTATTTCGCGTTCTTCCGTGCAGATACCCCCCTTTACGCCCCTCTTTGGTCCCCTTATGATGAAATTAATGTTCCCTGTATTTTAGTTTGTATTTGTTGTCCCTATGTTGTTACTGAATTTGTTCCCCGTCGTTATAGGTTACAAAAGCGCAAGTATATGTTTACATGGTACTCAGAATAGAATCCTGTACGGCTTCTGATTGGATGATACATAATTGGAATTACTTTTAATCGAAAGCTTATCCAATTAGGTTTAAAAAATCCTGAAAATCAAATTCACATTTTGCAAAGTATAGAAAATATCTTCCATTTCTGCACGGCGGGGCCATTAAAAATATGCCTTTTTCATTAAGCGAAAAAAATAGACGATCTTTTTCAACTGCATTTTAAGTCAATTTTTGTCGCATGACCATATATATTTTTTTGGTTGTAATGCAACACTGGCATTTCTAGTAACAGGAACTGATACCCGTTTTTCCCTAGTTTGTGTAGTCTTCGAGAAAAAAAATACGGAACACCACTGGTACCCTATGGAAAATGCATTACGAATAATTGCGCTCTTGTAACCTGTACATAGTGTAATGCTTTATTCCCGTCATTGTAGTTAGTTTTTATCTCCAATCATTATAGTTTGGCACTTTATTTTCCATCATTGTAGTTTAGTGTTTTATTTCCCGTCATTGTAGTTAGTTTTTGTCTCCCATTATTATAGTTTGGCAGTTTATTTTCCATCATTGTTGTTTAGTGTTTTAATTTCCATCATTGTAGTTTAGTGTTTTATTTCCCGTCATTGTTGTTTAGTGTTTTAATCCCCGGCATTGTAGTGGAGTGTTTTATTTCCCGTCATTGCAGTGAAGTGCTTTATTTCCCGTCGTTGTAGTTTGATACTTTTTCCACGTCATTATTGATTGGTACTTTTTCCCCGTCATTATTGTTTGGTAATTTATTTGCCGTCATTGTAGTGTGGTGCTTTTTTTTGCCGTTATCATTGTTTTTTGTATTACTGTGCTTATTCAGTAGGCTTTGGGGGTATCACAATAGCAATGGCTAAAACAGTTTACCAAATTGCAGTTTGAATTATTCTCCAACAAATTACTTATAAAATGAAGGAAGTTGATATTTGACAGAACAAAATTTTGCTGATTTTACAGTAATGTAAATTATTTCCCTTTAATATTAGCAGAAAAAGTAATTGCTTTAGAAAAAAATATCCAAATTACAATTACACATTAACTTGCTGTTAGAAAACAGAACTATAATTTATTGACCTACAAAACAATGTTTTGAACTATTTATTTATAAAATTTATTTAAAAGTCATTATATAGGCAACAACTAACTGGAGCTGGATGGTATGTATTACTCTTTATTTCACTGCACTCACTTCATACTAACAACCTTCACTGAAGGAATTTGTTAAAAATATTTAACCAGTTGATCAGTTTGTTGGAGAAGAATTCCAACTGCAATTTGGTAAACTGTTTTAGCCATTGCTACTAGAAGTGTTACGAAATGGTGTATACTCGACGATGAGGTTGACAAATTAGACTTTAAATGTGGGTATCGTATCAAAACACAAAAGCGATTGAAATATTTAAATTACCTGTGTATCAATTGAATCTTCTGTTTAAACTGCATAGTACTGATGTCCACGTATATTTGTTCGTTATAACAAACGTCCATTTGAAAACTTTTTTTATACAATTTCTTTATAAATATTCCTTATGGAACAAATATTCCATAACAATTACGGTATTCTGTGTGAGGAATAAAAATGATAAATCCCATAATATATCTTCCTTTTGGAACACTGATAGGAGGCAATGGTATTGCAGAAAGGATATAAATCTAGAAGAAAAGAGAAAAGGAAAGCCGGGAAAAAAAGGAGTAATGGATGAGAGAAACAAATCCCCGCCAATCCTTATAAAGTAAAGCAATATGTACTTGCTATTTTATTTTTTGGCGTTTTCGAAATCAATAGCGACGGACCATTTAACTTAAAGGGGTGTTTACCCGAGGTCAGAACTTTTTTTCCTAACCTAGGAGCTTTTAAACTTTGCACAAGGTAAAATTAATACATAGAAAATGTGCAACTCCTTTAATGGATTTATTTTGGATATAGTTTGCCGTTTGTTTTCTGAGGTTGAAACTTCGTGAATTTTTCAAATTGTACAAATGACCAACATGACACGTCAATGACCTCTCTAGCCTTTATTAGACCGAGGAAATTATTTTATATATAATAATATGTTTTATATTATTTTCATGTTAAATGTGACTGGTTCGACTCAACGAAATGAGATTCTTTGGAAAAAGACATCCTATACATATTCATGCAAAATTTCAAATCATTTCGCACTGTAATTTCTGAGGTCTGAAATTGTCTTACCCGTTTAACACGCTTTTCAAACAGTCCGAAAATTACTCCCCGTCATATATCCTCTAATGCATGTTTTTTTTCTTTGTTTACTTCTTAACTCTAACTTTAACGAAGTCTTTATAAAACAAATAGAAAACAAGTTTAAACTGAAATTGAGATTTCTTTTGTAAGGGTTCTATGTAAAATGTGACTCGTTTTTCGCCGGTTTGATATCCTAAATACATATTCCTGCATTTTTCTCTTTGAGTTTTCTGTTCATGCTACGAGTGCACACATACATGCTTAGATACCGATTCTTTGTGAAATCTATGCACTAAATATTTCTTTGTCGACCCGCAGAAAAAATGAACTTGCGATTATCGTTCGGATGTCGGGAATAATTATATGGAACACGCTTTTAGGCGCTTGAAAACTTTCAGTCAGTGGAAGCCTACGGAGACATTAAAAAAAAACCAACCAGACTGGACCAGACTGTAGAGCTTTGTGCAGGTTTAGTAAAGGTTGTTTGATTGTTGTTTGTTTTTCGTCAAGTGACAATTATTTCATGCATTTTCAGGACGAGATTTAGTATAATGGAGTGACAGAGTGATATGTTCGAAGAACAGTAATTAATATAAAAAAATCAAACTGGCTGATTATTAGTTTTTTTTTAATCTAGAAGTGCATACTTGAATTACCATCAACCCCCTCCCTTCCCACACACGTACACATTTCCCGCCCTATAATCACAAGCAATGATATCAGAAAATGAGTATTCTAAATTAATATAATTAAAAAAGAACCAAGCAGTGTGTATGATACCTGGTTAACATCACGCAAATTGTATGTTACTGGTTTTAATCGACAATCAATGACACAGTCCCCACATTTAAAATCTAATTTGTCAACCTCAGCGTCGAGTATATACCTGTTCGTAACATGTCTATTGTGATACCCCAAAGCCCACTGAATAAGCACAGTAAAATAAGAAGATGTGGTAGGATTGCAAATGAGACAACTCTCCGCCAGAGACCAAATGACAAAGAAGTAACAGTATTTCCCGCCATATTAGTTTGGTACTTTATTTACTGTCATTATTGTTTGGTACTTTATTTCCCGTCATTGTAGTTTGGTACTTTATTTACCGTCATTGTATTTTAGTACTTTATTTCCCGTCTTTGTATTATTGTACTTTGTTCTGAAAGATATAATCTGAGATAAGCTTGAGGCAGCCAGAATTGTAACAGGTCTTCCTGTTTTTACTAGTAGTAGAATTATTTATGATGAGATTGGTTGGGAAACTCTAGCTGAACGAAGAGAAAGGAGGAAGTTACAATTATTTTATAATATTCAACATAATAATGCACCAGCCTATCTTTGCAATTTAATTCCACCAACAATCCAAAGTACAGCTGTTTACCCCTTACGTAATGGGAATGATATAATATACCCTTTTTGTAGACTTTCATTGACCCAAGAATCCTTCATACCTTCAACTATACGACTGTGGAATAACCTTAATGTGCTGACCCGCAACATTGACTCTTTAGGTAAATTCAAAACTGAATTGAAAAATCTTAAACTGAATTCAAAAGCCCAAGTACCCAAACATTATAAATTTGGCAATCGTAAACTCAACATCATTTTGACTCAACTTAGATGCTCAGCCTCGTTTTTGAATTATGATCTTAACAGAGTTAATATAATTTCAGATCCGTCTTGTAGCTGTGGTGCTAAGCGTGAAGATTCATTTCACTTCTTTTTTGAATGTCCTAATTATACGAATATAAGAATCAAACTATCTAATAATCTGAACTGGTTACCAGAGAACTCTCTATTAAATTTGAACATCTTAACCTCCGGTGATTCGTCATTAACTAATGATGAAAATGAAAGAATTTTAAAGAATGTATATGAGTTTATTAAAGAGTCAAAGAGGTTTCTAATTGTGTAATACAGCACACTAAAGTGCATACACATGTATATTGTGTACAACCATTCACATCATCACACATCATCTTTTACATATCCAATATATACAATGTATTATTTGCATGCATGCTTTGTAAAAAATTCTATTGTTATAAATTGTTCATGGGAGAAGAATTCATAAGTTTGATTAACTTGTGTCTCATCCCTTTTGCATATTTAAGCAAATAAAATATGTTTAAACTATATAATCTGATTTTATTGTTCGGAATCCGTTTGTTGAAGTGTACATATTTATGTCTTTTTTCTTAAGTTTTTACACTCCGTTTGTTTTAGATTGTTTGTGTTTTTGGTTTAATATATGTTTTTGTTGGAGTTTTTGTTATGGTTAACTATGTGATCAGTGTTTATTGCTCTTCACATTTCAAATAATGGTTATCCCATGATGACGCGGTGTGTCAGTGTAAGATCACCCCGATGGCCGGAGGCCAGAGGGTGATCTAACACTGAGACACCAAGTCCGAATGGGATAACTATTTTACATCCATTAGACAAAAAACCATTTACAATTCATAAAATCTAGTTTAGAACGCCACACAACCATTATAATATACTTTATATATTACTATATAATATATACCCTTTATGACCCCCGAACACGATGTTTAAATATGAAACCATGTCAACTCGCCCCACAAGCCAATCGGCCCACACTAAATCGCCACTTTCTAAAATATCGCCCCACTCTTGTTTACCAACTCTCCCCACTTATGAAAAAGGGTAAAATCCCATTGAACAATCAGTCTGACAACTCGCCTTATTTATGAAGAGAGTTAAAATCCCACTGAATAAAGGTCTGCCAACTCGCCCCACTTATGAAAATATCTTGCTTCCTTTAGATATATTAAATTACTGTGAATTGGTATCCAGTCGTCCTGGTGTAGGGGTATGTGTCGTGGGCTGATATGCTCAAGGTCTTGAGTTCGAATCCCCCAGCATAGGCAATGGATTTTTTCTACATAAATTTTGAAAAAAGAGTGTCTTTATTCTATCCTTTATAAGAATAATTCTAAGTTTTATTGTGGATTAGGCATTCCCGCCAAAATGTTGCAAAACAAAGGAAAGCATGCAAAACAAAGAGACTGAAGCTGTGGTGATCTGGTAGGGATGATCCGCCTCAGATCACCCCTGGTAGAACAAAGGAGCTCGGACGTAATGTTCTTTGAACACTACTTATTTTTGAATCCAATTCCTTATTTAGTGTAATTTTTTTTTTTACTTCATGACGTTTTTATTAGTGTTAAATAAACCCCTTTTTCAAGATGACAAAATCTTTGAGAACTGTTCATGAACATTACAAAATATGAATTTTGATGATACATATGTTTGTTAGCCTTTCAATATTAAAATAATAGAGTAAGACATGATACGTGGAACGAAACAATTGATTTATGCGTATCTTACTAAAAAGGGGGATGATTACTCAAAATATTTAGTTTGACATCTTTTATTCCTAAAGATTTGCATGTGATAACGTGAAAACTTAGGGAAAATAAGAAAGACAACCGCTGACTTTCGGTATGTTCGGATAGGCATAATAAATAAGGCAAAGTTCAGATTACGTCAGCCTCGAGCTCGCTGACAGATTCAATTATTTAGTAAAATCTATGAAACATAAATGTGAAAAAACCTTACCTGATAACTTTCCTCTTTTTGGACATGTCACGCTTACTTATATCTAACCTCTTACGGCCGGCCATCAGAATCACGGACATTGTCACACCGACACTGACAATATGGTCAAAAACTTGTATTTCTAACGCTATCAGTAGGAGTAAGATATCGACAGACACAACAGACTTAAGTTTCTCTAGTTCTAAAATTTTAATAAAAACAAATTGATTACTTTGAATAAACACAGGTAAAATGAAATATACGGGCTGATGATTGGTTAATACGATGGCTTTGAATAAAATAGGAATTAACCAAACAAGGAATGAGTCGATAATATCGAGCTGGCCTCTCGGGTAATACATCAGTCTTCAGAATTAATCCTTTAACATGTCATCCAATCTCGCATTTAAAGTTTGAAATACTGATACTGTAAGGCGAACAGTTCAATTAATTGATCAGTAATTGCCTAGTATTAGGTGTTATATTCAGAGGAAAAACAAACAATTTTTCTTCGCGAAAAAAAAGTTATTCCAATTATTTATGATTTGCAGTAAAGTAAACTCTTTTCAGAAGCTAGATTGTAAATAAAAGTTTGTCAATACCGAGGTCAGTGACTGGTCAAATCTGGCATGACAAACACGTTTGATTCTATTTTATCTTTATTATGAAGAGAAATGCAAAAGCTAATTTAGAAATAGCGTGATCAGAGATGCAAAGGCGAATTTATCAAGTAATGTGATAAAGATACAAAAACGATTTTATGAATAATAATAATGTGATAAGAGAGGCGAACGCGATTTTCTAAATAATGAGCTAAGAGATGCAAAAACGATTGAATAGATAATGTGATAAGAGATAAAAAAAAAAAACGAATTTATAAATAATGTAATAAGAGATGCAAAAACGAATTTATAAATAGTTTGATAAGAGATGCAAAAACGAATTTGTAAATAATGTGGTAAGAGATGAAAAAAAAACCCCGAATTTATAGATAATGTGAAAAAAGACACAAAAACGAATTATAAACAATAGTAAGAGGACATCATTGATAAAGCTTTGTTTCATTCTTCCTAAAAAAACTCATATGAATAAAGGAACTGCAAACAAAAGAACACAGCTGGTTCCCATTCAAATGCCGATCGTCTGTTGTAAAACATGTTTAAAAAAATCCAGTATTTGGTGATGTCATTTTCGGAGAATTTTATCTTTGAATCATAGCGGGTTTTTTTTGTGAATTCCTTACACCAAAGTTGTTTTGATGAGGTCCTGAATGACGTCGAACTTTCAATCTACTACTCAATAATTATTCATAGTCTTTATCTTTAAAATCTATCTGGGCGTACAGCACTGTAAAATCTTTACATGGAAATTAACATCCTATTAGAAATAAGGAGATACTTGATAAATAATTAATTGCATGCACCATTGTCAAGTAAATCTGATGAAACTATTTCTATACCCCTGAATGCATATGAACTGGTTCCGACCAGTTCGATACATTTCAATAAATTACACGGTTACTAAAATTTGTCTCGTACATTTTCCTGCAATATCAATTCTTAACATTGTATTTGACTGTTCCCATTTAATAATTAGGTTTACAGTACCAGTTGACGACAATATTTATATTTATATGTTTTTGATTTTTAGAATGCTCGCTGGAACTGGCATTTTTAAGTAAAAAAACGTCAAAAATCAGTAACGACCATATTTCGATAAATATCTAATTGAACGGGTGTAGTAGAATCAATATTTACAATATTGTTTGCAATATACGAATTTCATGCTTTCATTTAGTTTTCTATTAATCCTGATCAATTAATTTCATTACAATAATGAGACAAACAGTGCTATAACTATACACGAAAATAAATTAAAGCAGACAGGAACCAACAACAATCACTAAATTACAGGCTCTTGACTTAGGACAGGTACATGCAGAATGTGGCGGCTTTGCACGTCACAGTTTGTAAGCGCCAACCTTGTAACAGCAAAATATAAGAATAAAATGTAAAAATCAGTTGAAAAAGGCTTGTGTATCTGGTCGACACTTATTACATAAAACAAGAATCAAAAGACGAAGAAAACAACACAAGGTACCATTATTAGAGTACTTACAGATACTGTAAGCTAGTTCCTAGACAATTTCAAGTAATAAATAAACCATGATTTCCAAGACTAAAATATCAACCAGTACACAGTCAACGGATTTAGTGTAACAGTCTGAGATAAGCACGATCTTGTACAATGCCAAAATATAATTCTCGACAGGATTTACTGTTTAGTTCAAAGATAGAACTATCAACTGATAAGAAATCCATTCGGGGAAGTTATTTTACATGTGATGAAATCCACACTACTTTGTGGACAGACTAATAGTACGAATCAAGCGTTCCACTTTCAAAACTGTGAAAATATGGTCTATCGTAAAATTGTAGTCATTTGTTGAGTCATTCACCTTTAGCGCATGTTTTAGATGTGTAATCACATGACTCATGAAAGTTGAAAGCTACTGTTGTTTGGATGATATTTGAGTCCAACCAACATTAAAGTCCTTATGAATAATATAGTTTTGTCACAAATTCATCTATTTTGCTTATAAAGGTACCTTTTGCTTTAGTTTACCCACTGCAAACCATATAGACGTATATTTTCATCAGTCTCCGGGACGCTCCAATAATTAATCCAAATGCCGTATATGCATTTACAGTTATTTAAGCATCTTCAAGCGCATTGTGTAATTGTTTTGTACGTTTCCGAAGCTGTCTAATACCTTTAATTGGAAGAACTAGAAGCAACATATGTGTCATTGGTAAAACAACATGTATATAATTACTTTTTCTTTGAATGATTCCTGTACTGAAAGCCTTTACCTTTTCATTATTGAGAAAAAATGTAAAGTATCCTATGGATATGTTGTGAAAATATCTTATGATTTCATTAAAACATTGCTATGTTCTCCTTCCAAACGTTTGTGCCTAATAGTTTGTATCCAGTATAGATGAGTGAATATGTAATTGTTAACATGGTTAATGACAAGTTTTAAATAAAACATATTGTAAACAGCAATTACTGAGATTCCACCGAAAAGCTATTTTTAGTGTGACTTCCAAAAGACGCTTGTAGAAAAAAAAATCAGCATATTTTTAAATACCCTAACATTGATCTTTCTTGTAACGTAGTGCATTTAGGACACTTTATGACAACAGTTTTTACTGCAATCTTTGATTTGCTGAAAATTTTCAATGCACTGTGAATGGAATTGTCGTAAATGTAATGAGCTGGTCTGTCAGTAAGGACAATAACCATGATTATGTTGGTAGAATTTTCATTAACCTGCCTGCCTGTTGAAAACTCGTTGGCCTTGTGTCACATAGCTCTTTTCTACTCCTGCTCATCTACTAAGAAATCTATAAATAGTATGAGTTTTGCAATAATTTATTTCTCGCTTTCGTTGTATCTTCCATAGAAAGACTTGCAAGATCTTTTCAAAGCATCTCCATCTTCATGCAGAAAACTCTTCTACATTTCTCAGAAATAGCTTTGCCACCAAAATGCACGGAAAGAAATGCAATTTTAAAACTTTCTTTGTAAGGTCCTGTTTCATTTATTACCTAAACCCCTATTCGACAGTCATCGTCATTTTGTTCAATGTCTGGTTCATGTAGTAAAGTTTTTATTTACCTTTCTTGGATACTACTAAGTCTTCTATGTGAGTCATCATAATAGGCAGCAACCTCATCTAATGTCACCAGCTCTATAGATGGTGGTATATCGCAGAAACGTCATGCATGCTATATTCTTATCGTCATCTTTCAATGCATCTAGAACACTGCCTTTTTCATGGATAAAGTTGTAATCATATATACACTTCTTCATGGGCTCCTACATCGGTAGCATTTCAGAATGGATGGCCATCTGTTTTTTAACTGACTAGTTTCAGTTTGTGGCCTCTGCAATAAATATTTTTTTTATAAATGATCGTTCATTCCTTTGTGACTTCTTATTATATAAAGCAACGTATGTAGCATAGGCATTGTCATCTTGGATATATTGAACAACTGTTTGGCTCTCCCTGCTGTCATAAAAATAATCATGTGTTTACACACTGCAAACCACACAGATAAGATTGATAATAATCATGTGTTTACACACTGCAAACCACTCAGATAAGATTGATAATAATCATGTGTTTACACACTGCAAACCACACAGATAAGATTGATAATAATCATATGTTTACACACTGCAAACCACACCGATAAGATTGATAATAATCATGTGTTTACACACTGCAAACCACTCAGATAAGATTGATAATAATCATGTGTTTACACACTGCAAACCACAAAGATAAGATTGATAATAATCATATGTTTACACACTGCAAACCACACAGATAAGATTGATAATAATCATGTGTTTACACACTGCAAACCACACAGATAAGATTAAACATGTCTACTTTCATCAGTCTCGGGGACGCTCTAATAATTAATGCAATAATTAAGCGTTTAAAGAAAGCTGTAAGGGAGCTACCATTTGATTTTTATGGGGGGGGGGGGGGGGGGGGGGGGGGGGGGTGGGCTAGGATGAAAAATTTTGTCCTGCCTTTTTATTTTTCCCTCTATTCGGTCCTGCCTTTTTATTTTTCACTCTATTTGGTCCTGCCTTTTTTTTTAGTTTATCCTGACTTTTTTTTTACATAAATTGTCATCCTGCCTTTTTTTTTGTGCAAATAATCTCATCCTGCCTTTTTTTTACTCAAAACTCCTGTCCTGCCTATTTTTTTCAAATTTCATCCTAGCCCCCCCCCCCCCCCCCCCCCCCCCCCCCCCCCCCCCCCCCCCCCCCCCCCCCCCCTAAAAATCAAATGGTAGCTCCCTTAAAGAAGTAACAGATGCCCAAAGGGCTTTAATATATTCATCTTCATTCAAGTTTAGTCTGTGCCGAATTGAATTTATAGTAGCATTTTTATATGTCTACTATGGTGACAAGTTCTTTTTTATATAGTGTACCAAATAGATTTGTATTTTGTTTTTTCATCATTAGAAAACGTAGGAGCTTCTAGAGGATATAGAATAGTTGTCTCTTCTATTAAGGAAAGCCATGAACGTACAAAACCTCTTCTTTTTCTTTCTGCAAGTTTTAGTGTGCTTGCTGTTTTTACTGCATAAGTTACTTTTACTCTCACTAAAAGGTATTGCATTTAATAAAAAATTCAAAATGGCTGTCGTTATACCCCTCGGTGACCTCGAGATGAAGAACAGCCAGAACGACGTTCTTCCTTTGATCTTGGTTTTTCCGTGTGCGTGCAGTGATTTCTTATCATAGATAATTGATACACTATATTTCTTACATTCTGTTTCATTAATTATGCAGACGTTTCATGTACGGTCAACCCATATTCTGACCCATAGTTTGTTAACAGCATAATATTCAATACCATACAAGCCACCTGTAGTGTAGCCAAGTTGCATGTTTGTCTAAGAGAAAATCAATGTTGCTAGTCCAATTTGTTTAATAAGAGAAAATAATGCCTTGCGCACTTTTTTAGAATAAAGAGTCTAATGCCATGTCATAAAAAAGTGATCTAAAACTGTTGTACTCTGTAAATCTTTTGAAGTAAAAGATAAGGTCTTTTGTTTGAACCTATAGATCATTTAAATGAGTTAGAAAGTATTCAGTTGAATTTTCTGGGTTTTAAAGAATAGTTTCAACTGATCTTGCAGGTCGTCTCTCTGCGTTTCTTAGCTCAGAATTTACAGTTCACCTTATGTTTTATTCATTAGTCTATCTTTATAGGATAAATGTTTTGTTCCACAATAAATACAAGGAAATGCAAACTCTTCAGCATCCTCTAAATCAATGAGCTGGAGGACAATCAGAATATTAAGTAGTTAAAAACTGACAATTTTAAGTGTCATCCGATTCTTCTGAACAATTAGTACTATTGTTTCAAAAATCCAAACCTGTATTGATGATCACATTATAATCCTTATAATAACATTAGGGGACCAATTTTACTGCACCAGATGTACAACTACTGTCTTCTCAATGAGGCTCGAGGTCAAAATATTTGAAAAACCAGAACTTAATAAAATCTTCGAAAGAGCCGATATAAACGAAAAGGACAAACAAGTATGAAAGCTCTGTATTACTGAAAAATTATTACACCAGGGTTTTCCATATCACAAACTAGTCAACACATTTACTAAATTTTATCATCGGTACAAGGACATCATTCGGAAATATAAATTAACATGCAGACATCTTATACGTTCAGGTATTTCACATCCAATCTTTTATGGTAATATTCTTTACAAAGCACAAAAATGTCGGCATTCACCTCAAAAGCTAACCAAACCTTTAAACAGACTTATTCGGAAGGGATATAGTTACGATACTGTTGTCAAGTCATTAAGGATTGCATATTTTGGTATTAATATTGATTCACTCATAGGGTCTTTGCATCGGAAATAAACACATTTATTCTAAAACCAGTTGTTGGCATGATACGGGTTATGTTCTTCTTATATATTTTATGATGGTATGATACTAAATCCCTAACGGGAGGGATTGTACTTAATTTTCATATGATGAAGACATAATCTTTCAATCAGTTTAATTGAGGTCTGGAGCTGGCATGTCAGTAACTGCTAGTAGTCCTTTGTTAATTTATGTATCATTGTCATTTTGCTTAGTTTCTTTTGTTACCTCTTCTGACATCCGACTCGGACTTCTTTTAAGCTGCATGAGTTTTGCTGTGCGTATCGCTGTGTGTTTCTGCATGAGTCTTACTGTACGTATTGCTGTGTGTTTCTTTATTCTACATTGGCTAGAGGTATAGGCGAGGATTGAGATCTCACAAAACATGTTTAACCCCGCCGCATTTTTGCGCCTGTCCCAAGTCAGGAGCTTCTGGCCTTTGTTAGTCTTGTATGTTTTTTAATTTTAGTTCATTTATATGTTTTGGAGTTTAGTATGACGTCAATTTTCACTGAACTAGTACACATTTTCATTTAGGGGCCAGCTGAGGACCACCTCCGGGTGCGGGATTTTCTCGCTGCGTTGAAGACCCATTGGTGGCCTTCGGCTGTTATCTGCTCTTTGGCCGGGTTATTGTCTCTTTGACATATTCCCCATTTCCATTCTCAATTTTATAGTAAAAAACGAACCAACATTCGGAGCTATATATATATATATAGTCAGCAGGGTTTAAGAACATTTGTTGTTCGACCTGTTAGTCAAATGCGTTTTGTTAAAATATACTTTTTCACTTTTTTGGTCTTTTGGAAAATGTTGTTTGTGCTGTATTTATACCCCTCTAACAAGAAATTTGTTTTGCATGCACACGTATAGAAATTGCGGTTTTTATCCAACGCAATCATAGGTTTGAACGTTGTTTTCAATTTAGACTTGTTTATATATATATATATATATATATATATATACACAAGGGA
>NW_026262690.1:18497077-18628411 GCF_021869535.1 Mytilus californianus
ATTTATAAAGTGTGAACGTTTCAAAATAAAACACCTAATTTAATATATTTTGAAAGTGTATTTACATTAGTCTCAAAATAGAAAATAAGGACAGAAATGGATCTCCACTACAGGACATATCATACATGATAAAGACTATAATAGATCATAAAAATAATTACTGTCAGAGTTATATTTTTGGATTTTGTTGAACAAGTTCTACATAAATAAAGAATTTAATAAAATCCAAAATGAGGCGTTAAACATTGAATTCATTTTAAACAGAGAGGTGGAAGATACCAATGTGATATTTAAACTCATAAGTAGATGACAAACTCACACTGCCATGACAAAAAACTTAAATTGACCAAAAGACAAACAGCATTTTACAAAAAATAACATAGAAAACTAAAGACAGAGCAGCACGAACACTGCAACTTAAAAAAAATTATTCAATTTTAACGTAATATATTTAAGATGACAAATACACAATAAAGATAAGGTTAGCATTAGATTTAACATAAGAGATTTTAATTATCATTATTGTGCAGATTTGGCATTTACAAATGATCAAAGGAGGTAATTCAATGTAATATTGAAAATATTTTCACCAGCAATTAAGCAATGCTGTTAGAATACAACAACGACCTTATTTTACTTGGGGGACACGCGTAAAAAGAACATGTGGCCACCTAATTGTCAAAGAATACGACAATCCTGTAACCCAAATTGTCATACTTGATTGCTATCATAAGCATTCTTGTACATGCTGAATAAAAGACACAGTTGTATACCGATGTTCAAAACTTTAAAATAGAATTTATAAATACAATTAAAAAAAAATTTGATCGAATAGAATGAACTCCAAACTGGGTAAGCCTATTTGCGTTGTCAGGGTACGCGTCTTCTAACATGGATGCATCACTCGTCATGCTACTCAATACTTAATCCAAATGTCATGCTGTGGAATAAGACTCAATCGGTTACTTTGCAGCGCAGACGATTCATCTAGTATTTTAAGTTCTAAAACGAGGACAAAATAAATGGATTGAGGCACAGATACGTCGTATCGATCAAAACAGTCGTGATGCCGAAACATAAACATGTGTTTTGACGATTTCAATTGTTCTTCCACATAAACAATGTTATGAGATTTTAATTACTATAATCATTTACCTTGTCCTTATTTGTTTTGTGTAGCCTTATAAGATGTTTACATAATTGGGTTATGACCTGTTTAAAGTTGTTTTCAAAATAATGTTATTGTGTAGTTTAGAAATCACTGGAACAATCGTAGTTACTAATGGAATGATTAGATCTTTCCGTTTGACTTGCATACTAATTCCAAAATGATCATAATGTACGATGCGTAATTTAAACTTCTCTAGTATTCTAAAAGTTTCCCTTCTATAGTTTTCTAGAAGTTTCCCTTTCTACAGTGTTCTAGAAGTTGCCTTGGTAACTATATATATACTGACGATGAATTGTACTAACAGAAATAAATATATAAGTACTCTTAGAAGATCTCTGGAGTTGTTGGATTGACACTTTTATTTACGTTAACAACATTATACTAGTTTGTGAGCTTGTTGGGCATATAGATATTCCGTTGGATTCCGTTGCAGTTAAGGGAAGGATTCCACATAAATAAAAGACTATAGGATCAGCCATGCAGATTCTTTAACAGTTAAGTTGACATTTTCATTTGTATAATATTTCTTGTAAAATAAATCTTGTTTAATTCATTATTGATTTTTGTCTTTTGTTGGCTACAATTTAAAGGTGATTTATGGCCGTAACACCAAGCAGAAGCAGTTTTTGTGAAGTCCGTTCACGAATTCCGTATAATGAGACACGTGCGTATTCGTATCAATTTATACATAAAAACGCCACACGATGAGACAGATGGAAGGTAACTACTGATGAAGTTGAAAATAGACTAATTCTTAGTTTTATATTTTTGAAGTATTCAATTGTGTCAGTTTCAAGAAAGATATCCATTTGCCATGGCGTTGTCTGTTTGTCTTTGACTACGAGTTTGAATATCCATTTGGTATCTTCCGCCTGCCTCTCTTCTATAAATGAAGAAGACCTTCTAATTTTGGTAAATAAACTTATCATAGATACTAGGATTGAATGTTTGACGCCAGACGCGCGTTTCGTCTACAAAAGATTCAAAGGTTACACTCGTATATAATGTTTAAAAGACAAAATAAAGTTCGAAGTTGAAGAGCATTAAGAACCAAAATTTCCGAAAAGTTTTGCACCATATAGGTAAGGTTATCTACTCCTTTGGTAGAAAATCCTCAGTATTTCGAAAAATTAAAAGTAGTGTTAATAGTTGATTTATAATTATGACCATTTCAATGATTATTCATGTCAACACAGACGTGAAGTATCCTATATGTCATGTTCACTGGGACATAAATTATACAAAAATTCATTGCAATGTGGGTTATAGAGTGACATGACATCATCAGTATGTCTGAAAAAGAAATTAAAGACATTTTCAAGATGTCCTTTCTTTTGTCTTTAAGACGGATTTGTATGAATTAATAAAATGAATAGGATATTTAATATACGATTAATCTTAGGTTAGACATTTCCAATCTCACAGTGACGTCAAAACTATTTGGCAATTGATATATATGTCTTAAAATATCCGTTTTATGTTCTCAAATGAATCTGCGCCAGCAATCCTTCAGTTTTCCCATAAGATAATCGATTGTTAGCTCAATTTTAACAATTGGATTATTCGAGTAATTTTACTTATTGTTTGATAAAATAAAATATGATAAAAAACTTGCTAAAAAAAGATATCGTGACTCGACCGTATGTGTGGCAGGTTTGCGTTTGCAAATATACAAAATTGAATACATTATTTATATCTTACAGACCGAAATATTTTAGAAATATATCAATTATTGGTTCAATCGTAATGGTATTTTACAGTTTTTTTTCAGATTCTTTACTGTACGGTTTAAAGTTCATACACTATAGACAAGAATGATGTACTTGCTTTTTGAAGGCAAAAACGTCAATGAAAAGTGTACTTATTTTCGGACGAACAGAGAATATGTATAGAGAGCTAGAAATTGTTGTTAGCACTAACAGATTGTTATTGAAAATAAACTTCATTTAACCTCGTATTTAATTGTAAGTCATGACAACCATGTGTGTTGCCCGACTTAATTATAATTACCAAACATTAGTCTAGATACTTTTATGATCATTGCTATGAAGCTGTTTTCAAACTGGTTCCCATTTTAGGAGGAGAGGTGAAGGTTTCCACAATGTATCACCTTTCTTATTTCCTCGAAAAAAATTTAAAATTACATGTTTTGTGCGAATTTTCCGTTCGTGTTTTGTTAACAGTAGTATTAAATATTGGAGTAATAAAAAAAACTTTTGCAGTCTTGGAAAAGTTACGTTACTTTAAAAATAAGCTTGTAGCTGTAATGATCTTTCTCTTAAAAAAAAGTGATACAAGAAAGTGATGCGAAAAAATGCTTTATGAAAAGATATAGCGACATTTCTATTGGTACTCGTTAAGTCATCGACTCCTTTAAAGGTAAGAACAATGTTTTGAAGTTTAGTGTGACGTCCATTTTACCTGAACTAGTACACATTTTTGTTTAGGGGCCAGCTGAAGCCCGCCTCCGGTTGTGGGATTTTCTCGCTGTGTTGAAGACCCATTGCTGGCCTTAGCTGTTTTCTGCTCTTTGGTCCCCATTTCCATTCTCAATTTTACATTTCTTCCATGGCAACGGAGATATATGAGTTCTTCAATAATATGCAAGACACTCACACTTTTCACCTGAAAATCTTATTTTTGTCAAATATTTTTACATTCTGAAGAGTACAACAAGTTTTTAAAATGTCTGATGTCCAACGGGACACATAAAGTTCTGATATATGCAAATAACTAGACCAACAAGTCACAGACTGTTCTTTTTAACACAAAGAGAATGTTTATCATACGAGAAATAGGATTAACTCTTGTGAATTGGATATCGCTTGATATCAAATCACGTTATTTGTTTTAGATTGTAATACTAAAATTGCCAGAGGCTGGTTTATTATTATATTAAAATTATATAACTCGAGTTGATATCAAGTGATATCCAATTATCAAGGACTACACTGTTTACCAAATTAACACATAAGCATATCATTCAGAATATTTTTTTTATTTAATAGACGTGTCTTTCGATTTATCTGGATGTAACTGTTTGTAGGGTCTAGGGCCTTTACTGTATTTCTTTTTACATGTTCTAATATTTACCCTGGTTGAGATTAAGACTAAGGGAAGGTTGAGATCTCAGAAAAAAATGGAAACCCGTTACATGTGTGTGTGCATGTCTTTAGTCTACAATCCCGTCAGCTGTTGTATTATGTGATATCTTCATGATTTTGTTATGGTGCGAATTCGATTTTGACGACAGATTGACTACTTTTTGACACAATATAGAGTTTGGCATATTATACGTCTGTTTATTTATCGATTGTTCATGACGGTCTTTTGATCTCTTGATGCCTTTTGTTTGCTGTCCCATTGACGTGTACGCTATTCATTTTAAATGGAAGAAAATATATTTAGTATATATGATATATTGAGACAAAATCCCTTCCACGAGAGGGATGATAAATCAAAGTAACAGTGCCTGCATAGCTATTCCTATATGAAGTTACCGTAACGCTTCCTATGGTAATAAGAGCTCACAACTCTCAGCAAGTTCAGTACCATGCGCAGTATTTATACTTGCCGTTAACTTTTGTTTGCAGCATATTTTCCTGCTTCACGAAACCATACTGGCGTTTAACCAGGAATTACAAACAATTAAAACTGGTATAATGATTTTAAAAACACAATTATCTGTAGCCAAAATAACGATTATGAAACAAGAAAAAAGGACAGACATAACATAGTATATGCAGACTGTAATCTGGAATACTAAAAATAAATATAAAATGCCTAACAAAACTGATGGCAGGCATCCATCATACTAAAACCTTGACATCAATCAATTTCTTCTGTTTATTGTACTAGTAGTAGTCATATACACACTTTTTAAGCCACCGTTTTGCTTTTTCTAATCAGGCTACTTGTTAGATTTATCAAATCATGACCTATATTATAGATCTTATCAACATATGTAGGACTCTGAACCGCGATGGTACTCCGAACCGCGATGGTCACGCTGATGTGCGATGGTTTAACGCTGAAGTGCGTTTTTGATCACGTCAAAGTGCGATGGTGGGATTATGACGCTATCTTGCTTATAGATACGCCGAAGTGCGATGGTGGTTACGCTGAAGTACGATGGATTACATAATCTATGTTTAATGTTTTCTTCATGTTCACATGTCAATGTAGAAGTCAATTTGCCTGTTGAAATGAATTATTTTAAAGTACAACATCTAGAGTATAACCGGTTTTTAAAAAGTCATGGTTCGGGGCCTATTATAGCCGACTATAAGGTATGGATTTTCTCATTGTTGAAGGCCGTATGGATGCCTATAATTGCTTACATCCAATTTATTTGAATTTTGATGGGTAGTTGTCTCATTAGCAACCATACCGCATCTCCTTATTTTTATACGATAAATAGTCATTGTATTCCCACTCCTAAATGTAACGCTGTAGTGTATTTTGTTAATAGCTTTAGATGAAAAAAAAAAGCAATAGTTCATACAATCGTTCGAATATTGACCACTATAGACGCTAAATAAAAGGTAATTTTCCTTTAAAACCAAACTTATTATTGGTGGCCTTCGGCTGTTGTCTGCTCTATGGTCGGGTTGTTGTCTCTTTGACACATTCCCCATTTCCATTCTCAATTTTATTATTGCAATGACTAGAAAACAATGTAGTTATTTGAAATGCAAATACTACTTGGTTAGTAAAACCCGAATAAATACGCGAAAAATGTATAAGGCTGTTGTGACGAGAACAGGGAGCAAGATGGTTTTTACTGCAAATAGAGAACATATTGAATGTTCTGTATATATATAATAACAAATAAAAATATCAAACTCTCATAATAATCAAACATCTGTAGATTTTAAACTAGCCATCAATGATCACGCGTCTTACATGTATGAACCATCGCACATCAGCGAAAGCACCATCGCACTTCTGCGTAGACCATCGCACTTCTGCGTAGACCATCGCACTTCAGCTTGACCATCGCACTTCAGCGTCCTACACATATATTCCAATCAGGATAAGTTCTGAAACTACATAACTTTTTCATGAAGTCACAAACCAGTTGAAGCTAACTGAGGCAATGTTTAGAATATGTATTGTGCATAAAAAATTTTCAAAAGAAATATGCTTAAACCATTGTAAACACTCAAACAAAAAATTTTAATGCATTTGATTTTTCTTTATTTAAAAAGTTGGTTCATAAATTCAAAACGTTTCCTCTCTATATCTTTCCCTTCCTTGGGTAATTACTGATAACCTTTGTGTTGACAACACTTGACATCAAGTTAGAAGTTGTCTTGGTAAATATTTTTTGTCAGATTGGACTTACTAGCAATAATGTCTATTCAAACCAGCAATTAATCGCTATAGCTTAAACGAAGTGAACACAGTTTTGTTAAGTGGAGACGGTTGCCAAATATCTTGAGAACAAAAACTACAGAACCATTTGCATTTGGCAGTGAACTAAAACTAAATGTACGATAGGATTTACACTTTATACCACATCTTCTTATTCTTATATTTGATTTTAGATAAAAAAAAATATTTAAAAGCTGGGACAGGTAAGTGAGAGTTAGTGTGTGGAATTACTCCATTTTAACCTAAACATCTAAGACATCACAGCACATTTTTCTATTACGCTCTTGTCCTTCCAATGCATAAAATCCAATAGTCTCGCTGACGTAAGGTTTTCCGAAGATTACAATCACTGGTAACATATGTATGTAGATCAATTCTAGCCACCCTTCTCACTATCTCTATAAATTTTGCACAGACGAATGACATGCATTTTAAACGATGAAATATATAGGGAATGATGATTGTCGGATTTTGCTTGAATGGTAGCAAGATGTCTTGCAGACTACACTTGAATTTTCCTGTGGTTTTATCTAAAATAAAAAGTCTTTTTAAGTTACAAATAAAAGTACAAATATATTCCTAAGGGACGATAGTTCTATCATTAGTTTTCCTTTCTGGTCAATGTATAAAATGGGGCAAAAGATACTAAAAAATATATTCAACATATAAAACGAAGAAAATAAACAAATTCCATGACAAGTAGTTATTAATAAAAACAATTTAAAGACAAACAACGGTCTATGACACACTACACTACACAAGACGAACCTAAATAGATTAAAAGCATGTATAATATGTTAAAAGTATAGGACTTTATATTCATAACTTAAGAAAACATTTCTATTTATATGCATGTATATATAACAACATAATAATATCTGTGTTCACTTAAGACGCAAAAAAAAAAATAATAAACACCTAAAATGATAAAGCCACCAGGAGTCTGATTTGGTAAAAATAAGTATCTTTGCTTCTATAATGTTAAATGCATTTGCAAATCGCAAAGCAACATGGGGTCTTGGGGTCTTCCCTGGAAAAAAATGCATGTGTGCGAAATGATATACGCCATGCATATTACCCAACTAGGCGGTAAAAATTCAACGTACGTACTTCGAGTGTGGCAGGGTGGATTTCCTCGCTTGGTTCGTAAATTGATTAATTTGTGAATTGTGTTCTATTCCTGTTCGTAACAAGTCTTGATTCGCTTGCATGGTGATGCATGCATAACAGAAGACGCTTATCTTGCAGACAAATCCGAAATCGCTACGTAGGAGATAATTAGTAGTCATAAGGCTTTTTTCTCGTTGTATGTATTTTCCAAAAACTTTATTACTCTAAATGATTATCATAGTCAATTCATTTACGCCAAACACAACAATAGTAATAACAGCTAACACTGTCCATCTTTATTCAAACCATAGTTTCATTAATTTCACTGTCCGTTTTATGGACATAGTTTTGTGACTTAGTTGAACGTATGAAAAAAGGATACAACATACACAGTTAAGTCGGCCTCATATCTAAACTTACATCTTAAAATTGACAATAAGTGTTGGTTGAGAACAAATCTTTACGACAATGGAAATGATTTCAGCTTCCAAATGGTCAACTTTCCATTTCTTTGTAGCAACATTCCAGACTTAAGATCGATGCACCTGTTCATTGTTTATGTATCTACAAGTTGATACGTTATCCCAGAGTTTGCATTTCCTATCACGATTTCCTTGATAGAAGGTTGCTGCTCACAAGGAAGCTATTAAACCATGAGGTGAAGTTAAAATTATCCCCTACGCCTTCACAAGTTGGTTGACTGTTATTTAATATCTGTTATAAGAAGACGACGGATATATTTCAATTAACGTAAGCACAATCACGTCCTCATTTTTTTAATGTGACCTAACGCATGTGACTTATCACCGGGTTTGTAACTACATGAGTAGCACGACGGGTGACACATGTGGAGCAAGACCTGCTTTCCCTTCCGGAGCACATGAGATCACTTTTTGTTTTTTAGCAGTTCGTTTTGCCTAATCTTTAGTTTTGTTTGTTGTGTTTAATATGCATGTTTGTCTTTTGTTCGTTTTTCGTTTTTTTTTTGCCATGGCGCTATCAGTGTTTTCGACTTATGAGTCTGAATGTCCCTATGATATTTTTCGCCTCTCTTTGAATCGTATCATTCATTGTTTCGACCGCCGCCATTTAAGCATTGCGTAGCTTTGAAAGGTTTAAACACAGCAAATTTAAACCAGGAATAATTTCGGGATAATTTATGCTCTATTTAAATATATAATTTCTTTTGTGAAATTTTTCATATATGTTGACGGTACTTTCGAAAATGGCAGCCAACGGATGATTTTTGACACCGAGAATCCAGATTGACATATAAATTGTAACCCAAGATATTTCTCAAGTTTTTGATGAGTTTTGTTATAGAATTTCACTTTAAATAGGAATTTGGACACCGATAATTAATTTAGAATAGCATAATCCAACTAATGTAGCTACGTACACAAATCCCCCTCTTTTTTAATAAAATATCGACATTGACCTTCCTCTTATCGATATACATACTGTTCATAAACATTATTGGTATCAGCTAAGACGGACTAGTGGGAATAGTCTTACTAAAACACAACACCTAACCGCATTGAACCATCATAGCCCAACAGATTATTTTCACAAAAAAAGTGAACCGGAAAAAATTATGGAAGTCCAGTCGTCCGATGTACCAATTACATAATAAATTCATATAAGATAACCTTCACGATCCCATACCAGATCTTTCACGATCGTATCGCAATACTTGACCCACTTAATTGTTCTTTCACGATCATTTTTCTCGATATACCGAATGACAGCCATGTCATTATGATATAGTATATTAGTATTTAATATTATAAATGAACACATAGGTTATTTATTTCAAATGTTGAAACAATTATTTTTTTTTCAGTACTTAATAATTTAGAATTTATATAAACCAGTAACTAATAATAATTGGTATGCCTCTAAAGGCAAAAGATGAATATTGAAACAAAGTGGTTAAACCAGATTTGTTAAGAAAAAGCATGAGAAATTTCTATAAAATATTATACTTCGTATAAATTTCTCGAGGACATTTCAATGCACTCAATTAATGCAATACTTCAAGGTTATTCATTTAACACCGTTCAAACTTAATAGACTGAGTAACGATCCTTTAATTCAAAGGTACCCACATTTTGAAAAAAAAACTCTTGAAAACCAGAAAAGGTTATGAACAGTTTTATGTCGAAATTGCATGTTATCGTGCATACATAAGTAATAGTTATACACCGAGGGACACGCCGTATCCCGAGGTGTATAACTAACTTACACCCAGTGCTAAACTCTATATTTGTTAACATTGACTATTAAATGAAAAAGAATGGATAGCATATTTATTGACAAAATCGAACCATGAATTATAAGAAAAATATTTTTTTTTACATGAAACCCCACTAGTTACCTTACTTTGGCTATGTTCTTTCAAACTTTGACAAGTGAGTAGATTTTACAAATGTCAAATTTGTTGTTTTACATATTCCCGTTAAATCTTGGTGCTAATATGGATCAGAAGTTCAATGTTGACCATTTCGTGCATTCTTATCACAAAAAAAATACATCATGCTCCTTATATGCAGTTGTCAATATAGAGGGGTATAAGATGGACGACATTTTGAGTCAAGCGTTGGATTTGATAGAAGAGACTAGAGATAAAGGCAATATTATAACCCAAAGTACTTACCTGTATCAGTTTAATGAAGGTAATCATAAATGTATTTTTTATGTTACGTTTTTTTTTTATTTTTTTAAAGCCCCCCCTCCCCCTTCTCGAGAATAAACAAACATTCATATTCGGACACACTGAGGGATAGGTGTATCTGGATTAGAAACCCGACGACCGGGATTCAGTTGGGGGGGGGGTCCGAGAGTTAGAATTCCTGTTTTTTTTACGATCAATGCTTTAGAATAGAGACATATGACTAAGATCGAAAATTTTACCTTCAAGCAAAGGAGTATTTAGGGAGCAACCATTTAACTTCAAAGGGGTTTTGGGGGGAGGGGGGTATGGTTTTTTGTCGGAGTCCGAATTTTTTTTTCTCGCAAATCGCGAACAATTTTATTTAGATTATCAACGCTATCAATCAAATTATTTTTCCCTTGAAGGATTTTTTTTTAATTCAAAATAGATGCTAAATATTTTTTCGCTATTGAAATTTCCTAAAATGTGTTTTTTAATATCTTGAAACAACTTGTAGTGAACATGCACTATTAGTAATTTCTTATGTTCATGCTATTTAGAAAATAATCAATTTCTATTGTAATGAATAACAATGGACTTTGTTTTCGGGATGTAGAAGCAGGGGTTTCCAGAAACCCCGCTCGTCACACCCTGTGGTCAAAATCCATTGTTATTCGTAACAATAGATCTATTCAATTTACACTTGTTTCAGAAATAGAAACTATGAAGTGTAACAATAGAACTGGGGTGTAATGATTGTTTGTTACGATATGAATTGTGTTGTGTTGTTGTTCGATTATAATCTATACTTTGTATTCTTGTTCTTTCATTAGAACCTAACATATGTTTTAATGTCGTTTTACTACACTTCATTCTAATACAATGTATAATAACTAAAATCGTTGTATCGAATAAAACTATCATGATAACTGACCAAATAGATCACGTATGGATATTCAGTTTATTTAATAAAATACAGTTTTTTTAAGATACGTTTCTCAAAAAAATCATTTTTGATTGTATAGCCTCAACATTAAACATCTGGGATAAATACTTACTTGTACATTTTTATTAAATGGCACAAACAGTGGAAAATAAATTTCTAAGTACAACGGAATACAATATAAATAATACTATGCATGGTAACACTGCAAAAAAAGGAAAACGATAATGTGATGCACTTCTTTTAACAAAGTTAAATCTTCCAATATAAATAAACAATGATGTAATTTCGTTTTAGGTTTTAATGTATTTAGGTTATTTTATTTGGTATTTGTTCATATAACTTTGAAAAAAAATTAGAAATCTACAGGTTTTCTCTGGTTGTTTATCAAGAAATGTATGAATATCGCCATTTTCAATGGTTACTCTTTTTTCACCAAGTAACGCAAACAAGTATAACAAAAATACCTAACTCCAAGGCAAATTAAAAACGAGGATGTCTATAAAATCTGACGAAATCAAACGTTATCAATCAACGGAACAATTGAAAAACAACTGCCATATTCCTGACTTGGTACAGGCACTTTCCGAAGACAATTGTGGGTTAAACCTGGTTTAACAGCTAGATAAAACTTCCACTTGTATGCGTATTGCATTTGTCGAGGTTTTCTCTGTTCTTTTCACGTAGTAAAGTATGAATATAGTAGTTAATTTTGATATAATTAAACATGTAAATGCCAGAATTGTCTACTTCACAAAATCTAGACAGATATTGTGAATATTAAATGAATGATATTTTATTACGCACCAACCGGGTATTTCGTGAAATTGCGATTAAGATTGATTTAACTTGAACTTTTTTCCAAATTTTAAAGTACGGTTACACATGACGCAATTTCTTGAATAACGAATAACGAGAAAAAGTTCAAGAAAAGGGTTTCGAGTGTGCTGACTTACCATCCTAAATTTGAAAATTATCACACCTTATACGTGAAAATTGTAAAGAAATCGAATAACATCCTTATCTCTTCAAGATCTTCCCCGATGGCCTAAAAGTCTAAAGACATGCCGGTAAGAGCAGATTTTCCCTCTAAACCAGGCTCTTCGTCAGTGGGCTCTTGCAAGGGTTGTTGGAACAAACGATGTCTGACTTGCAAGCAAATACTGAATACCTAAACTTTTAACAGTCACTCCACTGGTACGAAATACACCATATTTTGCAATGTTACTTGCAAGACTACGAATAATGTGTATCTTCTACGTACAGTGTAAATGTGGTATATAATATATGAATCAGAACAGCCATTTCACAAGCGTATGAACAGCTATCGTAGTGACTATGAATGTAAGCCATACAGCCTTTGTTGTATGCAAAAATCAGTGAAAATATACTTACTTTGTTTGAATTGTTTTACATTGTCATTTCGGGGCCTTTTATAGCTGACTGTGCGGTATGGGCTTTGCTTATTGTTGAAGGCCGTACGGTGACCTATAGTTGTTAATTTCTTTGTTATTTGGTCTCTTGTGGAGAGTTGTCTCATTGGCAATCATACCACATCTTCTTTTTTATATTATCCAACTACATGCATGTTTGTCGAAATTAAAGTGGAAATATAACAACAATGCATGCTTGAGGCAAATCAACCACAATGAAATTGTTGTACAGACTGACAAGAACTGGAATCTTTCAGAAATATACAAGTGGTTGTTTAACTTTTTTAGCTTTACGGCGTTTTTTATTTTCTCAATAATTTCTAAATTAATAAACGGACAATTTAAGAAAGATTTGTTATAAATCATGTTTGTAGCGAAGTACTGACAAATGAGCTGATAATACCCGCGGGTACTGATACTCAACCAGCAGTAATATCTACCCAGTGCTGTAAAAAATGAAAACACCGCATTATAAATTGTATGCGTACGAAGCGCTTTTCTGGATTAACTTCCATCGGGAATGCTCAAAGCGGAATATTCTAAATAGAGACACAACACTGTAAATTTTATTGTTTTTTAGCATTTAATCATTTGAAAATATATAATTTTAGACATTTGAATACGAATACATAATTTTATATCAGTGAAAGGTCACATTTTGCATCTATGAGGTGGTAATAAAAAGTCACAAAGTATTAAAAAAATCTATCAAACAACATGCTTCAGATTTTCAAAAGACATAAATCATCCAGCTATAGGTAATATTATATTTTTGTCCTATATTATAGCATATTTAACATATAGATGATATTCATTTACAAATGAATATTTATATATATATATATGTAAACTAACTTAACCAAGATATATATGTTAAATGGTCTTATTTAGTCAAGACAATTTTTTGACGTAACTGTGAAATGACATGATTTGTCTGAACTAACATGACCAGGCTATATTTTCCCATTCGACAATCATTGGAAGTAACAAAACTTTACTTTAAGTGCAAAATCGTTCTACTTTTACAAATTAAAGGGGTACTAGAGAACACCTAATGGGGTTAACTCATTAAAAATCAGCTGAACATAACGATAACATACTATTAGACCAAAAGAAATCAAGCTTCTCAATGATCAAATTTAGTGTTTGTGAAACTGCTATATATATCCAAATAATTTATTCCTGTAAATTGTGTGGTTCACATTTCCTGATTTTTTTGGATTTTTTTTTGTCAACAGGTCAAAGTGGATATTTTTCAAAATTTTATGAAAACTAAACGAGCCAAATCTATTTTAGTCAAAGTGTTGGGTACCACCTTAAGGGACCTAAAATAACTCTTATCAGGTTTTCTTCTGTACTTATTATTTCCTTTAATCTTATTAGTTATTAACAATCATGCTGTATATACTGTTAGTAAATCAGTTCACTTTGTAACAACCAGTTAAGACAGAGAGGTTTGTTCAAGCATCATTTCGTCAATACATTAAAAAAAAACAGGACACTAAAAGAATAGCTTATTTTTTCAATTTCATATTTATATTTTCTGCTGAGTGTTTTTTGGTCTTCCTCTTCATTGACAACATAACAGATACAACAACCACAACAATAACTAAAGCAGCCACTCCACCACCGAAAGCTCCAAATACCACGTTCTTGTTTAAAGTCATGTGCGAACTTCTATGCTACAAAAATTATGAAAAAAATAGATATTTTTTTAATTGATCATAACAGTGTAATCCTGAGATATAATGTACTATTTCAAAATAGGAAAACACAAACTATTCCAACCAGCCTTAGATCGAAATTTGTTTTAATAGCACTTCCATGCACGTCTACAATTTTTAGGTGAACATTTACTTAAGGTTAACGCTAGGAATGGTAAAACGATGGATCCATGCATTAATACATTCCATAGTATTAATAACGTACATATATGTATCTAGTAATAAAGTCAAAAAAAGTTCCACATATCCACAAGTGATCAAAGAAAATGCCTTAATTTGGTATGGCTATCCTACAATGCGATTCTCTAATTGCAACATTTCAACTAGCATTCCGTAAGGACAACGATGGCAAGCAAAGAATACGACATAATACTTTTTTTTCTCCGTAGCGACGGTTTCTTCACTTCCGGTTCTTACCTGTATTAGCGGTATTCCCGATCGATCATAGACAAATAGATAAAGGAAGGAGCCCGTGCAGGTGTTTTTTATGGAACTGTTCAAATGGATCAGGGTCATAATTAGTTAAACATTCAACAAATTCCCACAATACGAAATAAGACCCGGTTGTAGCCTCGCATTAGTCATCATATGAGCAGATAAAGTAACAATAAAATAGGACACGAAATCATTTCCATAGAAAAAACGGAATAGAAACTCGTGCGAATTATATAACGCTTGATATCGACATTCGTTATTAAAAATAAAAGTAAACCCATCAAATCAATATCCAATTATCACTCAATATGAAATCGATAATTTACTTTGCTGTACTGTAGCATATCAATTATATTCGTGTTATATTTCACATTTCAAGATCACACTGAAACTGCTACTATTCATCTGATGATTATCGGTAGATGTTCTTGTGAAAATCAAGGGCGAATAGATATGTGATGACATATGACGAACGAAACAAACCTTAATATGGCCTTGAGTACGTCAAAGAGAGACGAAAGATACCACAGGAACATTCAAACTCATAAGTCGAAAATAAACTGACTATATTACTGCTAAGGTGGTGAAAATTAATATTATTATATTTCATGTCAAAATGCGGGATTCTGATTGGTTAATACGAGAGAGACATTTTACACTATCCCATGGCAAATACTCTATTACCCGTCACGAAGACGCTTGACCATTTGTGCGCTTTACAAAATTGGGATGATTATTATCTACAAGACGTCATAGTTTATTACTTTGAATTTGAAATTTAACAGACAGTAATAACAGTCCATTCAGTATAATAAAGTAAATAACACATAGCTGAAAGGGTGATATAGTAGATTATTACCCCTCGAAAAGACATTGTCAACCTTGGCTTCGCCGCGGTCAAGAATGTTATAGCAACTATGTGTTATTCATATATATGTCAAACTTGCAAACGTCTCATATGTCATAGATTCTGGTACTGAGATAACCGCTGTTGTCAAATGCGACGTAAATTTCTAGAAATGATGCAAAAAAAGCTGTATCTTTGGTTTTGTTAATCTCTAGTTCAAGAAGATAATGGGACCAAATCAGAACAGTTTGGGTTGTTTATTGAAAAAAGATCATCAATACACCAGTATGTGAAATTAAATAATCTGTCTTTTTTGATATTCTTGTTCTTTAAAATGGTCTGAAGGAACTCCGACTCATATGAATATGGTGGGGTTCGTGTTGCTCAGTCTTTAGTTTTCTATGTTGTGTTTTGTGTACTGCTGTGTGTTTGTCTTTTGACTTTTCAGCCATGGCGTTGTCTGGTTTTTTTTCGACTTGTGAGTTTTAATGTCCCTTTGGTATCCGTCGCCTCTCTTTTTCTTCTATGAATGTAAGAAATGTCGACTAATAGCTATTCAAAATAATTACTACTTATACATTTATAGTTTTTTTTTATTTACTCACAGATACATAGTATAAAAGAAGAGATATATTTGATTTCTAAAATTCCGTATAGTCTACTCATAGCCCGGTCATGATAAGCATAAACAGGAGGCGATGTGGTACAATTTCAAATTAGACAACTATCCACCAGAGTTCAAATGACATGGAGAAAATACCGTATAATAAGCTATAAAAGGCATCGACTTTAAAAATGTAAAACAATGCAAACGCGAAAAACGCGAAAAACGACGGCCTAATTTATAACAATTCTGTTTACGAAGAACAAACATGAACCAAATCCAACCACTGAATTATTTGCTCTTGACTTGGGACCAAATGTGGCGGGATAAACATGTTTTTGTATCTTTTCTCATGGAAAACTTTTTAGTCCCTGAGAAACATTTTCAACTTTGTCTTTCATTTTCGTATATTTAATACTTGTTGTGTATTATATTTTATTTACATAATTTGCCATGTTATATATGTTTTTCACTTTGATTACGTATTGTTATATATTTTATATGTGTATTATCTTTAAAATTATTTGATATGATATTTTGTCATTTTTCAAGCTTTGGAATTTCCAACAGATCATTCTTAGCAAATCGGATGGTACGGGCAGAACAGGTAGATGCTCATCATGCTGACGCAACGTATCTTATTCCGTTGGGAGTCTATGCAACTCAAATTGTTTTAACTCATTTGTTGTTTATACCTTAAACTATCGGTAGGCAAATTTCATATTATTAACTATTGTTTACTTTGCAGATCTTCCCGCTTGACTCATTAAACATACCTGGATCTTGGTAGTCTGAACGTTTTATTTTGTAGATAAGACTGTAGAAACATTAAACATACCTGAATCGTGGTAGTCTGAACGTTTTGTTTTGTAGGTAAGACTTTAGAAAACGTGTTGCCATCTGTGAAGTCAAAGAATTTTTGGACAAGATTTCCGTTAGTGTCTTTTATAAATACTCGAAATGTTGGCATGCAACAATCACCACTGTAAAAACATATCTTTTTTTTAATTTTCAAAAATCCTCAACAAAAATAATTTTAATAATAAAGAGTAGTCGTTGTAGCATCGTAGTATTTCTTTTAACGTATCGATGTCAAATTTTCTGAGTGCATTTTACTAACAATTCTTTTCCTGTACAATATGATACTAATACTAAAAATGATATCAAAACACCTACTGCTAATAAAGTGTTTGGTTGATAACTTCTTAAACACACACACACACACACACACACACACACACACACACACACACACACACACACACACACACACACACACACACACACACACACACACACACACACATACGAGCGTTGGAATGTGAGTGGGGACACCTATAATTTACCATTCAACTGAGGACATGCATTTTTCGTCCAATTACGACAAAGACAATTTGCAGACGCTTAGCATCAGATCCAAAAAATAAGATTGTGAAGTTTAAATTGACGTTTTCAGCAGTTTTATACATGACATCGTGCACTCGATTGAGGACACTGTCACACCGAGGACCTCTGACACACTTATAAAATTGGGGACTGTTTCACACTGGGGACTTCTGAAACATTTTAACAGTGGGGACATTTTCACACCTGGGACTTAAGACGCACATTTAAAAAATGCACGGGGACAGTGTCACACCGATGGCTTCTGACACAACGGAACAAAAATTGGAAAAATTTTCAAAATGGGGACGCTCAAAGGATATTTATTGATCAGCCACTCACCATTCGATATGATGACCTGTTCCAATAAACAAAAGTCACAGATAGAGTTATCAAGATAAAATTTGCTTCATTTACTCTTAACGAAGCCGAATATTTACCATTTATACGTTATAGGGATTTATACAAATGTGGGTGCAATAGTGAGTTAGGTAGTAAAAAGGGGGGTTAGAGATGCAGAACCAAATGACGAGTCTAGAGATGGATGGGGAAACGGCAGCCTTGTGTTATGTCGCTGTTACACATTAGCGTATAGCTCCGACGTATACCGGGAGTATACAGGTCCCTTCACACTGGACGAAAACTCTATTTCGCTTCCTACGATCTCCACGACCGGAACAGTGCTAGCGGGATCGTGAAAAATTTGGGAAACCACCATCAGTGTGAAGACTAGAACGACACTGCTACGCTTCTACTACGCACAAATAAGCTTTTCCTGATTTTTCTTTGCGTTACAACGCCGTCCTCCTGCGCCTGCGCCACGCTCTTTACGTCAACGGAAACTTCTCACTACGATCATCCACGACAAATTACGCTGCGAGCCCGATATTGTTACGATATCATACGTTCATGATCGGCGGACGTTTACTATATATATATATGGGAAGTTTGTGGATCTCCGCTCTCATTTTCATATTGCTTTATAGAAGAAAGCACGTGTAAAATGTACTATCAAGCTGTACTACACCTTGTCCTATTGCAAGGTCAACAAGGCATCATTCGTATCTTTGTATCTTTCGCCTCTCCTTTAGAAGTAGAATTAAATGTGTCCAAATTAAATATAATTTGAATGAAATGTTCTGCACAAGTACCAGGGAATTAAGTCAGAATGGTTTGATTGATAAAAAGTTTTTCCCTCTGTAATTGCCATCTACTAGTATCACACATCTGAATACAGGACATAGAAAAATTAACTATATTCTTTATACATTTAAACCTTACTGCTGCAACGGTTCAATGACCTCTGTATGGAAAGTGTGAACAAGAAAATGATTGATTAGTGTTAACACTTTCCATACAGTCACAGTGGTGATAATGTATGAGAATAAAAAAACTAAAATGGGTGAGGTCGCCTCATGGTCTTCTGATTGGCAGATGGATTGCATACTTGGAAACTGTTGCTGGATCCATGGTGAGTCCATCGAGCCCCAGACCGAGGTCGGATTCTGTACGGGCTGCCATGGTTTTTGATGCTGAGGTTGGAAAAAAAACTCACAGACGTACCAGGATAGCTGTAGTTTCCAGGCTGACTGAATAGACCGGCAGAAGACTGACAAGGAAGCTTGTTCTTTGTCCTGAAAGCATCATTATCAATTATACATCGGAACATAACGTCGGACAGCTCCCGCTGTCATCTCCTCCAAAGGGGTAGCTCAACATTGCGCAGTGCTGACTTCAGCCATTCTACAAATTCATCAAGCTCCCTGTCACCTTCTGGTCGGATATGATCAAAGAGCTACTTCTGCATAGTCAAAAACTGCTGAGAGCGTTCATCCAGGCTTGTAGGTAGGGTCTAATCATCTGCGGCTGCAGATCTTTTATCACGTAAAGTACTAGCATTAAGCGAATGAAGCCGCTAAGGGAACTCCATGTTCCCCACAGTACTAAATCGGTAAAAAGAGCCGTAGGAATGTTTTCTTATTATAGTCAATGGATTCCAAGAATCTCAGGCAAAATCAACCCTTTGGCTAATGCTACGCTACATCTTTTCCGTTAGCCTCTATTGCAGTGAAAGCATTCGATGATCTGCAATCCAATCTTGAAAACGCAAGCATCAGTGCAATTGATGAAGCTATTCATTTTGTCGTAGAAACCGATGCCTCGGATTCTGCAGTAGCCGGAAGTCTCAATCAGGGCTGAAGGCCTGTTGCTTTCTTTTCGAGAACTTTAAATGCTCATTAATTAAGACACTCACCTGTAGAAAAGGAAGCATGTGCAATAGTAGAAGCTGTGGAGACACTTACTTAGTGGGAAACACTTCACTCTTGTCACTGATCAGGAAGCAGTTTCTTATATGTTTGATTCAAAGAAGCACGGTAAAGTGAAAAAAGACAAAATAATTCGATGGAGAACTGAATTGAGCTGCTACAGCTATTATATAAAATACCGTCCTGGACGAGACAATGAGTCAGCCGATTGCTTCTCTCAAGCCTACTGCTCCTCCGTCAGCTCAGATGCTCTTTCTGAATTGCACAGTGCGCTTTGCCATCCGGGCATCAATCCGACTTCTTCACTTCGTCCGTTCAAAGAACTTACCTTACTCTGTTGATGACGTCACGAGAACAATCAAACAATGTCAGATTTGTGCAAAAGTGAAACCTTAGTATGCATCACCTCTTGTGAAAGCTACACAACCTTTTGAACGTTTAAGCATTGATTTTAAAGGACCACTGCCGTCTGTTAGTACGAAGAAGTACATTCTTACCGTTGTTGACGAATACTCAAGATTCCCATTTGCCTTTCCTTGCACCGATATGACAAGCGCAACTTTTATTCAGTGTTTACGACAGTTATTTGCTCTTTTTGGTATGCCTGCTTATATTCACTCGGACCGTGGTCAGTCTTTCATGAGCGCCGAACTCAAAACTTTTCTCCAATCGCATGAAGTAGCTACTAGCAAGACAACGCCATATAGCCAACAGAGCAATGGGCAATGTGAACGCTATATAACGGTATCATATGGAAAGCTGTTACTCTAGCGTTAGAATCTTTTGGACTGAAAGAGAGTCAGTGAGAGATTGTATTGCCAGATGCACTGCACTCTGTTCGAAGTTTGTAATGTACTTCAATAAACACTACTCCACATAAAAGGTTTATCAACTTTACAAGAAGATCATCATCTGGCCAATGCATTCCGTCTTGGCTAGCGCACCCTGGACCGGTTTTAATGAAAAAGCTTGTGCGTGCGACTAAGTATGGTCCACTCGTCGAGGAAGTAGATCTTTTGGAAGCCAATCCATCTTATGCTCATGTTAAACTGTCTGATGGACGCGAAACTACTGTATCAATCCCACATTTAGCGGCAACAGGACAAATAAACAATGACAATCTTGATCATTCAGTTTTGAACGATAGAACCACGGACATCGGTGAATGTGTGTATTCCGGTATTGAAACTACAACACAGGAAGTTACCAGCAACATGGACAACCCTATTGAAACGTTGAGTAATATGTTGAGGATGTTGTATATTATGTTTAATTTGGTTTTGTGGTAGTTAGTCATTAGTAATAGACATTGTAACAGTTTTCTTCCCTAAATAAAGCATGTATCTAGTCTACTTTTGAATCTATATAATTACATTACAATTAATTTTCTCCTGTTGCCCACGTTTTACACAAAACCAGTACACTTCTACCACGATTATGTCACGATTTTACCGCGTCTGCTATGGCACGCCATTCTCGTCAAAACTATGTTTAAGCCATTTTTGGAAAAATTTACACACTGAGATTTAAAAAAACACAATGAGATTAAAAAACTTAAAAACACACACTGAGAATTTAAAATTACACACTGAGAATTTAAAATTACACACTGAGATTTCAAAAATACACACTGAGATTGAATAAACTGAAAAACACACACTGAGAATTGAAAATTACACATCGAGAATTGAAAATTACACACTGAGATAAAATAAACTGAAAAAAAAGACACTGAGAATTGAAAATTACACACTAAGAATTGAAAAACACACACTGAGAATTGAAAATTACACACTGAGATTTGTGCGCACATTTTATGCGCACAAATCTCAGTGTGTAATTTTCAATTCTTAGTGTGTGTTTTTCAGTTTATTTAATCTCACTGTGTATTTTTGAAATCTCAGTGTGTTTTTCTTAAATCTCAGTGTGTATTTTTTTTCGAAAAATGGCTTAAACATAGTTTTGACGAGAACGGCTTGCCATAGTCTGCCTTTAACGGTACAGCTACGATCTATACGTCTCAACCACACGCATCACGTTTCTCCTAAGTGTGCCACGCGGTTGTACCACGTTCACATCGACCTCATTCTATTTTCCCGTCACATTTATGAAAAAATCTAGTTTGCTTATCTCATAAAAAAGATAAAAAATAAATTATGTTTATTATGGAAACAAATGAATAATACAGTTTTCTTTAAACTAATAATATGCAATGAAAACTGGCCTTGCAGTTGCAATAATTTTTTGTTTATTTTTCGAGCTGAAGAAACCGTAGACGAAAGAATCACTAAATAGTTTGGATAAGGCCAAGGTTATCTTCGGGAAATTGATGCATTTTCAGAAAGTCAAAGAAAACTTGTATCACGATCGTCATACTCGTAGTAAGGACGTGGTATGGATGTGGGGGCGAAGTGAAAACGTTACACAAACGAGGTAAAAGCGTAGTAATATCGTACAGGTCGTTGTGCTGTCTTGGCATGATCGTAGGGCGAGCGTAATCAGAATCTGACTGAAATAATAGACAATCATGCCACGCAGACACCACGACGTTGCTACGCTATTAGCCGCTGCCACTACGATCTTTCTACGACCTTATCACTATGCTAGTACGACCACTTTTTGCCACGACCAGCCGCGATCAATGCCGAATCCCTCGGGCATGTTAAAGTGATGTCCCATTCCTTGTCAGTGTTTTTTTTTTATTTGTTGCAAGAATGTGAGTTCAAACCTCATATTGCGTGGGAAATTAACATTTGCGCACTTTCGCATAGCTTTTCCTTTTTTTTTTCTCGTTTGCGCACTTTCATTTTCATATCAATTGCGGCTTTTTTACAGAAAACAATTATGTTATCCCTTCCGGTAGCCTAACTTGGAGCAAATATTATACAATTATAGTCTTTTGTAGAAGTCAATATGAGATTTTATGGACCAAAGAAATTGATATTGACCGAATTAGTAGGGTGAGGTTAATATTGATTTCAAATGTCCATAAAACTCATATTGACTAATACAGAAGAATGTAATTGTTTTATTAAATAGCAATTTGATATGAAAGTGAAACCAAGTAAATCAAGATATTATGACGTCATGCATAATGTAATTGGAATGTGTTATAATTTTTTTCCCAATGATTTTGATCAAAGCCAAAAATTTCAGTCCATCTTAACTGACAAGTGGGAACACTTTTATTTTTATTTAAAACAAAATACATATCTTTAGATCCTTTTGAACTTTTTACAAGTCTTTTAATAGCAGATGCAATTACAGGTAGTTCTAATTTGTGATTTTCCCCACAAATGAATTTGATGCTTGATATGTAGCAGATATAATACTATTATATCTCATGAAATCCACATTTATCTGATACATTTCTTCTATTTTTTGATGAGAGAAAACTTGAAAGTGAAAGGTAGTCAATATGATTTTTAAAATTAAACAATATCAGAAGTTACAGAATGTCATGTGTCAGCATTTCATCCAATGAAAATTTTGAAATTTTGTAATAATAAACTATATTTGAATATGGGTAAATGATAAAAATTCATATATAATGCCATTACTCTTCTTTTCCATTATATTTACGTTTTGTTTTTCTTTTTTTTTTCTCATTGTTCACTTGGGAACTTGTAATCGGTGGTAATGTAACTAAATAATCAGCAAATTTCTTACATTCTGACATAATATATTAGGCACAAAGACCAGAAAATTACCATTAAGCTTTAAACTTTAATGTTTAACGACATTTCGGTCGATGCACAAATGTAAAAAAAAAAAAGAAATAGTGCACAAATGCAATGCGCCCTATGGCTTCGATACGTTGATCCCGCGATTTACTTTAAGCTGTGCCACAATGTCTGTCCAGATTGTCTTTTATAACACAAATTGTAGAAATTTGCAAAAGTTTAGCTATGCTCTTGTTTCACAACGTTACAGAACCTGGAACCGGACACAAAGGGGTGCGAAATAGTAAATTAAAATTCCGGGGCACGGGCTTGAATTTATATCGAAAGACGTTTACATACTAAAAATGTAGAAAATGCTTTAAAGGGATAAGGACTTTACTAAATCTATGAAGTTCGTTTTATCCTACATTACGTACTAAGTATCAAAATAGCTTTGAATCGGAATTCATTGTCCTCTGGTTGTATGATTTTGAAGTAAAAGCTCGTGTAAAGATATTGGGTGTTCCCCCTTTTTTTATTGAATCTACCCGGTATATATGGGTCGTTACTTAACAAGTGTTCTAAAAACTTCCGAAATTGCAAAAATTTGTTAATCCGTTCAAAAAATTATCATTGTCCTCTGGTTGTATGATTTTGAAGTAAAATCTCCTGTAAAGATATTGGGTGTTCCCCCTTTTTTTATTGAATCTACCCGGTATATATGGGTCGGTACTTAACAAGTGTTCTAAAAACTTCCGAAATTGCAAAAAAATTGTTAATCCGTTCAAAAAATTATCATTTTTATCAAAGAAATTGACTTTATTGTAATCTTTTGTGTTTTGTTTTATGAAGACTAAACCTGCACTGCACTTAGGCCGTGTTCACATTGAGATAACTCGATGTGGTGTAAGTTTACTAACACTTAAACTAAACTCTATTACGTTCCTATTGATAAAAATCAATGTTTACATGCAGTTTAAATCAGATTTTGACCACATGCAGTCGATACTCAATGTAGGCCTTGTGTGGGTTAAGTGTACATAAAACTAGATATTAAGAACGTGAATTTTATTATGAATATTTAAGGAAGTTACATATATTGAATAAAATGATTATAATAATATTATGAATTAAGTGTTTTACCTATTTATATGACAAAAACTCAAAAAAATTGATCAGTTAAAAACATGATTGAATTTAAAATAGCCTTAGTGGACCATTTGATTTTCAGTGGGAGGGGGAATATTTTGCTGATGGAATATTCATTTTTACACCTGTTGATAGTTCGACTTATTTATTTAGCGCGAAAAGTATTTTCGCTTTTTGTACACAACAATTTTTTGCAAAGTCCTGCATTTTGTAGGACAAAATATTCATTTTCATCTTGTCTTGGGCAAGGTTATTTTTTACAGTAAGTACCAGTCTAGAATATTCATTTCCAAAATCACCCCAAGAATGACTGGGTAATAGAAATATGGTCAATAAGGTCTTCTTCCGATCGGCAGTAAAACCGTTGTCAAAGCGGGGCCTCTGTTTTTTGCTGTGCGGGATGTACAAGTACGCAGCCACGTATGATCAGATTGGGGACGGTAAATCCGATCCCTCGTGTAGAGAGAGTGCCACGCTCTCGTCACGTTAAGAACTCCTGCAACAACTCTTTAAGGGGTCCGTAGGTGGCCTGTTACCAGGCAAATTGTTGACCCTATTTAACATACTCTTATTTTCCAATGGCTGTCCAAATTTTCTAGATTTGTGAATTTGTTCTCGTCCTGAACATGTATGAAATATTTGCCACTGGACGTTAAGCAATCAATAATCAATCGATCAATCATTTTCAAAATCCTTTTTTTCGCTTATTGTTACGCTGCTTTAGCCTGCGTAATCGTGACATAATTAAGAACGCCCAAAGTTCCCCAAATCAATGGAACGATTTTTTTTTAAAGGTACCGACCATTCATCTTCGAAGGACAAACCAATTTTTTCACTATACTTTAATAAAAAAAAAAAAAAAACAATTTTTCTCAATAACATACTGGAACATTTTTACTCCATGTTGAATCCCCCGCCTTTATGAACGTTATCTAGGGGTCATACACCTCGGGGAACTATGTACATGTGTTATATGAACATTGTCTATCGGACCTTCGGAATACTGATATGGTTTTTTTTGACATATTTTGTCAGTGCATTGGACCTATATTTGAGCCATAAAATTTATGCTTAAAAAGCAGGGGTCGTTCGAGTCGTCTTACCAAATTCGCTCAACCAATGTATATTTTTCTCCGATTGTGACAGATGTCCTCAGTGTGTAAAATGTCCTCAGTGTGTAAAATGTCCTCAGTTTGAAAAAAAGTCTCCATTTAACCGTATGTGCCTGTTGCCCTCAGTGCCACTGTTAGCTGAACGTAACATGTTTATATCTAGGGATCCTACGTCTCGAACATTTTAATATCATGGTTAATATATGTGAATGGTACACTGAAGGGGTCGAATAACTATGTAGTAATGTTATATTATTGTTATCTAACCGTCGAATGCCTTAAGTAACTCCATATAACTGTTTACAGAACTTTATCTAGGGGCCGTACACATCGAACAACTCAGTCCTAGTGTTATATGAACGTTATCTAGGGATCAAACATCTTAGTATAAGTGTTAAATGAACGTTATTAAATGATCATACACCTCGAGGAACTAAGTATATATGTTGAAGAAAAGGAGTCTGCAACCTCGGGCATCATTTTATCAGTGTAATATGAACGTTTTCTGCAGATCATAGACCCAAAGGAACACAGTAGCACTGTTATATGAACGTTATCTAGGATCAAGCACCACAAAGGTCTCAGTACCAGTTTTATATGAAGGATGTATGTGGTTTAAACATCTCCGTATAACAGGTATAAAAACCTTATCTAGGGATCAGGCGAGTCGAACATTATAGTGCCAGTGTTATATGAATGTTATGAAGGGTTATACGTCTATAGGAACTCAGTATCAGTATTAAAAAACGTTTTTATCAGCATGTAATACCAGTTTATTTAAAATGGATGTATTGCCCATGTTATAGACCAGAAATTGCATGCCGATATCACCCCGAGTTGATAACCGGTTATCGGTCCGTCGATAATACCCACGTTTATCGATATCAGCCCATCGTCAATTGTAATGTCATCGGTTAAGGAAAGCAACGTTCTTACTAGAAATCTGAAAAAGTGTATATAAATGAATGAATTCGAATCAAAAACGCTTTGACGTAGTCCGTATGAGACTGCATTTTCATTGAAAATATGTGATAAAAAAGTAATGACTTTGCATTAATAGATTAATACATGGCCTTTTTCATATTGCCCTTGTTATCAGCCCAAGACATTGAATTCGGACCCGAGAGCTTTAGTCCGAGGGACGATATCAGTTGAGGGCTGATAACAAGAGCAATATGAAACAGGCCATATCGTCCCTCGCATCACACCTTGACCCATATCAGCCCTCGCGCACAGCTCTCGGGCTATATATGGGAGTCTCGAGTTGATACTCTGGCCTGTATGGAAAATGAAAAAGGCCATATCGTCCCTCGCATCACACCTTGACCCATATCAGCCCTCGCGCACAGCTCTCGGGCTATATATGGGAGTCTCGAGTTGATGCTCTGGCCGGTATGGAAAATTCAATGTTATAATCCATAAATCTAGTGGTGATATTGCTCGAGCAACTGTGTACCAGTGTTATATGAACGTGACCCAGGGGTCATAGACCTGTTGGAACTAAATTGTAAGTATTTTTGCTGTATGAAAGATATCTGGTAAAGTCACACGCCTTGAACAACTGTATAGCAGTTTAATATGAACGTTGCCGAGGGGTCATACACCACTTTGAACACAATATAAGTCTTGTATGAACGTTATCTAGGGGTCATACACCTCGAGGAACTATGTACATGTGTTATATGAACATTGTCTATCGGACCTTCGGAATACTGATATGGTTTTTTTTGACATATTTTGTCAGTGCATTGGACCTATATTTGAGCCATAAAATTCATTGTTTAAAAAGCAGGGGTCGTTCGAGTCGTCTTACCAAATTCGCTCAACCAATGTATATTTTTTTCCGATTGTGACAGATGTCCTCAGTGTGTAAAATGTCCTCAGTTTGAAAAAAAAAAGTCTCCATTTAACCGTATGTGCCTGTTGCCCACAGTGCCACTGTTAGCTGAACGTAACATGTTTATATCTAGGGATCCTACTTCTCGAACATTTTAATAGCATGGTTAATATATGTGAATGGTACACTGAAGGGGTCGAATAACTATGTAGTAATGTTATATTATTGTTATCTAACCGTCGAATGCCTTAAGTAACTCCATATAACTGTTTACAGAACTTTATCTAGGGGCCGTACGCATCGAACAACTCAGTCCTAGTGTGATATGAACGTTATCTAGGGATTAAAAATCTTAGTATAAGTGTTATATGAACGTTATAAAATGATCATACACCTCAAGGAACTAAGTATATCTGTTGTAGAAAAGGAGTTGCAACCTCGGGCATCATTTTATCAGTGTAATATGAACGTTTTCTGCAGATCATGGACCCAAAGGAACACAGTACCACTGTTGTATGTGCGTTATCAAAGAATCATACACCTCGAAGAGGTCAGGATAACTTACATGAACGTTATCTAGGGGTCTTTTAACTCGAGTATCTCAGTACGAGTGTCGATCGTATGAACGCTGTCATGAGGTCAATCACCTCGAAGACTCCGTATCACTGTTATATGATCGTCATCTGAGGTAATACGCCTCAAGACATTCTTTATCAGTCTTATATGGACGTTGTCGGGGGATCAATCATCTTCAGGAACACAATATTTCGGTTATATGAACATTATCTAGAGTCTGGCACCACAAAGGTCTCAGTACCAGTTTTATATGAAGGATGTCTGTGGTTCAAACACCTCGAGAAACACCGTATGACAGGTATAAAAACCTTATTTAGGGATCAGGTGAGTCGAACATTATAGTGCCAGTGTTATATGAATGTTATGAAGGGTTATACGTCTATAGGAACTCAGTATCAGTATTAAAAAACGTTTTTATCAGCATATAATACCAGTTTATTTAAAATGGATGTATTGCCCATGTTATAGACCAGAAATTGCATGCCGATATCACCCCGAGTTGATAACCGGTTATCGGTCCGTCGATAATAGCCACGTTATCGATATCAGCCCATCGTCAATTGTAATGTCATCGGTTAAGGAAAGCAACGTTCTTACTAGAAATCTGAAAAAGTGTATATAAATGAATGAATTCGAATCAAAAACGCTTTGACGTAGTCCGTATGAGACTGCATTTTCATTGAAAATATGTGATAAAAAAGTAATGACTTTGCATTAATAGATTAATACATGGCCTTTTCATATTGCCCTTGTTATCAGCCCAAGACATTGAATTCGGACCCGAGGGCTTTAGTCCGAGGGACGATATCAGTTGAGGGCTGATAACAAGGGCAATATGAAAAAGGCCATATCGTCCCTCGCATCACACCTTGACCCATATCAGCCCTCGCGCACAGCTCTCGGGCTATATATGGGAGTCTCGAGTTGATGCTCTGGCCGGTATGGAAAATTCAATGTTATAATCCATAAATCTAGTGGTGATATTGCTCGAGCAACTGTGTACCAGTGTTATATGAACGTGACCCAGGGGTCATAGACCTGTTGGAACTAAATTGTAAGTATTTTTGCTGTATGAAAGATATCTGGTAAAGTCACACGCCTTGAACAACTGTGTAGCAGTTTAATATGAACGTTGCCGAGGGGTCATACACCACTTTGAACACAATATAAGTCTTGTATGAACGTTATCTAGGGGTCATACACCTCGAGGAACTATGTACCTGTGTTATATGAACATTGTCTATCGGACCTTCGGAATACTGATATGGTTTTTTTTGACATATTTTGTCAGTGCATTGGACCTATATTTGAGCCATAAAATTCATTGCTTAAAAAGCAGGGGTCGTTCGAGTCGTCTTACCAAATTCGCTCAACCAATGTATATTTTTTTCCGATTGTGACAGATGTCCTCAGTGTGTAAAATGTCCTCAGTTTGAAAAAAAAGTCTCCATTTAACCGTATGTGCCTGTTGCCCTCAGTGCCACTGTTAGCTGAAAGTAACATGTTTATATCTAGGGATCCTACTTCTCGAACAAGGGGCCTCGGTGGCCGAGTGGTCTAAGTAGTTCAACTACTGTATCGCTAGCCTGTCAACACTGAGGTTGTGAGTTCGAGTCCCGCACGTGGCAGGTGCGTTCGACTCCAATCTTAATTGACAAGGATTGTCAGTTTTCCTACCGAAGGTCGGTGGTTCTCTCCGGGCACTCCGGCTTCCTCCACCAATAAAAACTGGCCGCCACGAAATAGCCAACAGTGATGAAAGTGGTGTTAAACACCAATCAATCAATCAATTAATACTTCTCGAACATTTTAATATCATGGATTATATATGTGAATGGTACACTGAAGGGGTCGAATAACTATGTAGTAATGTTATATTATTGTTATCTAACCGTCGAATGCCTTAAGTAACTCTATATAACTGTTTACAGAACTTTATCTAGGGGCCGTACACATCGAACAACTCAGTGCTAGTGTTATATGAACGTTATCTAGGGATCAAAAATCTTAGTATAAGTGTTATATGAACGTTATAAAATGATCATACACCTCGAGGAACTAAGTATATCTGTTGTAGAAAAGGAGTTGCAACCTCGGGCATCATTTTATCAGTGTAATATGAACGTTTTCTGCAGATCATAGACCCAAAGGAACACAGTACCACTGTTGTATGTGCGTTATCAAAGAGTCATACACCTCGAGGAGGTCAGGATAACTTACATGAACGTTATCTAGGGGTCTTTTAACTCGAGTATCTCAGTACGAGTGTCGATCGTATGAACGCTGTCATGAGGTCAATCACCTCGAAGACTTCGTATCACTGTTATATGATCGTCATCTGAGGTAATACGCCTCAAGACATTCTTTATCAGTCTTATATGGACGTTGTCGGGGGATCAATCATCTTCAGGAACACAATATTTCCGGTTATATGAACGTTATATAGAGTCTGGCACCACAAAGGTCTCAGTACCAGTTTTATATGAAGGATGTCTGTGGTTCAAACACCTCGAGAAACACCGTATGACAGGTATGAAAACCTTATTTAGGGATCAGGTGAGTCGAACATTATAGTGCCAGTTTTATATGAATGTTAGGCAGGGTTATACGTGTATAGGAACTCAGTATCAGTATTAAAAAACGTTTTTATCAGCATAAAATACCAGTTTATTTAAAATGGATGTATTGCCCATGTTATAGACCAGAAATTGCATGCCGATATCACCCCGAGTTGATAACCGGTTATCGGTCCGTCGATAATAGCCACGTTATCGATATCAGCCCATCGTCAATTGTAATGTCATCGGTTAAGGAAAGCAACGTTCTTACTAGAAATCTGAAAAAGTGTATATAAATGAATGAATTCGAATCAAAAACGCTTTGACGTAGTCCGTATGAGACTGCATTTTCATTGAAAATATGTGATAAAAAAGTAATGACTTTGCATTAATAGATTAATACATGGCCTTTTTCATATTGCCCTTGTTATCAGCCCAAGACATTGAATTCGGACCCGAGGGCTTTAGTCCGAGGGACGATATCAGTTGAGGGCTGATAACAAGGGCAATATGAAAAAGGCCATATCGTCCCTCGCATCACACCTTGACCCATATCAGCCCTCGCGCACAGCTCTCGGGCTATATATGGGAGTCTCGAGTTGATGCTCTGGCCGGTATGGAAAATTCAATGTTATAATCCATAAATCTAGTGGTGATATTGCTCGAGCAACTGTGTACCAGTGTTATATGAACGTGACCCAGGGGTCATAGACCTGTTGGAACTAAATTGTAAGTATTTTTGCTGTATGAAAGATATCTGGTAAAGTCACACGCCTTGAACAACTGTGTAGCAGTTTAATATGAACGTTGCCGAGGGGTCATACACCACTTTGAACACAATATAAGTCTTGTATGAACGTTATCTAGGGGTCATACACCTCGAGGAACTATGTACCTGTGTTATATGAACATTGTCTATCGGACCTTCGGAATACTGATATAGTTTTTTTTGACATATTTTGTCAGTGCATTGGACCTATATTTGAGCCATAAAATTCATTGCTTAAAAAGCAGGGGTCGTTCGAGTCGTCTTACCAAATTCGCTCAACCAATGTATATTTTTTTCCGATTGTGACAGATGTCCTCAGTGTGTAAAATGTCCTCAGTTTGAAAAAGAAGTCTCCATTTAACCGTATGTGCCTGTTGCCCTCAGTGCCACTGTTAGCTGGACGTAACATGTTTATATCTAGGGATCCTACTTCTCGAACAAGGGGCCTCGGTGGCCGAGTGGTCTAAGTAGTTCAACTACTGTATCGCTAGCCTGTCAACACTGAGGTTGTGAGTTCGAGTCCCGCACGTGGCAGGTGCGTTCGACTTTAATCTTAATTGACAAGGATTGTCAGTTTTCCTACCGAAGGTCGGTGGTTCTCTCCGGGCACTCCGGCTTCCTCCACCAATAAAAACTGGCCGCCACGAAATAGCCAACAGTGATGAAAGTGGTGTTAAACACCAATCAATCAATCAATCAATACTTCTCGAACATTTTAATATCATGGATTATATATGTGAATGGTACACTGAAGGGGTCGAATAACTATGTAGTAATGTTATATTATTGTTATCTAACCGTCGAATGCCTTAAGTAACTCTATATAACTGTTTACAGAACTTTATCTAGGGGCCGTACACATCGAACAACTCAGTGCTAGTGTTATATGAACGTTATCTAGGGATCAAAAATCTTAGTATAAGTGTTATATGAACGTTATAAAATGATCATACACCTCGAGGAACTAAGTATATCTGTTGTAGAAAAGGAGTTGCAACCTCGGGCATCATTTTATCAGTGTAATATGAACGTTTTCTGCAGATCATAGACCCAAAGGAACACAGTACCACTGTTGTATGTGCGTTATCAAAGAGTCATACACCTCGAGGAGGTCAGGATAACTTACATGAACGTTATCTAGGGGTCTTTTAACTCGAGTATCTCAGTACGAGTGTCGATCGTATGAACGCTGTCATGAGGTCAATCACCTCGAAGACTTCGTATCACTGTTATATGATCGTCATCTGAGGTAATACGCCTCAAGACATTCTTTATCAGTCTTATATGGACGTTGTCGGGGGATCAATCATCTTCAGGAACACAATATTTCCGGTTATATGAACGTTATATAGAGTCTGGCACCACAAAGGTCTCAGTACCAGTTTTATATGAAGGATGTCTGTGGTTCAAACACCTCGAGAAACACCGTATGACAGGTATGAAAACCTTATTTAGGGATCAGGTGAGTCGAACATTATAGTGCCAGTGTTATATGAATGTTATGAAGGGTTATACGTCTATAGGAACTCAGTATCAGTATTAAAAAACGTTTTTATCAGCATATAATACCAGTTTATTTAAAATGGATGTATTGCCCATGTTATAGACCAGAAATTGCATGCCGATATCACCCCGAGTTGATAACCGGTTATCGGTCCGTCGATAATAGCCACGTTATCGATATCAGCCCATCGTCAATTGTAATGTCATCGGTTAAGGAAAGCAACGTTCTTACTAGAAATCTGAAAAAGTGTATATAAATGAATGAATTCGAATCAAAAACGCTTTGACGTAGTCCGTATGAGACTGCATTTTCATTGAAAATATGTGATAAAAAAGTAATGACTTTGCATTAATAGATTAATACATGGCCTTTTCATATTGCCCTTGTTATCAGCCCAAGACATTGAATTCGGACCCGAGGGCTTTAGTCCGAGGGACGATATCAGTTGAGGGCTGATAACAAGGGCAATATGAAAAAGGCCATATCGTCCCTCGCATCACACCTTGACCCATATCAGCCCTCGCGCACAGCTCTCGGGCTATATATGGGAGTCTCGAGTTGATGCTCTGGCCGGTATGGAAAATTCAATGTTATAATCCATAAATCTAGTGGTGATATTGCTCGAGCAACTGTGTACCAGTGTTATATGAACGTGACCCAGGGGTCATAGACCTGTTGGAACTAAATTGTAAGTATTTTTGCTGTATGAAAGATATCTGGTAAAGTCACACGCCTTGAACAACTGTGTAGCAGTTTAATATGAACGTTGCCGAGGGGTCATACACCACTTTGAACACAATATAAGTCTTGTATGAACGTTATCTAGGGGTCATACACCTCGAGGAACTATGTACCTGTGTTATATGAACATTGTCTATCGGACCTTCGGAATACTGATATGGTTTTTTTTGACATATTTTGTCAGTGCATTGGACCTATATTTGAGCCATAAAATTCATTGCTTAAAAAGCAGGGGTCGTTCGAGTCGTCTTACCAAATTCGCTCAACCAATGTATATTTTTTTCCGATTGTGACAGATGTCCTCAGTGTGTAAAATGTCCTCAGTTTGAAAAAAAAGTCTCCATTTAACCGTATGTGCCTGTTGCCCTCAGTGCCACTGTTAGCTGAAAGTAACATGTTTATATCTAGGGATCCTACTTCTCGAACAAGGGGCCTCGGTGGCCGAGTGGTCTAAGTAGTTCAACTACTGTATCGCTAGCCTGTCAACACTGAGGTTGTGAGTTCGAGTCCCGCACGTGGCAGGTGCGTTCGACTCCAATCTTAATTGACAAGGATTGTCAGTTTTCCTACCGAAGGTCGGTGGTTCTCTCCGGGCACTCCGGCTTCCTCCACCAATAAAAACTGGCCGCCACGAAATAGCCAACAGTGATGAAAGTGGTGTTAAACACCAATCAATCAATCAATTAATACTTCTCGAACATTTTAATATCATGGATTATATATGTGAATGGTACACTGAAGGGGTCGAATAACTATGTAGTAATGTTATATTATTGTTATCTAACCGTCGAATGCCTTAAGTAACTCTATATAACTGTTTACAGAACTTTATCTAGGGGCCGTACACATCGAACAACTCAGTGCTAGTGTTATATGAACGTTATCTAGGGATCAAAAATCTTAGTATAAGTGTTATATGAACGTTATAAAATGATCATACACCTCGAGGAACTAAGTATATCTGTTGTAGAAAAGGAGTTGCAACCTCGGGCATCATTTTATCAGTGTAATATGAACGTTTTCTGCAGATCATAGACCCAAAGGAACACAGTACCACTGTTGTATGTGCGTTATCAAAGAGTCATACACCTCGAGGAGGTCAGGATAACTTACATGAACGTTATCTAGGGGTCTTTTAACTCGAGTATCTCAGTACGAGTGTCGATCGTATGAACGCTGTCATGAGGTCAATCACCTCGAAGACTTCGTATCACTGTTATATGATCGTCATCTGAGGTAATACGCCTCAAGACATTCTTTATCAGTCTTATATGGACGTTGTCGGGGGATCAATCATCTTCAGGAACACAATATTTCCGGTTATATGAACGTTATATAGAGTCTGGCACCACAAAGGTCTCAGTACCAGTTTTATATGAAGGATGTCTGTGGTTCAAACACCTCGAGAAACACCGTATGACAGGTATGAAAACCTTATTTAGGGATCAGGTGAGTCGAACATTATAGTGCCAGTTTTATATGAATGTTAGGCAGGGTTATACGTGTATAGGAACTCAGTATCAGTATTAAAAAACGTTTTTATCAGCATAAAATACCAGTTTATTTAAAATGGATGTATTGCCCATGTTATAGACCAGAAATTGCATGCCGATATCACCCCGAGTTGATAACCGGTTATCGGTCCGTCGATAATAGCCACGTTATCGATATCAGCCCATCGTCAATTGTAATGTCATCGGTTAAGGAAAGCAACGTTCTTACTAGAAATCTGAAAAAGTGTATATAAATGAATGAATTCGAATCAAAAACGCTTTGACGTAGTCCGTATGAGACTGCATTTTCATTGAAAATATGTGATAAAAAAGTAATGACTTTGCATTAATAGATTAATACATGGCCTTTTTCATATTGCCCTTGTTATCAGCCCAAGACATTGAATTCGGACCCGAGGGCTTTAGTCCGAGGGACGATATCAGTTGAGGGCTGATAACAAGGGCAATATGAAAAAGGCCATATCGTCCCTCGCATCACACCTTGACCCATATCAGCCCTCGCGCACAGCTCTCGGGCTATATATGGGAGTCTCGAGTTGATGCTCTGGCCGGTATGGAAAATTCAATGTTATAATCCATAAATCTAGTGGTGATATTGCTCGAGCAACTGTGTACCAGTGTTATATGAACGTGACCCAGGGGTCATAGACCTGTTGGAACTAAATTGTAAGTATTTTTGCTGTATGAAAGATATCTGGTAAAGTCACACGCCTTGAACAACTGTGTAGCAGTTTAATATGAACGTTGCCGAGGGGTCATACACCACTTTGAACACAATATAAGTCTTGTATGAACGTTATCTAGGGGTCATACACCTCGAGGAACTATGTACCTGTGTTATATGAACATTGTCTATCGGACCTTCGGAATACTGATATGGTTTTTTTTGACATATTTTGTCAGTGCATTGGACCTATATTTGAGCCATAAAATTCATTGCTTAAAAAGCAGGGGTCGTTCGAGTCGTCTTACCAAATTCGCTCAACCAATGTGTATTTTTTTCCGATTGTGACAGATGTCCTCAGTGTGTAAAATGTCCTCAGTTTGAAAAAGAAGTCTCCATTTAACCGTATGTGCCTGTTGCCCTCAGTGCCACTGTTAGCTGGACGTAACATGTTTATATCTAGGGATCCTACTTCTCGAACAAGGGGCCTCGGTGGCCGAGTGGTCTAAGTAGTTCAACTACTGTATCGCTAGCCTGTCAACACTGAGGTTGTGAGTTCGAGTCCCGCACGTGGCAGGTGCGTTCGACTTTAATCTTAATTGACAAGGATTGTCAGTTTTCCTACCGAAGGTCGGTGGTTCTCTCCGGGCACTCCGGCTTCCTCCACCAATAAAAACTGGCCGCCACGAAATAGCCAACAGTGATGAAAGTGGTGTTAAACACCAATCAATCAATCAATCAATACTTCTCGAACATTTTAATATCATGGATTATATATGTGAATGGTACACTGAAGGGGTCGAATAACTATGTAGTAATGTTATATTATTGTTATCTAACCGTCGAATGCCTTAAGTAACTCTATATAACTGTTTACAGAACTTTATCTAGGGGCCGTACACATCGAACAACTCAGTGCTAGTGTTATATGAACGTTATCTAGGGATCAAAAATCTTAGTATAAGTGTTATATGAACGTTATAAAATGATCATACACCTCGAGGAACTAAGTATATCTGTTGTAGAAAAGGAGTTGCAACCTCGGGCATCATTTTATCAGTGTAATATGAACGTTTTCTGCAGATCATAGACCCAAAGGAACACAGTACCACTGTTGTATGTGCGTTATCAAAGAGTCATACACCTCGAGGAGGTCAGGATAACTTACATGAACGTTATCTAGGGGTCTTTTAACTCGAGTATCTCAGTACGAGTGTCGATCGTATGAACGCTGTCATGAGGTCAATCACCTCGAAGACTTCGTATCACTGTTATATGATCGTCATCTGAGGTAATACGCCTCAAGACATTCTTTATCAGTCTTATATGGACGTTGTCGGGGGATCAATCATCTTCAGGAACACAATATTTCCGGTTATATGAACGTTATATAGAGTCTGGCACCACAAAGGTCTCAGTACCAGTTTTATATGAAGGATGTCTGTGGTTCAAACACCTCGAGAAACACCGTATGACAGGTATGAAAACCTTATTTAGGGATCAGGTGAGTCGAACATTATAGTGCCAGTGTTATATGAATGTTATGAAGGGTTATACGTCTATAGGAACTCAGTATCAGTATTAAAAAACGTTTTTATCAGCATATAATACCAGTTTATTTAAAATGGATGTATTGCCCATGTTATAGACCAGAAATTGCATGCCGATATCACCCCGAGTTGATAACCGGTTATCGGTCCGTCGATAATAGCCACGTTATCGATATCAGCCCATCGTCAATTGTAATGTCATCGGTTAAGGAAAGCAACGTTCTTACTAGAAATCTGAAAAAGTGTATATAAATGAATGAATTCGAATCAAAAACGCTTTGACGTAGTCCGTATGAGACTGCATTTTCATTGAAAATATGTGATAAAAAAGTAATGACTTTGCATTAATAGATTAATACATGGCCTTTTTCATATTGCCCTTGTTATCAGCCCAAGACATTGAATTCGGACCCGAGGGCTTTAGTCCGAGGGACGATATCAGTTGAGGGCTGATAACAAGGGCAATATAAAAAAGGCCATATCGTCCCTCGCATCACACCTTGACCCATATCAGCCCTCGCGCACAGCTCTCGGGCTATATATGGGAGTCTCGAGTTGATGCTCTGGCCGGTATGGAAAATTCGATGTTATAATCCATAAATCTAGTGGTGATATAGCTCGAGCAACTGTGTACCAGTGTTATATGAACGTGACCCAGGGGTCATAGACCTGTTGGAACTAAATTGTAAGTATTTTTGCTGTATGAAAGATATCTGGTAAAGTCACACGCCTTGAACAACTGTGTAGCAGTTTAATATGAACGTTGCCGAGGGGTCATACACCACTTTGAACACAATATAAGTCTTGTATGAACGTTATCTAGGGGTCATACACCTCGAGGAACTATGTACCTGTGTTATATGAACATTGTCTATCGGACCTTCGGAATACTGATATGGTTTTTTTGGACATATTTTGTCAGTGCATTGGACCTATATTTGAGCCATAAAATTCATTGCTTAAAAAGCAGGGGTCGTTCGAGTCGTCTTACCAAATTCGCTCAACCAATGTATATTTTTTTCCGATTGTGACAGATGTCCTCAGTGTGTAAAATGCCCTCAGTTTGAAAACAAAGTCTCCATTTAACCGTATGTGCCTGTTGCCCTCAGTGCCACTGTTAGCTGAACGTAACATGTTTATATCTAGGGATCCTACTTCTCGAACAAGGGGCCTCGGTGGCCGAGTGGTCTAAGTAGTTCAACTACTGTATCGCTAGCCTGTCAACACTGAGGTTGTGAGTTCGAGTCCCGCACGTGGCAGGTGCGTTCGACTCCAATCTTAATTGACAAGGATTGTCAGTTTTCCTACCGAAGGTCGGTGGTTAGCTCCGGGCACTCCGGCTTCCTCCACCAATAAAAACTGGCCGCCACGAAATAGCCAACAGTGATGAAAGTGGTGTTAAACACCAATCAATCAATCAATCAATACTTCTCGAACATTTTAATATCATGGATTATATATGTGAATGGTACACTGAAGGGGTCGAATAACTATGTAGTAATGTTATATTATTGTTATCTAACCGTCGAATGCCTTAAGTAACTCTATATAACTGTTTACAGAACTTTATCTAGGGGCCGTACACATCGAACAACTCAGTGCTAGTGTTATATAAACGTTATCTAGGGATCAAAAATCTTAGTATAAGTGTTATATGAACGTTATAAAATGATCATACACCTCGAGGAACTAAGTATATCTGTTGTAGAAAAGGAGTTGCAACCTCGGGCATCATTTTATCAGTGTAATATGAACGTTTTCTGCAGATCATAGACCCAAAGGAACACAGTACCACTGTTGTATGTGCGTTATCGAAGAGTCATACACCTCGAGGAGGTCAGGATAACTTACATGAACGTTATCTAGGGGTCTTTTAACTCGAGTATCTCAGTACGAGTGTCGATCGTATGAACGCTGTCATGAGGTCAATCACCTCGAAGACTTCGTATCACTGTTATATGATCGTCATCTGAGGTAATACGCCTCAAGACATTCTTTATCAGTCTTATATGGACGTTGTCGGGGGATCAATCATCTTCAGGAACACAATATTTCGGTTATATGAACGTTATGTAGAGTCTGGCACCACAAAGGTCTCAGTACCAGTTTTATATGAAGGATGTCTGTGGTTCAAACACCTCGAGAAACACCGTATGACAGGTATACAAACCTTATCTAGGGATCAGGCGAGTCGAACATTATAGTGCCAGTGTTATATGAATGTTATGAAGGGTTATACGTCTATAGGAACTCAGTATCAGTGTCAAAAACGTTTTTATCAGCATTTAATATCAGTTTATTTAAAATGGATGCATTGCCCATGTTATAGACCAGAAATTGCATGCCGATATCACCCCGAGTTGATAACCGGTTATCGGTCCGTCGAAAATAGCCACGTTATCGATATCAGCCCATCGTCAATTGTAATGTCATCGGTTAAGGAAAGCAACGTTCTTACTAGAAATCTGAAAAAGTGTATATAAATGAATGAATTCGAATCAAAAACGCTTTGACGTAGTCCGTATGAGACTGCATTTTCATTGAAAATATGTGATAAAAAAGTAATGACTTTGCATTAATAGATTAATACATGGCCTTTTTCATATTGCCCTTGTTATCAGCCCAAGACATTGAATTCGGACCCGAGGGCTTTAGTCCGAGGGACGATATCAGTTGAGGGCTGATAACAAGGGCAATATAAAAAAGGCCATATCGTCCCTCGCATCACACCTTGACCCATATCAGCCCTCGCGCACAGCTCTCGGGCTATATATGGGAGTCTCGAGTTGATGCTCTGGCCGGTATGGAAAATTCGATGTTATAATCCATAAATCTAGTGGTGATATAGCTCGAGCAACTGTGTACCAGTGTTATATGAACGTGACCCAGGGGTCATAGACCTGTTGGAACTAAATTGTAAGTATTTTTGCTGTATGAAAGATATCTGGTAAAGTCACACGCCTTGAACAACTGTGTAGCAGTTTAATATGAACGTTGCCGAGGGGTCATACACCACTTTGAACACAATATAAGTCTTGTATGAACGTTATCTAGGGGTCATACACCTCGAGGAACTATGTACCTGTGTTATATGAACATTGTCTATCGGACCTTCGGAATACTGATATGGTTTTTTTGGACATATTTTGTCAGTGCATTGGACCTATATTTGAGCCATAAAATTCATTGCTTAAAAAGCAGGGGTCGTTCGAGTCGTCTTACCAAATTCGCTCAACCAATGTATATTTTTTTCCGATTGTGACAGATGTCCTCAGTGTGTAAAATGCCCTCAGTTTGAAAAAAAAGTCTCCATTTAACCGTATGTGCCTGTTGCCCTCAGTGCCACTGTTAGCTGAACGTAACATGTTTATATCTAGGGATCCTACTTCTCGAACAAGGGGCCTCGGTGGCCGAGTGGTCTAAGTAGTTCAACTACTGTATCGCTAGCCTGTCAACACTGAGGTTGTGAGTTCGAGTCCCGCACGTGGCAGGTGCGTTCGACTCCAATCTTAATTGACAAGGATTGTCAGTTTTCCTACCGAAGGTCGGTGGTTAGCTCCGGGCACTCCGGCTGCCTCCACCAATAAAAACTGGCCGCCACGAAATAGCCAACAGTGATGAAAGTGGTGTTAAACACCAATCAATCAATCAATCAATACTTCTCGAACATTTTAATATCATGGATTATATATGTGAATGGTACACTGAAGGGGTCGAATAACTATGTAGTAATGTTATATTATTGTTATCTAACCGTCGAATGCCTTAAGTAACTCTATATAACTGTTTACAGAACTTTATCTAGGGGCCGTACACATCGAACAACTCAGTGCTAGTGTTATATAAACGTTATCTAGGGATCAAAAATCTTAGTATAAGTGTTATATGAACGTTATAAAATGATCATACACCTCGAGGAACTAAGTATATCTGTTGTAGAAAAGGAGTTGCAACCTCGGGCATCATTTTATCAGTGTAATATGAACGTTTTCTGCAGATCATAGACCCAAAGGAACACAGTACCACTGTTGTATGTGCGTTATCGAAGAGTCATACACCTCGAGGAGGTCAGGATAACTTACATGAACGTTATCTAGGGGTCTTTTAACTCGAGTATCTCAGTACGAGTGTCGATCGTATGAACGCTGTCATGAGGTCAATCACCTCGAAGACTTCGTATCACTGTTATATGATCGTCATCTGAGGTAATACGCCTCAAGACATTCTTTATCAGTCTTATATGGACGTTGTCGGGGGATCAATCATCTTCAGGAACACAATATTTCGGTTATATGAACGTTATGTAGAGTCTGGCACCACAAAGGTCTCAGTACCAGTTTTATATGAAGGATGTCTGTGGTTCAAACACCTCGAGAAACACCGTATGACAGGTATACAAACCTTATCTAGGGATCAGGCGAGTCGAACATTATAGTGCCAGTGTTATATGAATGTTATGAAGGGTTATACGTCTATAGGAACTCAGTATCAGTGTCAAAAACGTTTTTATCAGCATTTAATATCAGTTTATTTAAAATGGATGCATTGCCCATGTTATAGACCAGAAATTGCATGCCGATATCACCCCGAGTTGATAACCGGTTATCGGTCCGTCGAAAATAGCCACGTTATCGATATCAGCCCATCGTCAATTGTAATGTCATCGGTTAAGGAAAGCAACGTTCTTACTAGAAATCTGAAAAAGTGTATATAAATGAATGAATTCGAATCAAAAACGCTTTGACGTAGTCCGTATGAGACTGCATTTTCATTGAAAATATGTGATAAAAAAGTAATGACTTTGCATTAATAGATTAATACATGGCCTTTTTCATATTGCCCTTGTTATCAGCCCAAGACATTGAATTCGGACCCGAGGGCTTTAGTCCGAGGGACGATATCAGTTGAGGGCTGATAACAAGGGCAATATGAAAAAGGCCATATCGTCCCTCGCATCACACCTTGACCCATATCAGCCCTCGCGCACAGCTCTCGGGGTATATATGGGAGTCTCGAGTTGATGCTCTGGCCGGTATGGAAAATTCAATGTTATAATCCATAAATCTAGTGGTGATATTGCTCGAGCAACTGTTTACCAGTATTATATGAACGTGACCCAGGGGTCATAGACCTGTTGGAACTAAATTGTAAGTATTTTTGCTGTATGAAAGATATCTGGTAAAGTCACACGCCTTGAACAACTGTGTAGCAGTTTAATATGAACGTTACCGAGGGGTCATACACCACTTTGAACACAATATAAGTCTTGTTTTAACGTTATCTAGGGGTCATACACCTCGAGGAACTATGTACCTGTGTTATATGAACATTGTCTATCGGACCTTCGGAATACTGATATGGTTTTTTTTGAAATATTTTGTCAGTGCATTGGACCTATATTTGAGCCATAAAATTCATTGCTTAAAAAGCAGGGGTCGTTCGAGTCGTCTTACCAAATTCGCTCAACCAATGTATATTTTTTTCCGATTGTGACAGATGTCCTCAGTGTGTAAAATGTCCTCAGTTTGAAAAAAAGTCTCCATTTAACCGTATGTGCCTGTTGCCCTCAGTGCCACTGTTAGCTGAACGTAACATGTTTATATCTAGGGATCCTACTTCTCGAACATTTTAATATCATAGATTATATATGTGAATGGTACACTGAAGGGGTCTAATAACTATGTAGTAATGTTATATTATTGTTATCTAACCGTCGAATGCCTTAAGTAACTCTATATAACTGTTTACAGAACTTTATCCAGGGGCCGTACACATCGAACAACTCAGTCCTAGTGTTATATGAACGTTATCTAGGGATACAAAATCTTAGTATAAGTGTTATATGAACGTTATTAAATGATCATACACTTCGAGGAACTAAGTATATTTATTATACTTCACGTTAAAATGCCAGATTTTGATTGGTTAATACGAGGGAGACAATTTACTCTTTCCCATGGCTCAGCTGGAGACAATTTTTTGAATGTCACCCTCTCGTGTAGACCAATCAAAAATCGATAATTTAAAGGACTGTCGCAATGAATTGAATTTAAATCAATAATTTAAAGCCAATGCTCAAGTTCTACGTTTCGACTGTCAACATAAATAAAAAAATACATCTTGCTTCACTTTTGTTGTTTTTCTAATAACTGTTACGTTTTTAAGTACATAACGTCATAGTTAATTACTTTCAATTTATAATTCAAAAGACAATAATGACAGAACATTCAGTATAATAAATTAAATAACACATAGCTGAGAGGGTGATAGAGCAGATTGTTACCCCTCAAAATCCATTGTCAACCTTGGCTTCGCCTCGGTTGACAATGTTTTCTCGGGGAAACAATCTGCTCTATCACCCTCTCAGCTATGTGTTATTTATATACTGTTGTAGAAAAGGAGTTGCAACCTCAGGCATCATTTTATCAGTGTAATATGAACGTTTTCTGCAGATCATAGACCCAAAGGAACACAGTACCACTGTTGTGTGTGCGTTATCAAAGAGTCATACACCTCGAGGAGGTCAGGATAACTTACATGAACGTTATCTAGGGGTCTTTTAACTCGAGTATCTCAGTACGAGTGTCGATCGTATGAACGCTGTCATGAGGTCAATCACCTCGAAGACTCCGTATCGCTGTTATATGATCGTCATCTGAGGTAATACGCCTCAAGACATTCTTTATCAGTCTTATATGGACGTTGTCGGGGGATCAATCATCTTCAGGAACACAATATTTCGGTTATATGAACGTTATCTAGAGTCTGGCACCACAAAGGTCTCAGTACCAGTTTTATATGAAGGATGTCTGCGGTTCAAACACCTCGAGAAAACACCGTATGACAGGTATAAAAACCTTATCTAGGGATCAGGCGAGTCGAACATTATAGTGCCAGTGTTATATGAATGTTATGAAGGGTAATACGTCTATAGGAACTCAGTATCAGTATTAAAAAACGTTTTTATCAGCATATAATACCAGTTTATTTAAAATGGATGTATTGCCCATGTTATAGACCAGAAATTACATGCCGATATCAACCCGAGTCGATAACTGGTTATCGGTCCGTCGATAATAGCCACGTTATCGATATCAGCTCATCGTCAATTGTAATGTCATCGGTAAAGGAAAGCAACGTTCTTACTAGAAATCTGAAAAAGTGTATATAAATGAATGAATTCGAATCAAAAACGCTTTGAAGTAGTCCGTATGAGACTGCATTTTCATTGAAAATATGTGATAAAAAAGTAATGACTTTGCATTAATAGATTAATACATGGCCTTTATCATATTGCCCTTGTTATCAGCCCAAGACATTGAATTCGGACCCGAGGGCTTTAGTCCGAGGGACGATATCAGTTGAGGGCTGATAACAAGGGCAATATGAAAAAGGCAATATCGTCCCTCGCATCACACCTTGACCCATATCAGCCCTCGCGCACAGCTCTCGGGCTATATATGGGAGTCTCGAGTTGATACCCTGGCCGGTATGGAAAATGAAAAAGGCCATATCGTCCCTCGCATCACACTTTGACCCATATCAGCCCTCGCGCACAGCTCTCGGGCTATATATGGGAGTCTCGAGTTGATACTCTGGCCGGTATGGAAAATTCAATGTTATAATCCATAAATCTAGTGGCGATATTGCTCGAGCAACTGTGTACCAGTGTTATATGAACGTGACCCAGGGGTCATAGACCTGTTGGAACTAAATTGTAAATATTTTTGCTGTATGAAAGATATATACATGGCCTTTTTCATATTGCACTTGTTATCAGCCCAAGACATTGAATTCGGACTCGAGGGATTTAGTCTGAGGGACGATATCAGTTGAGGGCTGATAACAAGGGCAATATGAAAAAGGCCATATCGTCCCTCGCATCACACCTTGATCCATATCAGCCCTCGCGCACAGCTTTCGGGCTATATATGGGAGTCTCGAGTTGATACCCTGGCCGGTATGGAAAATGAAAAAGGCCATGTCGTCCCTCGCATCACACCTTGACCCATATAAGCCCTTGCGCACAGCTCTCGGGCTATATATTGGAGTCTCGAGTTGATACTCTGGCCGGTATGGAAAATTCAATGTTATAATCCATAAATCTAGTGGTGATATTGCTCGAGCAACTGTGTACCAGTGTTATATGAACGTGACCCAGGGGTCATCGACCTGTTGGAACTAAATTATAAATATTTTTGCTGTATGAAAGATATATACATGGCCTTTTTTATATTGCCCTTGTTATCAGCCCAAGACATTGAATTCGGACCCGAGGGCTTTAGTCCAAGGGACGATATCAGTTGAGGGCTGATAACAAGGGCAATATGAAAAAGGCCATATCGTCCCTCATATCACACCTTGACCCATATCAGCCCTCGCGCACAGCTCTCGGGCTATATATGGGAGTCTCGAGTTGATACCCTGGCCGGTATGGAAAATGATAAAGGCCATATCGTCCCTTGCATCAAACCTTGACCCATATCAGCCCTCGCGCACAGCTCTCGGGCTATATATTGGAGTCTCCAGTTGATACTCTGGCCGGTATGGAAAATTCAATGTTATAATCCATAAATCTAGTGGTGATATTGCTCGAGCAACTGTGTACCAGTGTTATATGAACGTGACCCAGGGGTCATAGACCTGTTGGAATTAAATTGTAAGTATTTTCGCTGTATGAAAGATATCTGGTAAAGTCACACGCCTTGAACAATTGTGGATCAGTTTAATAAGAACGTTACCGACGGGTCATACACCACTTTGAACACAATATAAGTCTTGTATGAACGTTATCTAAGGGTCATACACCTCGAGGAACTATGTACCTGTGTTATATGAACATTGTCTATCGGACCTTCGGAATACTGATATGATTTTTATGACATATTTTGTCAGTGCATTGGACCTATATTTGAGCCATAAATTTCATTGCTTAAAAAGCAGGGGTCGTTCGAGTCGTCTTACCAAATTCGCTCAACCAATGTTATATTTTTTTCCGATTGTGACAGATGTCTTCAGTGTGTAAAATGTCCTCAGTTTGAAAAAAAGTCTCCATTTAACCGTATGTGCCTGTTGCCCTCCGTGCCACTGTTAGCTGAACGTAACATGTTTATATCTAGGGATCCTACTTCTCGAACATTTTAGTACCATGGTTAATATATGTGAATGGTACACTGACGGGTCGAATAACTATGTAGTAATGTTATATTATTGTTATCTAACCGTCGAATGCCTTAAGTAACTCCATATAACTGTTTACAGAACTTTATCTAGGGGCCGTACACATCGAACAACTCAGTCCTAGTGTTATATGAACGTTATCTAGGGATCAAACATCTTAGTATAAGTGTTATATGAACGTTATTAAATGGTCATACACCTCGAGGAACTAAGTATATCTGTTGTAAAAAAGGAGTCTGCAACCTCGGGCATCATTTTATCATTGTAATATGAACGTTTTCTGCAGATCATAGACCAAAAGGAACACAGTACCACGGTTGTATGAGCGTTATCAAAGAGTCATACACCTCGAAGAGGCCAGGATAACTTACATGAACGTTATCTAGGGGTCTTTTAACTCGAGTATCTCAGTACGAGTGTCGATCGTATGAACGCTGTCATGAGGTCAATCACCTCGAAGACTCCGTATCACTGTCATATGATCGTCATTTTAGGTAATACGCCTCAAGACATTCTTTATCAGTCTTATATGGACGTTGTCGGGGGATCAATCATCTTCAGGAACACAATATTTCTGTTATATGAACGTTATCTATAGTCTGGCACCACAAAGGTCTCAGTACCAGTTTTATATGAAGGATGTCTGTGGTTCAAACACCTCGAAATACACCGTATAACAGGTATAAAAACCTTATCTAGGGATCAGGCGAGTCGAACATTATAGTGCTAGTGTTATATGAATGTTATGAAGGGTTATACGTCTATAGGAACTCAGTATCAGTGTCAAAAAACGTTTTTATCAGCATGTAATATCAGTTTATTTAAAATGGATGCATTGCCCATGTTATAGACCAGAAATTGCATGTCGATATCACCCCGGGTTGATAACCGGTTATCGGTCCGTCGATAATAGCCAAGTTATCGATATCAGCCCATCGTCAATTGAAATGTCATCGGTTAAGGAAAGCAACGTTCTTACTAGAAATCTGAAAAAGTGTATATAAATGAATGAATTCGAATCAAAAACGCTTTGACGTAGTCCGTATGAGACTGCATTTTCATTGAAAATATGTGATAAAAATGTAATGACTTTGGATTAATAGATTAATACATGGCCTTTTCCATATTGCCCTTGTTATCAGCCCAAGACATTGAATTCGGACCCGAGGGCTTTAGTCCGAGGGACGATATCAGTTGAGGGCTGATAACAAGGGCAATATGAAAAAGGCAATATCGTCCCTCGCATCACACCTTGACCCATATCAACCCTCGTGCACAGCTCTCGGGCTATACATGGGAGTCTCGAGTTGATACTCTGGCCGGTATGGAAAATTCAATTTTATAATCCATAAATCTAGTGGTGATATTGCTCGAGCAACTGTGTACTAGTGATATATGAACGTGACCCAGGGGTCATAGACCTGTTGGAACTAAATTGTAAGTATTTTTGCTGTATGAAAGATATCTGGTAAAGTCACACGCCTTGGACAACTGTGTAGCAGTTTAATATGAACGTTACCGAGGGGTCATACACCACTTTGAACACAATATAAGTCTTGTATGAACGTTATCTAGGAGTCATACACCTCGAGGAACTCTGTACCTGTGTTATATGAACATTGTCTATCAGACCTTCGGAATACTGATATGCTTTTTATGACATATTTTGTCAGTGTATTGGACCTATATTTGAGCCATAAATTTAATTGCTTATAAAACAGGGGTCGTTCGAGTCGTCTTACCAGATTTGCTCAACCAATGTATATTTTTTCCGATTGTGACCGATGTCCTCAGTGTGTAAAATGTCCTCAGTTTGAAAAAAAGTCTCCAATTAACCGTATGTGCGTGTTACCCTCAGTGCCACTGTTAGCTGAACGTAACATGTTTATATCTAGGGATCCTACTTCTCGAACATTTTAGTATCATGGTTAATATATGTGAATGGTACACTGAAGGGGTCGAATAACTATGTAGTAATGTTATATTATTGTTATCTAACCGTCGAATGCCTTAAGTAACTCCATATAACCGTTTACAGAACTTTATCTAGGGGCCGTACACATCGAACAACTCAGTCCTAGTGTTATATGAACGTTATCTAGGGATCAAACATCTTAGTATAAGTGTTATATGAACGTTATTAAATGATCATACACCTCGAGGAACTAAGTATATCTGTTGTAGAAAAGGGGTCTGCAACCTCGGGTATCATTCTATGGTGTAATATGAACGTTTTCTGCAGATCATAGACCCAAAGGAACACAGTACCACTGTTGTATGTGCGTTATCAAAGAGTCATACACCTCGAGGAGGCCAGGATAACTTACATGAACGTTATCTAGGGGTCTTTTAACTCGAATATCTCAGTACGATTGTCGATCGTATGAACGCTGTCATGAGGTTAATCACCTCGAAGACTCCGTATCACTGTTATATGATCGTCATCTGAGGTAATACGCCTCAAGACATTCTTTATCAGTCTTATATGGACGTTATCGGGGGATCAATCATCTTCAGAAACACAATATTTCTGTTATATGAACGTTATCTAGTCTGGCACCACAAAGGTCTCAGTACCAGTTTTATATGAAGGATGTCTGTGGTTCAAACACCTCGAGAAACACCGTATAACAGGTATAAAAATCTTATCTAGGGGTCAGGCGAGTCGAACATTATAGTGCCAGTGTTATATGAATGTTATGAAGGGTTATACGTCTATAGGAACTCAGTATCAGTGTCAAAAAACGTTTTTATCAGCATGTAATATCAGTTTATTTAAAATGGATGTATTGCCCATGTTATAGACTAGAAATTGAATGCCGATATCATCCCGGGTTGATAACCGGTTATCGATCCGTCGATAATAGCCACGTTATCGATATCAGCCCATCGTCAATTGCAATGTCATCGGTTAAGGAAAGCAATGTTCTTACTAGAAATCTGAAAAAGTGTATATAAATGAATGAATTCGAATCAAAAACGCTTTGACGTAGTCCGTATGAGACTGCATTTTCATTGAAAATATGTGATAAAAAAGTAATGACTGCATTAATAGATTAATACATGGCCTTTTTCATATTGCCCTTGTTATCAGCCCAAAACATTGAATTCGGACACGAGGGCTTTAGTCCGAGGGACGATATCAGTTGGGGGCTGATAACAAGGGCAATATGAAAAAGGCCATATCGCCCCTCGCATCACACCATGACCCATATCAGCCCTTGCGCACAGCTCTCGGGCTATATATGGGAGTCTCGAGTTGATACTCTGGCCGGTATGGAAAATTCAATGTTATATTCCATAAATCTAGTGGTGTTATTGCTCGACCAACAACTGTGTACCAGTGTTATATGAACGTGACCCAGGGGTCATAGACCTGTTGGAACTAAATTGTAAGTATTTTTGCTGTATGAAAGATATCTGGTAAAGTCACACGCCTTGAACAACTGTGTAGCAGTTTAATATATACGTTACCGAGGGGTCATACACCACTTTGAACACAATATAAGTCTTGTATGAACGTTATCTAGGAGTCATACACCTCGAGGAACTCTGTACCTGTGTTATATGAACAGTGTCTATCGGACCTTCGGAGTACTGATATGGTTTTTATGACATATTTTGTCAGTGCATTGGACCTATATTTGCGCAATAAATTTCATTGCTTATAAAACAGTCGTCTTACCAAATTTGCTCAACCAATGTATATTTTTTTCCGATTGTGACCGATGTCCTCAGTGTGTAAAATGTCCTCAGTTTGAAAAAAAAGTCTCCAATTAACCGTATGTGCGTGTTGCCCTCAGTGCCACTGTTAGCTGAACGTAACATGTTTATATCTAGGGATCCTACTTCTCGAACATTTTAGTATCATGGTTAATATATGTGAATGGTACACTGAAGGGGTCGAATAACTATGTAGTAATGTTATACGGTATTATTGTTATCTAACTGTCGAATGCCTTAAGTAACTCCATATAACTGTTTACAGAACTTTATCTAGGGGCCGTACACATCGAACAACTCAGTCCTAGTGTGATATGAACGTTATCTAGGGATTAAAAATCTTAGTATAAGTGTTATATGAACGTTATAAAATGATCATACACCTCAAGGAACTAAGTATATCTGTTGTAGAAAAGGAGTTGCAACCTCGGGCATCATTTTATCAGTGTAATATGAACGTTTTCTGCAGATCATGGACCCAAAGGAACACAGTACCACTGTTGTATGTGCGTTATCAAAGAATCATACACCTCGAGGAGGTCAGGATAACTTACATGAACGTTATCTAGGGGTCTTTTAACTCGAGTATCTCAGTACGAGTGTCGATCGTATGAACGCTGTCATGAGGTCAATCACCTCGAAGACTCCGTATCACTGTTATATGATCGTCATCTGAGGTAATACGCCTCAAGACATTCTTTATCAGTCTTATATGGACGTTATCGGGGGATCAATCATCTTCAGGAACACAATATTTCGGTTATATGAACATTATCTAGAGTCTGGCACCACAAAGGTCTCAGTACCAGTTTTATATGAAGGATGTCTGTGGTTCAAACACCTCGAGAAACACCGTATGACAGGTATAAAAACCTTATTTAGGGATCAGGTGAGTCGAACATTATAGTGCCAGTGTTATATGAATGTTATGAAGGGTTATACGTCTATAGGAACTCAGTATCAGTATTAAAAAACGTTTTTATCAGCATATAATACCAGTTCATTTAAAATGGATGTATTGCCCATGTTATAGACCAGAAATTGCATGCCGATATCACCCCGAGTTGATAACCGGTTATCGGTCCGTCGATAATAGCCACGTTATCGATATCAGCCCATCGTCAATTGTAATGTCATCGGTTAAGGAAAGCAACGTTCTTACTAGAAATCTGAAAAAGTGTATATAAATGAATGAATTCGAAAAAACGCTTTGACGTAGTCCGTATGAGACTGCATTTTCATTGAAAATATGTGATAAAAAAGTAATGACTTTGCATTAGTAGATTAATACATGGCCTTTTTCATATTGCCCTTGTTATCAGCCCAAGACATTGAATTCGGACCCGAGGGCTTAAGTCCGAGGGACGATATCAGTTGAGGGCTGATAACAAGGGCAATATGAAAAAGGCCATATCGTCCCTCGCATCACACCTTGACCCATATCAGCCCTCGCGCACAGCTCTCGGGCTATATATGGGAGTCTCGAGTTGATGCTCTGGCCGGTATGGAATATTCAATGTTATAATCCATAAATCTAGTGGTGATATTGCTCGAGCAACTGTGTACCAGTGTTATATGAACGTGACCCAGGGGTCATAGACCTGATGGAACTAAATTGTAAGTATTTTTGCTGTATGAAAGATATCTGGTAAAGTCACACGCCTTGAACAACTGTGTAGCAGTTTAATATGAACGTTACCGAGGGGTCATACACCACTTTGAACACAATATAAGTCTTGTATGAACGTTATCTAGGGGTCATACACCTCGAGGAACTATGTACCTGTGTTATATGAACATTGTCTATCGGACCTTCGGAATACTGATATGGTTTTTTTTGACATATTTTGTCAGTGCATTGGACCTATATTTGAGCCATAAAATTCATTGCTTAAAAAGCAGGGGTCGTTCGAGTCGTCTTACCAAATTCGCTCAACCAATGTATATTTTTTTCCGATTGTGACAGATGTCCTCAGTGTGTAAAATGTCCTCAGTTTGAAAAAAAAAGTCTCCATTTAACCGTATGTGCCTGTTGCCCTCAGTGCCACTGTTAGCTGAACGTAACATGTTTATATCTAGGGATCCTACTTCTCGAACAAGGGGCCTCGGTGACCGAGTGGTCTAAGTAGTTCAACTACTGTATCGCTAGCCTGTCAACACTGAGGTTGTGAGTTCGAGTCCCGCACGTGGCAGGTGCGTTCGACTCCAATCTTAATTGACAAGGATTGTCAGTTTTCCTACCGAAGGTCGGTGGTTCTCTCCGGGCACTCCGGCTTCCTCCACCAATAAAAACTGGCCGCCACGAAATAGCCAACAGTGATGAAAGTGGTGTTAAACACCAATCAATCAATCAATCAATACTTCTCGAACATTTTAATATCATGGATTATATATGTGAATGGTACACTGAAGGGGTCGAATAACTATGTAGTAATGTTATATTATTGTTATCTAACCGTCGAATGCCTTACGTAACTCTATATAACTGTTTACAGAACTTTATCTAGGGGCCGAACACATCGAACAACTCGGTGCTAGTGTTAAATGAACGTTATCTAGGGATCAAAAATCTTAGTATAAGTGTTATATGAACGTTATAAAATGATCATACACCTCGAGGAACTAAGTATATCTGTTGTAGAAAAGGAGTTGCAACCTCGGGCATCATTTTATCAGTGTAATATGAACGTTTTCTGCAGATCATAGACCAAAAGGAACACAGTACCACTGTTGTGTGTGTGTTATCAAAGAGTCATACACCTAGAGGAGGCCAGGATAACTTACATGAACGTTATCTAGGGGTCTTTTAACTCGAATATCTCAGTACGACTGTCGATCGTATGAACGCTGTCATGAGGTCAATCACCTCGAAGACTCCGTATCACTGTTATATGATCGTCATCTGAGGTAATACGCCTCAAGACATTCTTTATCAGTCTTATATGGACGTTATCGGGGGATCAATCATCTTCAAGAACACAATATTTCTGTTATATGAACGTTATCTAGAGTCTGGCACCACAAAGGTCTCAGTACCAGTTTTATATGAAGGATGTGTGTGGTTCAAACACCTCGAGAAACACCGTATAACAGGTATAAAAATCTTATCTAGGGGTCAGGCGAGTCGAACATTATAGTGCCAGTGTTATATGAATGTTATGAAGGGTTATACGTCTATAGGAACTCAGTATCAGTGTTAAAAAACGTTTTTATCAGCATGTAATATCAGTTTATTTAAAATGGATGTATTGCCCATGTTATAGACCAGAACTTGCATGCCGATATCACCCCGGGTTGATAACCGGTTATTGGTCCGTCGATAATAGCCATGTTATCGATATCAGCCCATCGTCAATTGTAATGTCATCGGTTAAGGAAAGCAACGTTCTTACTAGAAATCTGAAAAAAGTGTATATAAATGAATGAATTCGAATCAAAAACGCTTTGACGTAGTCCGTATGAGACTGCATTTTCATTGAAAATATGTGATAAAAAAGTAATGACTGCATTAATAGATTAATACATGGCCTTTTTCATATTGCCCTTGTTATCAGCCCAAGACATTGAATTCGGACCCGAGGGCTTTAGTCCGAGGGACGATATCAGTTGGGGGCTGATAACAAGGGCAATATGAAAAAGGCCATATCGTCCCTCGCATCACACCATGACCCATATCAGCCATTGCGCACAGCTCTCGGGCTATATATGGGAGTCTCGAGTTGATACTCTGGCCGGTATGGAAAATTCAATGTTATATTTCATAAATCTAGTGGTGATATTGCTCGACCAACAACTGTGTACCAGTGTTATATGAACGTGACCCAGGGGTCATAGACCTGTTGGAACTAAATTGTAAGTATTTTTGCTGTATGAAAGATATCTGGTAAAGTCACACGCCTTGAACAACTGTGTAGCAGTTTAATATATACGTTACCGAGGGGTCATACACCACTTTGAACACAATATAAGTCTTGTATGAACGTTATCTAGGAGTCATACACCTCGAGGAACTCTGTACCTGTGTTATATGAACATTGTCTATCGGACCTTCGGAATACTGATATGGTTTTTATGACATATTTTGTCAGTGCATTGGACCTATATTTAAGCCATAAATTTCATTGCTTATAAAACAGGGGTCGTTCGAGTCGTCTTACCAAATTTGCTCAACCAATGTATATTTTTTTCCTATTGTGACCGATGTCCTCAGTGTGTAAAATGTCCTCAGTTTGAAAAAAAAGTCTCCAATTAACCGTATGTGCGTGTTGCCCTCAGTGCCACTGTTAGCTGAACGTAACATGTTTATATCTAGGGATCCTACTTCTCGAACATTTTAGTATCATGGTTAATATATGTGAATGGTACACTGAAGGGGTCGAATAACTATGTAGTAATGTTATACGGTATTATTGTTATCTAACCGTCGAATGCCTTAAGTAACTCCATATAACTGTTTACAGAACTTTATCTAGGGCTGTACACATCGAACAACTCAGTCCTAGTGTTATATGAACGTTATCTAGGGATCAAACATCTTAGTATAAGTGTTATATGAACGTTATTAAATGATCATACACCTCGAGGAACTAAGTATATCTGTTGTAGAAAAGGGGTCTGCAACCTCGGGCATCATTCTATCAGTGTAATATGAACGTTTTCTGCAGATCATAGACCAAAAGGAATACAGTACCACTGTTGTGTGTGCGTTATCAAAGAGTCATACACCTCGAGGAGGCCAGGATAACTTACATGAACGTTATCTAGGGGTCTTTTAACTCGAATATCTCAGTACGACTGTCGATCGTATGAACGCTGTCGTGAGGTCAATCACCTCGAAGACTCCGTATCACTGTTATATGATCGTCATCTGAAGTAATACGCCTCAAGACATTCTTTATCAGTCTTATATGGACGTTATCGGGGGATCAATCATCTTCAGGAACACAATATTTCTGTTATATGAACGTTATCTAGAGTCTGGCACCACAAAGGTCTCAGTACCAGTTTTATATGAAGGATGTCTGTGGTTCAAACACCTCGAGAAACACCGTATAACAGGTATAAAAATCTTATCTAGGGGTCAGGCGAGTCGAACATTATAGTACCAGTGTTATATGAATGTTATGAAGGGTTATACGTCTATAGGAACTCAGTATCAGTGTTAAAAAAACGTTTTTATCAGCATGTAATATCAGTTTATTTAAAATGGATGTATTGCCCATGTTATAGACCAGAAATTGCATGCCGATATCACCCCGGGTTGATAACCGGTTATTGGTCCGTCGATAATAGCCATGTTATCGATATCAGCCCATCGTCAATTGTAATGTCATCGGTTAAGGAAAGCAACGTTCTTACTAGAAATCTGAAAAAAGTGTATATAAATGAATGAATTCGAATCAAAAACGCTTTGACGTAGTCCGTATGAGACTGCATTTTCATTGAAAATATGTGATAAAAAAGTAATGACTGCATTAATAGATTAATACATGGCCTTTTTCATATTGCCCTTGTTATCAGCCTAAGACATTGAATTCGGACCCGAGGGCTTTAGTCCGAGGGACGATATCAGTTGGGGGCTGATAACAAGGGCAATATGAAAAAGGCCATATCGTCCCTCGCATCACACCATGACCCATATCAGCCATTGCGCACAGCTCTCGGGCTATATATGGGAGTCTCGAGTTGATACTCTGGCCGGTATGGAAAATTCAATGTTATATTTCATAAATCTAGTGGTGATATTGCTCGACCAACAACTGTGTACCAGTGTTATATGAACGTGACACAGGGGTCATAGACCTGTTGGAACTAAATTGTAAGTATTTTTGCTGTATGAAAGATATCTGGTAAAGTCACACGCCTTGAACAACTGTGTAGCAGTTTAATATATACGTTACCGAGGGGTCATACACCACTTTGAACACAATATAAGTCTTGTATGAACGTTATCTAGGAGTCATACACCTCGAGGAACTCTGTACCTGTGTTATATGAACATTGTCTATCGGACCTTCGGAATACTGATATGGTTTTTATGACATATTTTGTCAGTGCATTGGACCTATATTTGAGCCATAAATTTCATTGCTTATGAAACAGGGATCGTTCGAGTCGTCTTACCAAATTTGCTCCACCAATGTATATTTTTTTCCGATTGTGACCGATGTCCTCAGTGTGTAAAATGTCCTCAGTTTGAAAAAAAGAGTCTCCAATTAACCGTATGTGCGTGTTACCCTCAGTGCCACTGTTAGCTGAACGTAACATGTTTATATCTAGGGATCCTACTTCTCGAACATTTTAGTATCATGGTTAATATATGTGAATGGTACACCGAAGGGGTCGAATAACTATGTAGTAATGTTATACGGTATTATTGTTATCTAACTGTCGAATGCCTTAAGTAACTCCATATAACTGTTTACAGAACTTTATCTAGGGGCCGTACACATCGAACAACTCAGTCCTAGTGTTATATGAACGTTATCTAGGGATCAAACATCTTAGTATAAGTGTTATATGAACGTTATTAAATGATCATACACCTCGAGGAACTAAGTATATCTGTTGTAGAAAAGGGGTCTGCAACCTCGGGCATCATTCTATCAGTGTAATATGAACGTTTTCTGCAGATCATAGACCAAAAGGAACACAGTACCACTGTTGTGTGTGCGTTATCAAAGAGTCATACACCTCGAGGAGGCCAGGATAACTTACATGAACGTTATCTAGGGGTCTTTTAACTCGAATATCTCAGTACGACTGTCGATCGTATGAACGCTGTCATGAGGTCAATCACCTCGAAGACTCCGTATCACTGTTATATGAACGTCATCTGAGGTAATACGCCTCAAGACATTCTTTATCAGTCTTATATGGACGTTATCGGGGGATCAATCATCTTCAGGAACACAATATTTCTGTTATATGAACGTTATCTAGAGTCTGGCACCACAAAGGTCTCAGTACCAGTTTTATATGAAGGATGTCTGTGGTTCAAAAACCTCGAGAAACCCCGTATAACAGGTATAAAAATCTTATCTAGGGGTCAGGCGAGTCGAACATTATAGTGCCAGTGTTATATGAATGTTATGAAGGGTTATGCGTCTATAGGAACTCAGTATCAGTGTTAAAAAACGTTTTTATCAGCATGTAATATCAGTTTATTTAAAATGGATGTATTGCCCATGTTATAGACCAGAAATTGCATGCCGATATCACCCCGGGTTGATAACCGGTTATCGGTCCGTCGATAATAGCCATGTTATCGATATCAGCCCATCGTCAATTGTAATGTCATCGGTTAAGGAAAGCAACGTTCTTACTAGAAATCTGAAAAAAGTGTATATAAATGAATGAATTCGAATCAAAAACGCTTTGACGTAGTCCGTATGAGACCGCATTTTCATTGAAAATATGTGATAAAAAAGTAATGACTGCATTAATAGATTAATACATGGCCTTTTTCATATTGCCCTTGTTATCAGCCCAAGACATTGAATTCGGACCCGAGGGCTTTAGTCCGAGGGACGATATCAGTTGGGGGCTGATAACAAGGGCAATATGAAAAAGGCCATATCGTCCCTCGCATCACACCATGACCCATATCAGCCCTTGCGCACAGCTCTCGGGCTATATATGGGAGTCTCGAGTTGATACTCTGGCCGGTATGGAAAATTCAATGTTATATTCCATAAATCTAGTGGTGATATTGCTCGACCAACAACTGTGTACCAGTGTTATATGAACGTGACCCAGGGGTCATAGACCTGTTGGAACTAAATTGTAAGTATTTTTGCTGTATGAAAGATATCTGGTAAAGTCACACGCCTTGAACAACTGTGTAGCAGTTTAATATATACGTTACCGAGGGGTCATACACCACTTTGAACACAATATAAGTCTTGTATGAACGTTATCTAGGAGTCATACACCTCGAGGAACTCTGTACCTGTGTTATATGAACATTGTCTATCGGACCTTCGGAATACTGATATGATTTTTTATGACATATTTTGTCAGTGCATTGGACCTATATTTGAGCCATAAATTTCATTGCTTATAAAACAGGGGTCGTTCGAGTCGTCTTACCAAATTTGCTCAACCAATGTATATATTTTTTCCGATTGTGACCGATGTCCTCAGTGTGTAAAATGTCCTCAGTTTGAAAAAAAAGTCTCCAATTAACCGTATGTGCGTGTTGCCCTCAGTGCCACTGTTAGCTGAACGTAACATGTTTATATCTAGGGATCCTACTTCTCGAACATTTTAGTATCATGGTTAATATATGTGAATGGTACACTGAAGGGGTCGAATAACTATGTAGTAATGTTATACGGTATTATTGTTATCTAACTGTCGAATGCCTTAAGTACCTCCATATAAATGTTTACAGAACTTTATCTAGGGGCCGTACACATCGAACAACTCAGTCCTAGTGTTATATGAACGTTATCTAGGGATCAAACATCTTAGTATAAGTGTTATATGAACGTTATTAAATGATCATACACCTCGAGGAACTAAGTATATCTGTTGTAGAAAAGGGGTCTTCATCCTCGGGCATCATTCTATCAGTATAATATGAACGTTTTCTGCAGATCATAGACCAAAAGGAACACAGTACCACTGTTGTGTGTGCGTTATCAAAGAGTCATACACCTCGAGGAGGCCAGGATAACTTACATGAACGTTATCTAGGGGTCTTTTAACTCGAATATCTCAGTACGACTGTCGATCGTATGAACGCTGTCATGAGGTCGATCACCTCGAAGACTCCGCATCACTGTTATATGAACGTCATCTGAGGTAATACGCCTCAAGACATTCTTTATCAGTCTTATATGGACGTTATCGGGGGATCAATCATCTTCAGGAACACAATATTTCTGTTATATGAACGTTATCTAGAGTCTGGCACCACAAAGGTCTCAGTACCAGTTTTATATGAAGGAAGTCTGTGGTTCAAACACCTCGAGAAACACCGTATAACAGGTATAAAAATCTTATCTAGGGGTCAGGCGAGTCGAACATTATAGTGCCAGTGTTATATGAATGTTATGAAGGGTTATACGTCTATAGGATCTCAGTATCAGTGTTAAAAAACGTTTTTATCAGCATGTAATATCAGTTTATATTATTAATCGAATATTTTTAAGGATTTGTGATTCGTTAAAACTTGATTACATGTACATTTGTGTTTACTCAGTTTGCACGCCAATACTGTTGTGTTTAGCTTTTCGTAGGTCAAAAACAGCATATTGCACAGGGCATACAGCATGTAACTAGAAATACATTCTAGAAATCCCCAATTTTACATTGTTCATGCAATAGTTGTTTGTTGATTAATAATATAACAATTGTAGCCTTTGGTTGAGGTCAATACGATGTTATATCGACCTCCAGAAGCATATCGACCTCGGACTTCGTCCTCAGTCAATATGCTTCTCTTACGTCGATATAACCTCGTATTGACCTCATACAAAGGCTATAATTGTATAATTTAAAATGGATATATTGCCCATGTTATAGACCAGAAATTGCATGCCGATATCAACCCGGGTTGATAACCGGTTATCGGTCCGTCGATAATAGTCACGTTATCGATATCAGCCCATCGTCAATTATAATGTCATCGGTTAAGGAAAGCAACGTTCTTACTAGAAATCTGAAAAAAAGTGTATATAAATGAATGAATTCGAATCAAAAACGCTTTGACGTAGTCCGTATGAGACTGCATTTTCATTGAAAATATGTGATAAAAAAGTAATGACTGCATTAATAGATAAATACATGGCCTTTTTCATATTGCCCTTGTTATCAGCCCAAGACATTGAATTCGGACCCGAGTGCTTTAGTCCGAGGGACGATATCAGTTGGGGGCTGATAACAAGGGCAATATGAAAAAGGCCATATCGTCCCTCGCATCACACCATGACCCATATCAGCCCTTGCGCACAGCTCTCGGGCTATATATGGGAGTCTCGAGTTGATACTCTGGCCGGTATGGAAAATTCAATGTTATATTCCATAAATCTAGTGGTGATATTGCTCGACCAACAACTGTGTACCAGTGTTATATGAACGTGACCCAGGGGTCATAGACCTGTTGGAACTAAATTGTAAGTATTTTTGCTGTATGAAAGATATCTGGTAAAGTCACACGCCTTGAACAACTGTGTAGCAGTTTAATATATACGTTACCGAGGGGTCATACACCACTTTGAACACAATATAAGTCTTGTATGAACGTTATCTAGGAGTCATACACCTCGAGGAACTCTGTACCTGTGTTATATGAACATTGTCTATCGGACCTTCGGAATACTGATATGATTTTTTATGACATATTTTGTCAGTGCATTGGACCTATATTTGAGCCATAAATTTCATTGCTTATAAAACAGGGGTCGTTCGAGTCGTCTTACCAAATTTGCTCAACCAATGTATATATTTTTTCCGATTGTGACCGATGTCCTCAGTGTGTAAAATGTCCTCAGTTTGAAAAAAAAGTCTCCAATTAACCGTATGTGCGTGTTGCCCTCAGTGCCACTGTTAGCTGAACGTAACATGTTTATATCTAGGGATCCTACTTCTCGAACATTTTAGTATCATGGTTAATATATGTGAATGGTACACTGAAGGGGTCGAATAACTATGTAGTAATGTTATACGGTATTATTGTTATCTAACTGTCGAATGCCTTAAGTAACTCCATATAACTGTTTACAGAACTTTATCTAGGGGCCGTACACATCGAACAACTCAGTCCTAGTGTTATATGAACGTTATCTAGGGATCAAACATCTTAGTATAAGTGTTATATGAACGTTATTAAATGATCATACACCTCGAGGAACTAAGTATATCTGTTGTAGAAAAGGGGTCTTCATCCTCGGGCATCATTCTATCAGTATAATATGAACGTTTTCTGCAGATCATAGACCAAAAGGAACACAGTACCACTGTTGTGTGTGCGTTATCAAAGAGTCATACACCTCGAGGAGGCCAGGATAACTTACATGAACGTTATCTAGGGGTCTTTTAACTCGAATATCTCAGTACGACTGTCGATCGTATGAACGCTGTCATGAGGTCGATCACCTCGAAGACTCCGCATCACTGTTATATGAACGTCATCTGAGGTAATACGCCTCAAGACATTCTTTATCAGTCTTATATGGACGTTATCGGGGGATCAATCATCTTCAGGAACACAATATTTCTGTTATATGAACGTTATCTAGAGTCTGGCACCACAAAGGTCTCAGTACCAGTTTTATATGAAGGAAGTCTGTGGTTCAAACACCTCGAGAAACACCGTATAACAGGTATAAAAATCTTATCTAGGGGTCAGGCGAGTCGAACATTATAGTGCCAGTGTTATATGAATGTTATGAAGGGTTATACGTCTATAGGATCTCAGTATCAGTGTTAAAAAACGTTTTTATCAGCATGTAATATCAGTTTATATTATTAATCGAATATTTTTAAGGATTTGTGATTCGTTAAAACTTGATTACATGTACATTTGTGTTTACTCAGTTTGCACGCCAATACTGTTGTGTTTAGCTTTTCGTAGGTCAAAAACAGCATATTGCACAGGGCATACAGCATGTAACTAGAAATACATTCTAGAAATCCCCAATTTTACATTGTTCATGCAATAGTTGTTTGTTGATTAATAATATAACAATTGTAGCCTTTGGTTGAGGTCAATACGATGTTATATCGACCTCCAGAAGCATATCGACCTCGGACTTCGTCCTCAGTCAATATGCTTCTCTTACGTCGATATAACCTCGTATTGACCTCATACAAAGGCTATAATTGTATAATTTAAAATGGATATATTGCCCATGTTATAGACCAGAAATTGCATGCCGATATCAACCCGGGTTGATAACCGGTTATCGGTCCGTCGATAATAGTCACGTTATCGATATCAGCCCATCGTCAATTATAATGTCATCGGTTAAGGAAAGCAACGTTCTTACTAGAAATCTGAAAAAAAGTGTATATAAATGAATGAATTCGAATCAAAAACGCTTTGACGTAGTCCGTATGAGACTGCATTTTCATTGAAAATATGTGATAAAAAAGTAATGACTGCATTAATAGATAAATACATGGCCTTTTTCATATTGCCCTTGTTATCAGCCCAAGACATTGAATTCGGACCCGAGTGCTTTAGTCCGAGGGACGATATCAGTTGGGGGCTGATAACAAGGGCAATATGAAAAAGGCCATATCGTCCCTCGCATCACACCATGACCCATATCAGCCCTTGCGCACAGCTCTCGGGCTATATATGGGAGTCTCGAGTTGATACTCTGGCCGGTATGGAAAATTCAATGTTATATTCCATAAATCTAGTGGTGATATTGCTCGACCAACAACTGTTTACCAGTGTTATATGAACGTGACCCAGGGGTCATAGACCTGTTGGAACTAAATTGTAAGTATTTTTGCTGTATGAAAGATATCTGGTAAAGTCACACGCCTTGAACAACTGTGTAGCAGTTTAATATATACGTTACCGAGGGGTCATACACCACTTTGAACACAATATAAGTCTTGTATGAACGTTATCTAGGAGTCATACACCTAGAGGAACTCTGTACCTGTGTTATATGAACATTGTCTATCGGACCTTCGGAATACTGATATGGTTTTTATGACATATTTTGTCAGTGCATTGGACCTATATTTGAGCCATAAATTTCATTGCTTATAAAACAGGGGTCGTTCGAGTCGTCTTACCAAATTTGCTCAACCAATGTATATTTTTTTCCGATTGTGACCGATGTCCTCAGTGTGTAAAATGTCCTCAGTTTGAAAAAAAAGTCTCCAATTAACCGTATGTGCGTGTTGCCCTCAGTGCCACTGTTAGCTGAACGTAACATGTTTATATCTAGGGATCCTACTTCTCGAACATTTTAGTATCATGGTTAATATATGTGAATGGTACACTGAAGGGGTCGAATAACTATGTAGTAATGTTATACGGTATTATTGTTATCTAACTGTCGAATGCCTTAAGTAACTCCATATAACTGTTTACAGAACTTTATCTAGGGGCCGTACACATCGAACAACTCAGTCCTAGTGTTATATGAACGTTATCTAGGGATCACACATCTTAGTATAAGTGTTATATGAACGTTATTAAATGATCATACACCTCGAGGAACTAAGTATATCTGTTGTAGAAAAGGGGTCTGCAACCTCGGGCATCATTCTATCAGTGTAATATGAACGTTTTCTGCAGATCATAGACCCAAAGGAACACAGTACCACTGTTGTGTGTGCGTTATCAAAGAGTCATACACCTCGAGGAGGCCAGGATAACTTACATGAACGTTATCTAGGGGTCTTTTAACTCGAATATCTCAGTACGACTGTCGATCGTATGAACGCTGTCATGAGGTCAATCACCTCGAAGACTCCGCATCACTGTTATATGAACGTCATCTGAGGTAATACGCCTCAAGACATTCTTTATCAGTCTTATATGGACGTTACCGGGGGATCAATCATCTTCAGGAACACAATATTTCTGTTATATGAACGTTATCTAGAGTCTGGCACCACAAAGGTCTCAGTACCAGTTTTATATGAAGGATGTCTGTGGTTCAAACACCTCGAGAAACACCGTATAACAGGTATAAAAATCTTATCTAGGGGTCAGGCGAGTCGAACATTATAGTGCCAGTGTTATATGAATGTTATGAAGGGTTATACGTCTATAGGATCTCAGTATCAGTGTTAAAAAACGTTTTTATTAGCATGTAATATCAGTTTATATTATTAATCGAATATTTTTAAGGATTTGTGATTCGTTAAAACTTGATTACATGTACATTTGTGTTTACTCAGTTTGCACGCCAATACTGTTGTGTTTAGCTTTTCGTAGGTCAAAAACAGCATATTGCACAGGGCATACAGCATGTAACTAAAAATACATTCTAGAAATCCCCAATTTTACATTGTTCATGCAATAGTTGTTTGTTGATTAATAATATAACAATTGTAGCCTTTGGTTGAGGTCAATACGATGTTATATCGACCTCCAGAAGCATATCGACCTCGGACTTCGTCCTCAGTCAATATGCTTCTCTTACGTCGATATAACCTCGTATTGACCTCATACAAAGGCTATAATTGTATAATTTAAAATGGATATATTGCCCATGTTATAGACCAGAAATTGCATGCCGATATCAACCCGGGTTGATAACCGGTTATCGGTCCGTCGATAATAGTCACGTTATCGATATCAGCCCATCGTCAATTATAATGTCATCGGTTAAGGAAAGCAACGTTCTTACTAGAAATCTGAAAAAAGTGTATATAAATGAATGAATTCGAATCAAAAACGCTTTGACGTAGTCCGTATGAGACTGCATTTTCATTGAAAATATGTGATAAAAAAGTAATGACTGCATTAATAGATAAATACATGGCCTTTTTCATATTGCCCTTGTTATCAGCCCAAGACATTGAATTCGGACCCGAGGGCTTTAGTCCGAGGGACGATATCAGTTGGGGGCTGATAACAAGGGCAATATGAAAAAGGCCATATCGTCCCTCGCATCACACCATGACCCATATCAGCCCTTGCGCACAGCTCTCGGGCTATATATGGGAGTCTCGAGTTGATACTCTGGCCGGTATGGAAAATTCAATGTTATATTCCATAAATCTAGTGGTGATATTGCTCGACCAACAACTGTTTACCAGTGTTATATGAACGTGACCCAGGGGTCATAGACCTGTTGGAACTAAATTGTAAGTATTTTTGCTGTATGAAAGATATCTGGTAAAGTCACACGCCTTGAACAACTGTGTAGCAGTTTAATATATACGTTACCGAGGGGTCATACACCACTTTGAACACAATATAAGTCTTGTATGAACGTTATCTAGGAGTCATACACCTCGAGGAACTCTGTACCTGTGTTATATGAACATTGTCTATCGGACCTTCGGAATACTGATATGGTTTTTATGACATATTTTGTCAGTGCATTGGACCTATATTTGAGCCATAAATTTCATTGCTTATAAAACAGGGGTCGTTCGAGTCGTCTTACCAAATTTGCTCAACCAATGTATATTTTTTTCCGATTGTGACCGATGTCCTCAGTGTGTAAAATGTCCTCAGTTTGAAAAAAAAGTCTCCAATTAACCGTATGTGCGTGTTGCCCTCAGTGCCACTGTTAGCTGAACGTAACATGTTTATATCTAGGGATCCTACTTCTCGAACATTTTAGTATCATGGTTAATATATGTGAATGGTACACTGAAGGGGTCGAATAACTATGTAGTAATGTTATACGGTATTATTGTTATCTAACTGTCGAATGCCTTAAGTAACTCCATATAACTGTTTACAGAACTTTATCTAGGGGCCGTACACATCGAACAACTCAGTCCTAGTGTTATATGAACGTTATCTAGGGATCAAACATCTGAGTATAAGTGTTATATGAACGTTATTAAATGATCATACACCTCGAGGAACTAAGTATATCTGTTGTAGAAAAGGGGTCTGCAACCTCGGGCATCATTCTATCAGTGTAATATGAACGTTTTCTGCAGATCATAGACCCAAAGGAACACAGTACCACTGTTGTGTGTGCGTTATCAAAGAGTCATACACCTCGAGGAGGCCAGGATAACTTACATGAACGTTATCTAGGGGTCTTTTAACTCGAATATCTCAGTACGACTGTCGATCGTATGAACGCTGTCATGAGGTCAATCACCTCGAAGACTCCGTATCACTGTTATATGAACGTCATCTGAGGTAATACGCCTCAAGACATTCTTTATCAGCCTTATATGGACGTTATCGGGGGATCAATCATCTTCAGGAACACAATATTTCTGTTATATGAACGTTATCTAGAGTCTGGCACCACAAAGGTCTCAGTACCAGTTTTATATGAAGGATGTCTGTGGTTCAAACACCTCGAGAAACACCGTATAACAGGTATAAAAATCTTATCTAGGGGTCAGGCGAGTCGAACATTATAGTGCCAGTGGTATATGAATGTTATGAAGGGTTATACGTCTATAGGATCTCAGTATCAGTGTTAAAAAACGTTTTTATCAGCATGTAATATCAGTTTATATTATTAATCGAATATTTTTAAGGATTTGTGATTTGTTAAAACTTGATTACATGTACATTTGTGTTTACTCAGTTTGCACGCCAATACTGTTGTGTTTAGCTTTTCGTAGGTCAAAAACAGCATATTGCACAGGGCATACAGCATGTAACTAAAAATACATTCTAGAAATCCCCAATTTTACATTGTTCATGCAATAGTTGTTTGTTGATTAATAATATAACAATTGTAGCCTTTGGTTGAGGTCAATACGATGTTATATCGACCTCCAGAAGCATATCGACCTCGGACTTCGTCCTCAGTCAATATGCTTCTCTTACGTCGATATAACCTCGTATTGACCTCATACAAAGACTATAATGTATAATTTAAAATGGATCTATTGCCCATGTTATAGACCAGAAATTGCATGCCGATATCAACCCGGGTTGATAACCGGTTATCGGTCCGTCGATAATAGTCACGTTATCGATATCAGCCCATCGTCAATTATAATGTCATCGGTTAAGGAAAGTTCTTACTAGAAATCTGAAAAAATTTATATAAATGAAGGAATTCGAATCAAAATCGCTTTGACGTTGACCGTATGAGACTGCATTTTCATTGAAAACATGTCATAAAAAAGTAATGACTTTGCATTAATAGATTGATACATGGCCTTTTTCATATTGCCCTTGTTATCAGCCCAATACATTGAATTCGGACCCGAGGGCTTTAGTCTGAGGGACGATATCAGTTGAGGGCTGATAACAAGGGCAATATGAAAAAGGCCATATCGTCCCTCGCATCACACCATGACCATTATCAGCCCTTGCACACAACTCTCGGGCTATATATGGGAGTCTCGAGTTGATACTCTGGCCGGTATGGAAAATTCAATGTTATAATCCATAAATCTAGTGGTGATATTGCTCGAGAAACTGTGTACCAGTGTTATATGAACGTGACCCAGGGGTCATAGACCTGTTGGAACTAAATTGTAAGTATTTTTGCTGTATGAAAGATATCTGGTAAAGTCACACGCCTTGAACAACTGTGTAGCAGTTTAATATATACGTTACCGAGGGGTCATACACCACTTTGAACACAATATAAGTCTTGTATGAACGTTATCTAGGGGTCATACACCTCTAGGAACTCTGTACCTGTGTTATATGAACATTGTCTATCAGACCTTCGGAATACTGATATGGTTTTTATGATATATTTTGTCAGTGCATTGGAGCTATATTTGAGACATAAATTTCATTGCTTAAAAAGCAGTGGTCGTTCGAGTCGCCTTACCAAATTTGCTCAACCAATGTATATTTTTTTCCGATTGTGACCGATGTCCTCAGTGTGTAAAATGTCCTCAGTTTGAAAAAAGTCTCCAATTATGCGTATTGCCCTCAGTGCCACTGTTAGCTGAACGTAACATGTTTATATCTAGGGATCCTACTTCTCGAACGTTTTAGTATCATGGTTAATATATGTGAATGGTACACTGAAGGGGTCGAATAACTAAGTAGTAATGTTATAATATTGTTATCTAACCGTCGAATGCCTTAAGTAACTCCATATTACTGTTTACAGAACTTTTTCTAGGGGCCGTACACATCGAACAACTCAGTCCTAGTGTTATATGAATGTTATCTAGGGATCAAACATCTTAGTATAAGTGTTATACGAACGTTATTAAATGATCATACACCTCGAGGAACTAAGTATATCTGTTGTAGAAAAGGGGTCTGCAACCTCGGGCATCATTCTATCAGTGTAATATGAACGTTTTCTACAGATCATAGACCCAAAGGAACACAGTACCACTGTTGTATGTGCGTTATCAAAGAGTCATACACCTCGAGGAGGCCAGGATAACTTACATGAACGTTATCTAGGGGTATTTTAACTCGAATATCTCAGTACGAGTGTCGATCGTATGAACGCTGTCATGAGGTCAATAAACTCGAAGACTCCGTATCACTGTTATATGATCGTCATCTGAGGTAATACGCCTCAAGACATTCTTTATCAGTCTTATATGGACGTTATCGGGGGATCAATCGTCTTCAGGAACACAATATTTCTGTTATATGAACGTTATCTAGAGTCTGGCACCACAAAGGTCTCAGTACCAGTTTTATATGAAGGATGTCTTTGGTTCAAACACCTCGAGAAACACCGTATAACAGGTATACAAATCTTATCTAGGGGTCAGGCGAGTCGAACATTATAGTGCCAGTGTTATATGAATGTTATGAAGGATTATACGTCTATAGGAACCAAGTATCGGTGTTAAAAAACGTTTTGATCAGCATTTAATATCAGTTTATTTAAAATGGATGTATTGCCCATGTTATAGACCAAAAAAATGTATGCCGATATCATCCCGGGTTGATAACCGGTTATCGGTCCGTCGATAATAGCCACGTTATCGATATCAGCCCATCGTCAATTGTAATGTCATCGGTTAAGAAAAGCAATGTTCTTACTAGAAATCTGAAAAAGTGTATATAAATGAATGAATTCGAATCAAAAACGCTTTGACGTTGTCCATATGAGACTGCATTTTCATTGAAAATATGTGATAAATAGTAATGACTGCATTAATAGATTAATACATGGCCTTTTTCATATTGCCCTTGTTATCAGCCCAAGACATTGAATTCGGACCCGAAGGCTTTAGTCCGAGGGACGATATCAGTTGAGGGTCGATAACAAGGGCAATATGAAAAAGGCCATATCGTCCCTCGCATCACACCATGACCCATATCAGCCCTTGCGCACAGGTCTAGGGCTATATATGGGAGTCTCGAGTTGATACTCTGGCCGGTATGGAAAATTCAATGTTATATTCCATAAATCAAGTTGTGATATTGCTCGAGCAACTGTCTACCAGTGTTATATGAACGTGACCTAGGGGTCATAGACCTGTTGGAACTAAATTGTAAGTATTTTTGCTGTATGAAAGATATCTGGTAAAGTCACACGCCTTGAACAACTGTGTAGCAGTTTAATATATACGTTACCGTGGGGTCATACCCCACTTTGAACACAATATAAGTCTTGTATGAACGTTATCTAGGGGTCATACACCTCTAGGAACTCTGTACCTGTGTTATATGAACATTGTCTATCAGACCTTCGGAATACTGATATGGTTTTTATGACATATTTTGTCAGTGCATTGGAGCTATATTTGAGACATAAATTTCATTGCTTAAAAAGCAGTGGTCGTTCGAGTCGCCTTACCAAATTTGCTCAACCAATGTATATTTTTTTCCGATTGTGACCGATGTCCTCAGTGTGTAAAATGTCCTCAGTTTGAAAAAAGTCTCCAATTATGCGTATTGCCCTCAGTGCCACTGTTAGCTGAACGTAACATGTTTATATCTAGGGATCCTACTTCTCGAACGTTTTAGTATCATGGTTAATATATGTGAATGGTACACTGAAGGGGTCGAATAACTAAGTAGTAATGTTATAATATTGTTATCTAACCGTCGAATGCCTTAAGTAACTCCATATTACTGTTTACAGAACTTTATCTAGGGGCCGTACACATCGAACAACTCAGTCCTAGTGTTATATGAACGTTATCTAGGGATCAAACATCTTAGTATAAGTGTTATACGAACGTTATTAAATGATCATACACCTCGAGGAACTAAGTATATCTGTTGTAGAAAAGGGGTCTGCAACCTCGGGCATCATTCTATCAGTGTAATATGAACGTTTTCTACAGATCATAGACCCAAAGGAACACAGTACCACTGTTGTATGTGCGTTATCAAAGAGTCATACACCTCGAGGAGGCCAGGATAACTTACATGAACGTTATCTAGGGGTATTTTAACTCGAATATCTCAGTACGAGTGTCGATCGTATGAACTCTGTCATGAGGTCAATAAACTCGAAGACTCCGTATCACTGTTATATGATCGTCATCTGAGGTAATACGCCTCAAGACATTCTTTATCAGTCTTATATGGACGTTATCGGGGGATCAATCGTCTTCAGGAACACAATATTTCTGTTATATGAACGTTATCTAGAGTCTGGCACCACAAAGGTCTCAGTACCAGTTTTATATGAAGGATGTCTTTGGTTCAAACACCTCGAGAAACACCGTATAACAGGTATACAAATCTTATCTAGGGGTCAGGCGAGTCGAACATTATAGTGCCAGTGTTATATGAATGTTATGAAGGATTATACGTCTATAGGAACCAAGTATCGGTGTTAAAAAACGTTTTGATCAGCATTTAATATCAGTTTATTTAAAATGGATGTATTGCCCATGTTATAGACCAAAAAAATGCATGCCGATATCATCCCGGGTTGATAACCGGTTATCGGTCCGTCGATAATAGCCACGTTATCGATATCAGCCCATCGTCAATTGTAATGTCATCGGTTAAGAAAAGCAATGTTCTTACTAGAAATCTGAAAAAGTGTATATAAATGAATGAATTCGAATCAAAAACGCTTTGACGTTGTCCATATGAGACTGCATTTTCATTGAAAATATGTGATAAATAGTAATGACTGCATTAATAGATTAATACATGGCCTTTTTCATATTGCCCTTGTTATCAGCCCAAGACATTGAATTCGGACCCGAAGGCTTAAGTCCGAGGGACGATATCAGTTGAGGGTCGATAACAAGGGCAATATGAAAAAGGCCATATCGTCCCTCGCATCACACCATGACCCATATCAGCCCTTGCGCACAGGTCTAGGGCTATATATGGGAGTCTCGAGTTGATACTCTGGCCGGTATGGAAAATTCAATGTTATATTCCATAAATCAAGTTGTGATATTGCTCGAGCAACTGTCTACCAGTGTTATATGAACGTGACCTAGGGGTCATAGACCTGTTGGAACTAAATTGTAAGTATTTTTGCTGTATGAAAGATATCTGGTAAAGTCACACGCCTTGAACAACTGTGTAGCAGTTTAATATATACGGTACCGAGGGGTCATACACCACTTTGAACACAATATAAGTCTTGTATGAACGTTATCTAGGAGTCATACACCTCGAGGAACTCTGTACCTGTGTTATATGAACATTGTCTATCGGACCTTCGGAATACTGATATGGTTTTTATGACATATTTTGTCAGTGCTTTGGACCTATATTTGAGCCATAAATTTCATTGCTTAAAAAGCAGTGGTCGTTCGAGTCGTCTTACCAAATTTGCTCAACCAATGTATATTTTTTTCCGATTGTGACCGATGTCCTCAGTGTGTAAAATGTCCTCAGTGTGTAAAATGTCCTCAGTTTGAAAAAAAGTCTCCAATTATGCGTATTGCCCTCAGTGCCACTGTTAGCTGAACGTAACATGTTTATATCTAGGGATCCTATTTCTCGAACATTTTAGTATCATGGTTAATATATGTGAATGGTACACTGAAGGGGTCGAATAACTATGAAGTAATGTTATAATATTGTTATCTAACCGTCGAATGCCTTAAGTAACTCCATATTACTGTTTACAGAACTTTATCTAGGGGCCGTACACATCGAACAACTCAGTCCTAGTGTTATATGAACGTTATCTAGGGATCAAACATCTTAGTATAAGTGTTATATGAACGTTATTAAATGATCATACACCTCGAGGAACTAAGTATATCTGTTGTAGAAAAGGGGTCTGCAACCTCGGGCATCATTCTATCAGTGTAATATGAACGTTTTCTGCAGATCATAGACCCAAAGGAACACAGTACCACTGTTGTGTGTGCGTTATCAAAGAGTCATACACCTCGAGGAGGCCAGGATAACTTACATGAACGTTATCTAGGGGTCTTTTAACTCGAATATCTCAGTACGACTGTCGATCGTATGAACGCTGTCATGAGGTCAATCACCTCGAAGACTCCGTATCACTGTTATATGAACGTCATCTGAGGTAATACGCCTCAAGACATTCTTTATCAGCCTTATATGGACGTTATCGGGGGATCAATCATCTTCAGGAACACAATATTTCTGTTATATGAACGTTATCTAGAGTCTGGCACCACAAAGGTCTCAGTACCAGTTTTATATGAAGGATGTCTGTGGTTCAAACACCTCGAGAAACACCGTATAACAGGTATAAAAATCTTATCTAGGGGTCAGGCGAGTCGAACATTATAGTGCCAGTGGTATATGAATGTTATGAAGGGTTATACGTCTATAGGATCTCAGTATCAGTGTTAAAAAACGTTTTTATCAGCATGTAATATCAGTTTATATTATTAATCGAATATTTTTAAGGATTTGTGATTCGTTAAAACTTGATTACATGTACATTTGTGTTTACTCAGTTTGCACGCCAATACTGTTGTGTTTAGCTTTTCGTAGGTCAAAAACAGCATATTGCACAGGGCATACAGCATGTAACTAAAAATACATTCTAGAAATCCCCAATTTTACATTGTTCATGCAATAGTTGTTTGTTGATTAATAATATAACAATTGTAGCCTTTGGTTGAGGTCAATACGATGTTATATCGACCTCCAGAAGCATATCGACCTCGGACTTCGTCCTCAGTCAATATGCTTCTCTTACGTCGATATAACCTCGTATTGACCTCATACAAAGGCTATAATGTATAATTTAAAATGGATCTATTGCCCATGTTATAGACCAGAAATTGCATGCCGATATCACCCCGGGTTGATAACCGGTTATTGGTCCGTCAATAATAGCCACGTTATCGATATCAGCCCATCGTCAATTGTAATGTCAGCGGTTAAGGAAAGCAACGTTCTTACTAGAAATCTGAAAAAAGTGTATATAAATGAATGAATTCGAATCAAAAACGCTTTGACGTAGTCCGTATGAGACTGCATTTTCATTGAAAATATGTGATAAAAAAGTAATGACTGCATTAATAGATTAATACATGGCCTTTTTCATATTGCCCTTGTTATCAGCCCAAGACATTGAATTCGGACCCGAGGGCTTTAGTCCGTGGGACGATATCAGTTGAGGGCTGATAACAAGGGCAATATGAAAAAGGCCATATCGTCCCTCGCATCACACCATGACCCATATCAGCCCTCGCGCACAGCTCTCGGGATATATATGGGAGTTTTGAGTTGATACTCTGGCCGGTATGGAAAATTCAATGTTATAATCCATAAATCAAGTGGTGATATTGCTCGAGTAACTGTGTACCAGTGTTATATGAACGTGACCCAGGGGTCATAGACCTGTTGGAACTAAATTGTAAGTATTTTTGCTGTATGAAACATATATACATGGCCTTTTTCATATTGCCCTTGTTATCAGCCCAAGACATTGAATTCGGACCCGAGGGACGATATCAGTTGAGGGCTGATAACAAGGGCAATATGTAAAAGGCCATATCGTCCCTCGCATCACACCTTGACCCATATCAGCCCTCGCGCACAGCTCACGGGCTATATATGGGAGTCTCCAGTTGATACTCTGGCCGGTATGGAAAATTCAATGTTATAATCCATAAATCAAGTGGTGATATTGCTCGAGCAACTGTGTACCAGTGTTATTTGAACGTGATCCAGGGGTCATAGACCTGTTGGAACTAAGTTGTAAGTATTTTTGCTGTATGAAAGATATCTGAGAAAGTCACACGCCTTGAACAACTGTGTAGCAGTTTTATATGAACGTCACCGAGGAGTCATACACCATTTTAAACACAATATAAGTCTTGTATGAACGTTATCTAGGGGTCATACACCTCTAGGAACTCTGTACCTGTGTTATATGAACATTGTCTATCAGACCTTCGGAATACTGATATGGTTTTTATGACATATTTTGTCAGTGCATTGGACCTATATTTGAGCCATAAATTTCATTGCTTAAAATGCAGGGGTCGTTCGAGTAGTCTTACCAAATTTGCTCAACCAATGTATTCTTTTTTCCGATTGTGACCGATGTCCTCAGTGTGTAAAATGTCCTCATTTTGAAAAACAGTCTCTATTTACCCGTATGTGACTGTTGCCCTCAGTGCCACTGTTAGCTGAACGTAGCATGTTTATATCTAGGGATCCTACTTCTCGAACATTTTAGTATCATGGTTAATATATGTGAATGGTACACTGAAGGGGTCGAATAACTATGTAGTAATGTTATATTATTGTTATCTAACCGTCGAATACCTTAAGTAACTCCATATAACTGTTTACAGAACTTTATCTAGGGGCCGTACACATCGAACAACTCAGTCCTAGTGTTAGATGAACGTTATCTAGGGATCAAACATTTTAGTATAAGTGTTATATGAACGTTATTAAATGATCATACACCTCGAGGAACTAAGTATATCTGTTGTAGAAAAGGGGTCTGCAACCTCGGGCATCCTTTTATCAGTGTAATATGAACGTTTTCTGCAGATCATGGACCCAAAGGAACACAGTACCACTGTTGTATGTGCGTTATCAAAGAGTCGTACACCTCGAGGAGGTCATGATAACTTACATGAACGTTATTTAGGGGTCTTTTAACTCGAATATCTCAGTACGAGTGTCGATCATATGAATGCTGTCATGAGGTCAATCACCTCGAAGACTCCGTATCACTGTTATATGATCGTAATCTGAGGTAGTACGCCTCAAGACATTCTTTATCTCTCTTATATGGACGTTATCGGGGGATCAATCATCTCCAGGAACACAATATTTCTGTTATATGAACGTTATCTAGAGTCTTGCACCACAAAGGTCTCAGTACCAGTTTTATATGAAGGATGTCCGTGGTTCAAACACCTCGAGAAACACCGTATAACAGGTATAAAAACCTTTTCTAGGGGTCAGGCGAGTCGAACATTATAGTGCCAGTGTTATACGTCATTAGGAACTCAGTATCAGTGTTAAAAAACGTTTTTATCAGCATGTAATATCATTTTATATTATTAATCGAATATTTTTAATGATTTGTGATTCGTTAAAACTTGAACACATGTACATTTGTGTTTACTCAGTTTGCACGCCAATACTGTTGTGTTTAGCTTTTCGTAATTCAAAGACAGCATATTGCACAGGGCATACAGCATGTAACTAAAAATACATGCTAGAAATCCCCAATTTTACATTGTTCGTGCAATAGTTGTTTGTTGATTAATAATATAACAATTGTAGCCTTTGGTTGAGGTCAATACGATGTTATATCGACCAACAGAAGCATATCGACCTCGGACCTCGTCCTCAGTCAATATGTTTCTCTTACGTCGATATAACCTCGTATCGAACTCATACAAAGGCTATAATTGTATAATTTAAAATGGATCTATTGCCCATGTTATAGACCAGAAATTGCATGCCGATATCACCCCGGGTTGATAACCGGTTATCGGTCCGTCGATAATAGCCACGTTATCGATATCAGCCCATCGTCAATTATAATGTTATCGGTTAAGGAAAGCAACGTTCTTACTAGAAATCTGAAAAAGTGTATATAGATGAATGAATTCGAATCAAAATCGCTTTGACGTAGACCGTATGAGACAGCATTTTCATTGAAAACATGTGATAAAAAAGTAATGACTTTGCATTAATAGATTGATACATGGCCTTTTTCATATTGCCCTTGTTATCAGCCCAAGACATTGAATTCGGAACCGAGGGCTTTAGTCCGAGGGACGATATCAGTTGAGGGCTGATAACAAGGGCAATATGAAAAAGGCCATATCGTCCCTCGCATCACACCATGACCCATATCAGCCCTTGCGCACAGCTCTCGGGCTATATATGGGAGTCTCCAGTTGATACTCTGGCCGGTATGGAAAATTCAATGTTATAATCCATAAATCTAGTGGTGATATTGCTCGAGCAACTGTGTACCAGTGTTATATGAACGTGACCCAGGGGTCATAGACCTGTTGGAACTAAATTGTAAGTATTTTTGCTGTATGAAAGATATCTGGTAAAGTCACACGCCTTGAACAACTGTGTAGCAGTTTAATATATACGTTACCGAGGGGTCATACACCACTTTGAACACAATATAAGTCTTGTATGAACGTTATCTAGGAGTCATACACCTCGAGGAACTCTGTACCTGTGTTATATGAACATTGTCTATCGGACCTTCGGAATACTGATATGGTTTTATGACATATTTTGTCAGTGCATTGGACCTATATTTGAGCTATAAATTTCATTGCTTATAAAACAGGGGTCGTTCGAGTCGTCTTACCAAATTTGCTCAACCAATGTATATTTTTTTCCGATTGTGACCGATGTCCTCAGTGGGTAAAATGTCCTCAGTTTGAAAAAAAGTCTCCAATTAACCGTATGTGCGTGTTGCCCTCAGTGCCACTGTTAGCTGAACGTAACATGTTTATATCTAGGGATCCTACTTCTCGAACATTTTAGTATCATGGTTAATATATGTGAATGGTACACTGAAGGGGTCGAATAACTATGTAGTAATGTTATATTATTGTTATCTAACCGTCGAATGCCTTAAGTAACTCCATATAACTGTTTACAGAACTTTATCTAGGGGCCGTACACATCGAACAACTCAGTCCTAGTGTTATATGAACGTTATCTAGGGATCAAACATCTTAGTATAAGTGTTATATGAACGTTATTAAATGATCATACACCTCGAGGAACTAAGTATATCTGTTGTAGAAAAGGGGTCTGCAACCTCGGGCATCATTCTATCAGTGTAATATGAACGTTTTCTGCAGATCATAGACCCAAAGGAACATAGTACCACTGTTGTATGTGCGTTATCAAAGAGTCATACACCTCGAGGAGGCCAGGATAACTTACATTAACGTTATCTAGGGGTCTTTTAACTCGAATATCTCAGTACGAGTGTCGATCGTATGAATGCTGTCATGAGGTCAATCACCTCGAAGACTCCGTATCACTGTTATATGATCGTCACCTGAGGTAATACTCCTCAAGACATTCTTTATCAATCTTATATGGACGTTATCGGGGGGATCAATCGTCTTCAGGAACACAATATTTCTGTTATATGAACGTTATCTAGAGTCTGGCACCACAAAGGTCTCAGTACCAGTTTTGTATGAAGGATGTCTGTGGTTCAAACATCTCGAGAAACACCGTATAACAGGTATAAAAATCTTATCTAGGGGTCAGGCGAGTCGAACATTATAGTGCCAGTGTTATATGAATGTTATGAAGGGTTATACGTCTATATGAACTCAGTATCAGTGTTAAAAAACGTTTTCATCAGCATGTTATATCAGTTTATTTAAAATGGATGTATTGCCCATGTTATAGACCAGAAATTGCATGCCGATATCATCCTGGGTTGATAACCGGTTATCGGTCCGTCGATAATAGCCACGTTATCGATATCAGCCCATCGTCAATTGTAATGTCATCGGTTAAGGAAAGCAACGTTCTTACTAGAAATCTGAAAAAAGTATATATAAATGAATGAATTCGAATCAAAAACGCTTTGACGTAGTCTGTATGAGACTGCAATTTCATTGAAAATATGTGATAAAAAAGTAATGACTGCATTAATAGATTAATACATGGCCTTTTTCATATTGCCCTTGTTATCAGCCCAAGACATTGAATTCGGACCCGAGGGCTTTAGTCCGAGGGACGATATCAGTTGAGGGCTGATAACAAGGGCAATATGAAAAAGGCCATATCGTCCCTCGCATCACACCATGACCCATATCAGCCCTTGCGCACAGGTCTCGGGCTATATATGGGAGTCTCCAGTTGATACTCTGGCCGGTATGGAAAATTCTATGTTATAATCCATAAATCTAGTGGTGACATTGCTCGAGCAACTGTGTACCAGTGTTATATGAACGTGACCCAGGTGTCATAGACCTGTTGGAACTAAATTGTAAGTATTTTTGCTGTATGAAAGATATCTGGTAAAGTCACACGCCTTGAACAACTGTGTAGCAGTTTAATATATACGTTACCGAGGGGTCATACACCACTTTGAACACAATATAAGTCTTGTATGAACGTTATCTAGGAGTCAAACACCTCGAGGAAATCTGTACCTGTGTTATATGAACATTGTCTATCGGACCTTCGGAATACTGATATGGTTTTTATGACATATTTTGTCAGTGCATTGGACCTATATTTGAGCCATAAATTTCATTGCTTAAAAAGCAGGGGTCGTTCAAGTCGTCTAACCCAATTTGCTAAACCAATGTATATTTTTTTCCGATTGTGACCGATGTCCTCAGTGTGTAAAATGTCCTCAGTTTGAAAAAAAGTCTCCAATTAACCGTATGTGCGTGTTGCCCTCAGTGCCACTGTTAGCTGAACGTAACATGTTTATATCTAGGGATCCTACTTCTCGAACATTTTAGTATCATGGTTAATATATGTGAATGGTACACTGAAGGGGTCTAATAACTATGTAGTAATGTTATATTATTGTTATCTAACCGTCGAATGCCTTAAGTAACTCCATATAACTGTTTACAGAACTTTATCTAGGGCCCGTACACATCGAACAACTCAGTCCTAGTGTTATATGAACGTTATCTAGGGATCAAACATCTTAGTATAAGTGTTATATGAACGTTATTAAATGATCATACACCTCGAGGAACTAAGTATATCTGTTGTAGAAAAGGGGTCTGCAACCTCGGGCATCATTCTATCAGTGTAATATGAACGTTTTCTGCAGATTATAGACCCAAAGGAACACAGTACCACTGTTGTGTGTGCGTTATCAAAGAGTCATACACCTCGAGGAGGTCAGGGTCACTTTCATGAACGTCATGTAGGGGTCTTTTAACTCGAATATCTCAGTACGAGTGTCGATCGTATGAACGCTGTCATGAGGTCAATCACCTCGAAGACTCCGTATCACTGTTATATGATCGTCATCTGAGGTAATACGCCTCAAGACATTCTTTATCTGTCTTATATGGACGTTATCGGGGGATCAATCATCTTTAGGAACACAATATTTCTGTTATATGAACGTTATCTAGAGTCTGGCACCACAAAGGTCTCAGTACCAGTTTTATATGAAGGATGTCTGTGGTTCAAACACCTCGAGAAACACCGTATAACAGGTATAAAAACCTTATCTAGGGGTCAGGCGAGTCGAACATTATAGTGCCAGTGTTATATGAATGTTATGAAGGGTTATACGTCTATAGGAACTCAGTATCAGTGTTAAAAAACGTTTTTATCAGCATGTTATATCAGTTTATTTAAAATGGATGTATTGCCCATGTTATAGACCAGAAATTGCATGCCGATATCACCCCGGGTTGATAACCGGTTATCGGTCCGTCGATAATAGCCACGTTATCGATATCAGCCCATCGTCAATTGTAATGTCATCGGTTAAGGAAAGCAACGTTCTTACTAGAAATCTGAAAAAGTGTATATAAATGAATGAATTCGAATCAAAAACGCTTTGACGTAGTCCGTATGAGACTGCATTTTCATTGAAAATATTTGATAAAAAAGTAATGACTTTGCATTAATACGTTAATACATGGCCTTTTTCATATTGCCCTTGTTACCAGCCCAAGACATTGAATTCGGTCCCGAGGGCTTTAGGCCGAGGGACGATATCAGTTGAGGGCTGATATCAAGTGCAATATGAAAAAGGCCATATCGTGCCTCGCATCACACCTTGACCCATATCAGCCCTTGCGCACAGATCTCGGGCTATATATGGGAGTCTCGAGTTGATACTCTGGCCGGTATGGAAAATTCAATGTTATAATCCATAAATCAAGTGGTGATATTGCTCGAGCAACTGTGTACCAGTGTTATATGAACGTGACCCAGGGGTCATAGACCTCTTGGAACTAAATTGTAAGTATTTTTGCTGTTTGAAATATATATACATGGCCTTTTTCATATTGCCCTTGTTATCAGCCCAAGACATTGAATTCGGAACCGAGGGCTTTAGTCCGAGGGACGATATCAGTTGAGGGCTGATAACAAGGGCAAAATGAAAAAGACCATATCGTCCCTCGCATCACACCTTGACCCATATCAGCCCTCGCGCACAGCTCTCGGGCTATATATAGGAGTCTCGAGTTGATACTCTGCCGGTATGGAAAATTCAATGTTATAATCCATAAATCAAGTGGTGATATTGCTCGAGCAACTGTGTACCAGTGTTATATGAACGTGACCCAGGGGTCATAGACCTGTTGGAACTAAATTGTAAGTATTTCTGCTATATGAATGCTATCTGGTAAAGTCACACGCCTTGAACAACTGTGTACCAGTTTAATATGAACGTTACCGAAGGGTCATACACTGTTGGAAGTAATGCATAAACATAACGTTCTCGCTGCCGCTATTCATTGTAACGTCACCTAAGTGTGACGTATTGATATTAGAGTTTGAATAGAGATCCATACATTCTAGACGCCTTTGTTATTGTTAGCTATATAGTTGCCCGATTTAACCACTTAACGATATACACAACGTTAAACACAATATAAGTCTTGTATGAACGTTATCAAGTTATATGAACTTTGTATCTTCAAAACTATTTCTCATGCTTGCATGACCATAAAAAAAGTCTTCTTTTTTTTAATATTTCACTTGTCAGAATAATTAAAAATTTGAAATGTTTCCCGCCTTAGCTATCCTACAGGATTATCATGAAAGACTATTTCCCATTAAAAATGTCGCATAGGATTATTTTTTCTCCTAAGGGATTTAATTTGTCCTATGGGATTTCTTTTCTCCTATAGGATTTTGTTTTCTCCCATAGGATTTTCTTCTCTCCCATAGGATTAATTTTGTCCCGTAGGATTTTTTTTTCTCCCTTAGGATAAATTTTGTCATGTAGGATTTTTTTTCTATTGGATACATGTACATTTTGTCCTGTAGGACAGTTTTATTAGGTTTGCTGTTTTTTTACACAATATATTTATGGTGTTGTTTGTATAGTGTTTCCATATTTGATTAAAAATAAAACCTCAAAATAATACATCATGCACTTCAAAAATTCCAATACTTTTATGCTCGTCAATGTGAATAGTCTGCGTGGTCCAGAACATGGAGTATCAAACATCAATAGGAAAGGTATATTTTGACCTTGCGACAATAAAAACATTTTACATCGGATGTGACCTTGAGAGGTCATACCGGTGTTATGTTGCCGCAGAAATTCTGCACACGTCCCTTGCGCTTTTGACTGATAACCGAACGTATTTCGTATAAATACGCGGATATTATCGAGTGCAAAATAACATTCCTTATCGCTTGTTATAAATTCATTTCATCAATGAATACTCATGAAAATAATTTTTAAGAACATAAATAAATAATATGAAAATGTTTTGTCGTTAGAAACATATATATATAAGTAAAACAATCAATAATATCTATGCACACGTACCGAAAAATTGTGTTTGCGGATGAATATCTCGAAAACGCATTCCAACAAGAGCGGGCTTGAAAGAAATTGAGAGGCGAACCCTGTCTGGCAGGTATCATATTACCGCCTGTCATTTATTCATCATCCAACATAACTTGCGGTCATCCGATGTTCAGTACTTCAGTACTTTGATTTAACTTGTATTGTTGGCTTACAGTCTCATAGATCTATATAATTCAAAACCAGAGTTGTAAACTTTACCTCAGAATATGCAAAAGGATCAATGATTAATCGTCCTTCTTAAATAGAACAAGAGTGCACACGCTGAAATGTCTCGCCTGCCTTACTAACCATGATTGGTTTTATGTTGAAAGTCCTAAAGATAAAGTTTTACTACAAGTATCACATAAACTTAAAATTATCAATGATCCATGAAAATGAGGTCAAGGTCATATAGACTAAGACAGACAGACATGTACCCCTTACAATCATTCCATGCATCAAATATAGTTGACCTTATTGCTTATAGTATCTAAGAAGCAGACTTAAACAGGAAAACTTAACTCTGACCAATGAACCATGAATATGAGGTCAAGGTCAGATGAACCCTGCCAGACAGACATGTACACCTTACAATCATTCCATACACCAAACATAGTTGACCTATGGCTTATAGTATTAGAAAAACAGACCAAAACACAAAAAATTAACAATGACCAATGAACCATGAAAATGAGGTCAAGGACAAATGACACCTCCCAGACAGACATGTACAACTTACAATCATTCCATACACCAAATATAGTTGACCTATTGCTTATAGTATTAGAAAAACATACCAAAACACAAAAAATTAACACTGACCAATGAACCATGAAAATGAGGTCAAGGACAAATGACACCTCCCAGACAGACATGTACACCTTACAATCATTCCATACACCAAATATAGTTGACCTATTGCTTATAGTATTAGAAAAACAGACCAAAACACAAAAACTTAACATAGACCAATGAACCGTAAAAATGAGGTCAAGGTCAGATGAAACCTGCCAGACTGACATGTACCCCTTACAATCATTCCATACACCACATTTCCTTTCTCTATTGGTACTGTACACGTATACCTAACAACAAAATTATTTTCATTTACCTGTGTTTAAAGTTATTGCAAATGGATGGTATTTTTGTTCGAGCATATTGTTTTTCTTTAATTGTTTAACATTTCTTACCGATATAACATGTTACTTTTATTATTCTTCCCTTAGTTTATTTATTTTGTATCAAAATTATTTATTTTGTAAAAATATTTCCTTTCTCTATTGGTACTGTACACGTATACCTAACAACAAAATTATTTTCATTTACCTGTGTTTAAAGTTATTGCAAATGGATGGTATTTTTGTTCGTGCATATTGTTTTTCTTTAATTGTTTAACATTTCTTACCGATATAACATGTTACTTTTATTATTCTTCCCTTAGTTTATTTATTTTGTATTTACATTGTGTCATAGGTCAAATTTATTTGTTCAGTGTATGTTCAATGGTGTTGATATGTCCTTTGATTGAGTTAAGCTATTTCAGTTGATATTTTATAGTGTGTCTTTCTATGTTGTGATGTTACACTATTGTTTCAGAAAAAGGGTGAAGGTTTGGTACCATTAAAACGTTTAAACCCGCTGCATTTGTTTGCACCTGTCCTAAGTCAGGAATCTGATGTTCAGTAGTTGTCGTTTGTTGATGTGGTTCATAAGTGTTTCTCGTTTCTTGTTTTTTATATAGATTAGACCGTTGGTTTTCCCGTTTGAATGGTTTTACACTAGTAATTTTTTGGGGCCCTTTATAGCTTACTGTTCGGTGTGAGCCAAGGCTCCGTGTTGAAAACCGTACTGTGACCTATAATGGTTTACTTTTAAAAATTTTGACTTGGATGGAGAGTTGTCTCATTGGCACTCATACCACATCTGACCTACTGCTTATAGTATCTGAGAAACGGACCTTATCACGTAACTTTAACCTTTATCACTGATCCAGGAAATGAGGGTGAGGTCAGGTGAACCCTGTCTGACGGACATGTAGACGTTGCAAGGAACCCATATACCAAATATAGTTATCCTATTACTCATAATAAGTGAGAAATTCACATAACAAAAAAACTATAATTTTTTTTCAAGCAGTCGCTGAACCATGAAAATGAGGTCAAGGACAATGGACATAAGACTGACAGAAACTTCGTAACATAAGGTATCTGCATACAAAGTATGAAGCATCCAGGTCTTCTACCTTCTGAAATATAAAGCTTTATAGAAATAGTTTACGCCACCGCCGCTGCCACCTGATAGTAATACCTGTCTCACTCTGCGACTTTCGTCACAGGCAAGACAATAAAAACAAAACAACTCAACAAAACAAATGTCCTCATGATTTTTACCTTTCAAATAAATGTTTTACCACAAAGAAGCAATTTAACAATGTTTAAAAATACCAAGAAACAGATACTGTGAATAATTTTCATTTACACTTACTAGTTAAGCTTGAAATGACAAAAAAATCAATTTGAAGAGACTGCACCAGTATTTATGTGGTCAATAGATTACGCTTTGTATCTAATAAATTGTTGACGCAGTGATATATTTCGTCTTTATTCAATTTTGATAGTATGATGCAATTGTTTGAAATTAAAATTGTGCAAAATAATAAAAGTCAATGAACCATAACTGAAGGTGCAGGGACAAATAACCATCTTGGAAATGAGAAATGCCAATACTAATACAATTGCATACCAAATTTCACAAGTGTTTCCCTTCCTTAAAACTGACCTAAACACAAACTTTAACATGTAGACTATGCAAAAGTTTCAAAACCAAAAGACCATGACTGAGGGGGCAGGGACTAACAATATCCATGGAAATGAGATGTGCCAATGTCAATACAGCTGCATACTAAATATCATTGACCTACCACCAGTGGTGCCCCTTTAACTAACCTAATCACAAACTAGTAGATTGTTGACGCCGACGCTGACACTGCCAGAAAAATAATCATGTTTAAGTCTGGCGTTTTCTACTTTGTCCAGCCAGGACAAAACCTATTTGTATCATTGAATAGGTTCAAAGGGTGCTGCTCAGGAGAGTCTTGAAGTTGGATGTGCACATATTAGCTCATTTTGAAGACCAAATACATGTGAAGCTGGGAACACTGATGATAGTGCAATTACTTTTATGTGTAGTTGTTTCGTAATATTTCATGAAAATGTTTTCTACCCAACATTCTTTCTTATCCAATAGCAAGGACCACATTTCTCATGAAATAAATGGCAATTTATTACTTTGACAATCCAAATAAACATCTAGAATATTCAAACTATTTCTCATGCTTGCATGACCATCAAAAAAGTCTTCTTTTTTTTTAATATTTCACTTGTCAGAATAATTAAAAATTTGAAATGTTTCCCGCCTTGGCCTTTGATTCTGGTACTTTGACCATTAAATGATTACATTTAGAAACCTTACAAATATTTCACACATTCTCTTTTTTTCTTGAATAATACATTAACTACAGTGTAATGAGGTTTCTTGGCCTTGAATTGAAAATGAAGGACCAGTAAGTTGATGAAAGGACAACCCAGAACCTTTTACAAACAAAATTATAAATTAAAACCTCTACTATTGTATTAAGACAAACAAATTAAAAAAAAAGACAATTATTTCTGACATAAAATATTTATTTTGTATTTACAAAAGAACTATGGAAAATTGATACATCAACACATTTCTTTCCAAATGAAAGTTGTTATTTACACTGGTGAATTCTATCTAAGATATACATCTTTTTCATTAAATGTCAATACTTCAAAGCATAAAGCCTGACTAATAAAAAAAATACGAGTAAAAAAAGTAAGTTCTTTTGTCTAATAATCATACATGCATACATTTGAATTTTAAGGCTAAGTAAAGCTTTCTATTTCTTATCTTGTACAAAAGAGAAGGTTCAATAAGGCCCCAATATGACCCCTACTACTACCTATAATTACAAATTATTATTGAATGGCCTTTATTACAATGCATCATAGTTAAAACAATGAATAGATAGGAGAAATGCTGTTTTTTTTATCTATTAATTTATCGGCATTTTTTTCATGAAATAAAAATAAGTATAACTTTCATTTCCTACCAATTAAAACAGGCTAATTTCAATAGGTTTTTATGCATCATCTTCAAAAGCTTTTCAGCCTGAAATAATTTACTTCAAATTGGGACATAATAGGGCACTTACCACATCTACTCCTTTCAGAATAGAAATAGCAATTTCACCATTTTTAAAATAATCACTGAATTAATTTGTCAAAACACTCACTGAAGCAATTAAAATATTATTTACAAATATTTTGTTTTATATTTACATTTATACAATTGTGAACATTATATATATTGCACTGCTATACATAAACACTTAGTTTTCAAAATAATCATGATTTTTTTGTGTGTTAAAGTTAAAAACAGAATTCCATGCAACAGAGGCAAACTATAGTACATCAATGCAGATGATATTTTGCTTCATACAGACATCTGCTAAAACCCTCAATTCATAAGGAAGTCCAGACATAGAAGTGGTGTCAGTATGTCTTCCTTCCATGTTTAATTGGAATGTCTAATAACACCATAACATATCCAACAATAAGCCAAACTAAGTATCAGCTTCAAAGCTTTTAAAACTTTATATCCATTGGGCCAAAAATAAAATTTAAATTGTTTGATGTTGCCTACCTACCCGAAAAATTTTATGACACAAACTGTTTCCAATTTTTTTTTAAAAGATTTTTTCCTGCTTTAACGTCGTTTTCTTGTCTAAAACATGTAACAAAGAATTTTTTAAGGGTGGCCTTGCATTCAATCGATTCAGATTTTAAATTTAGAAATGCCTTTTCACCTTTGTGTCAAATTATACATTCATACCATTTCAACAACATTAGTTTCTAAAATATTGGCCAAGATAAAACGGTTTGAAATGATACATTACTAACATGTTCATTGATATATATATTCCATTTTGCTTTAAAAAATAAACTCATGAAGTAAAATTTGATAAAGTCACTACAGCTTTAACTCAAATCATTGTGACTTCTATATTGCAGAGCTGTCTTTACAAAAGGGCAGCAGTAGAATGATTTATTACTACAGATATTTCTAAAGTCACTCAAGAACAACACTTTGTGATCGTGACTGAAATTTTGCTGTATAGCAACTTAATAAGAGAGTGAAATATTATACATAGCTACAAGTTTCTGGGAATTAAACTTGACACAAAACATGCTGTAGTCATTTCATTAATAGCAACACAAATTTGGCAGCACAGTGCTCATTAGAAGATGGTTTATCTATCAAATGTTCCTATGAGGTTCATTACAGACAAAATATAAAAAATACAATTCAGTAATAAAAATCAGTTTTGAGGTCTTAAACCCGTGGTCGATGTGTGACAATCCTGACATTGGTGTTCCTATTAAATGTCTGTATGTGGTTGTTAATTGCCGCCAACATATAATCCTCCATAGCTGGTTGTGGATGTTGTGGTTTCTTGTATCTTCCCATATTTTGTGGCAAGGGAGTCTTTGGCGCAGGACGTCTTCTCTTCTCCAAGGCTGATAAGTAGTTGATCCACCAAAGTTCATCTTCTCTATTTAGTTTACCATTCTTTACCCATTTTGGTAGATCTGTTCTCATCAACAGAATGATACCACTAATTTTTTCCTTATTCGGTTATACCAACCATGAGGAATGTCAGCTTGATCTGTCAAAAAAAACATAAATAGATATAGATTTGAAATAAGTAACTAATGCTTCAATTCCAATTCTCATATAGTTCAAATAAAATTACATAGATGCCAACCCTTTTTTGGTGCAGGATAATAACAGAAAATCAAGTCTCAATATGATCACCACAATATCTAGTGGGGACTGTTCTGTTCAACACAAATAATTAACAGAACAAAAACAAGCAAAATATGGACTATAGCACGTTATGGTCTATGGTCGGGAAATAATTCCAATTACTGAAAATCGTAATTTTTGGCATCTATACATTTTACTGACAATTTACAAACTTGACAAGCTGCTCAAGGCAGTGTCACTGATCAAATGATCAAGTTGAACTCTTAATCTGTGTTTTTAAATGAACTTTAGAATTTCAGTACATTTTAAGCAATTGAATCAATTGTGATTTTTAGATTCTGTGACATCTGACCTACTATAAGGTCATACGACTAGCACTTTTGCTTTGTTATGTGAAACATTTTCTCTTTTGATGATATAATTTTATAGGAAATTTTGTGAAATTTTGTAATGACAAACATATACATGATATAGTGATAAAGTGTTTAAATTTGCAATAAACGAATATTGGAACTAAAAATGTTTTGCATGCTGTAATGTCTTAATTTAACAGTAACTGGAAGTAAGGATAACAAAAAATCATACATGTATGCAAAAGAACTTCTATAATAATATTCAAATACCAAATTTTGTTACCATGGTAAGTCCATCTATCAGTAAAAAAATGCAAAAGAATAAAATAAATAATTACCTTTTTTACAATTTCCATTTTCACCAATATTGCTAGGAACATTATCACAAACTTATTTTTGTTGTCATCAGTTTGAATATAAAGTGTAGGAGGTAAACCACCATTTTCCTAAAAGAAAAAAAGTGAAACAGCTATACATATTATATATTCATGATATCTTTACAATAAAAAGTTTTCCAATCCTTTAATACTGAACAAGACATATTACCTAGCATATAAAGTATGCCAAAGTTAAAGTAACACAGCTGAATTTTAAGAAAAGATGTATTTTCAACAATGTTAATTTATGGTGAAACTGCATGAATAAATTGTTTCATTTCACCTCTTATCATGAGATAGGCAATTTGTTCTCCACTTTTTCAGTGAATTTATCATATTTCTTCGAAAAAAAATAGATCAAAGACTAAAATGACCGGGTTGCACACATTGTTTCTTAAACAATGGAGAATGGTCTATGGGTATCTGGGTTGAAAACTGTAGGAGTTGATTACACAAAAACTTGTACCCTCTTTCATAAATTTTGCTGAAAAGTGACTAAGTTTCCAAGTCTGGAAAAATGAGAAAAAATTCCTCAAACAATTCCATAATAGCAGGTGCACAACTTTCACATATGTGCAATCTTCCTGTGAAGTTTCAGGGATCTGGGTTGAAAACTATAGGTGGAGTTGATTACACAAATTAGGTACCCACTTTTCCCCGCCTGCCTGCCTGCCCATCATCACCATACTATAATCCCGTTTCCCGGCCAAAAATTTTGCTTATATTTCCATAATATTTTACTTAATTTTTGGTATAAAGAAAACCATTAAATACCACAGAAAATAAAAATGCAATTGAAATTTATAGACTATATTATTAATAATGTTCATGCATTTAGATATATATATAATTCAGAAATGTGAATGTGAAAATAATCCTCCATCAAATGAGATTTACATAGTGTTCAAGTGCAAAAGTAAACAAAATAGACTTTCAGAATTGTTTTTTAAAACTATCAGGGTCAGCAAGAGATTGACACAAGCATGCTGTTGGTTTTCTTTTTTGAATTTGTTTTCCATTTTGTCATCACATGGCATTTTAGCTAAGTATAGGGTATGGGTTTTGCTCACTGCAGAAGGCCATACTTTGACCTGCAATAGTCAACATCATTGTCCGTTAGTCTTTATGCATAATTGTTTCATTGGCAATCATACCTATCCTTATTTTTATATGAAATATATAGCAACATTACACCCACCACATCTGTCAATGACTTTTAAGTATTGATTTTGAGAAAAGCCTACAAAGCAGGGTTAAGAACAATACTATAATTGTATTCATAAAAGAAAAGCAATTATAGGCCTATCCTCTTATGATGTTTATCATAGTCATGAAAATGAAGCCACCAAAATTTCATACTGATTTCCATACTTGTTGCAAACTTGGCACCACACAGTCCAATAATGAAAAGTTCATACAAGTTTATAACTGTTAGTGATATCGATGTATCTAACTTTAAGGGTTTTAAAGCAACCTTGTCAAATTATTATTTCCAATTTAATATAATATGCTAGATTGGACTCATCTGTTATTTTTCATGACTTTATCATGTGAACTCTTTGGATAGTTGTCTCATTGGCAATCATACCACATCTCTTATTTTTTATATTGTAGATGGTTCTTTGATGTTTAAAATTAATGGACTAAAAGTGGCTTCCATACACTTTGACTTTCTTGTAGATACATAAATTGTAAAGTTAATAAAAATGTGTTTTTCTCCTGCATGTGAACTTTAGTCAATTGTTTCACTTTGAACTTGATAATTAATACTTACTTTTGTTACATCGCCTAACACAGACATCAAACAATTCAAGGTGATATTACAATCAGAGGAAAACTGATCTTTCCATGTAAATGTGTATGCCTTATTTAATCCGTGACATAAAACACCTGTGACATGGTGGTGCATTTTTTCAAGTGTTGTTTCATTCTGAAAAAAAATTTGTTGAAAAACATGTGCTCATAACTTAAACCAGAATGCACTCACAATTCAAAATATTGGCAAACAGGAAGTAGTCATCTGACATATCTGAAAGGTGCACACTTAACAACTCATCTCTGTTGAGCTGCTGACCAAATAAAAAGTCATTGTGTTCAGTAGTTTCTGAGAAAAATGTGACAAAAAAGGTTAAGTTCATTCAAATATTGAAAAATTCAAAGTATTAGTAAACAGGAAGTAGGTATCTGACAGATCTTCAGATGCTTCACATATCACAAATCATCACTGTCAAGCTGCTGACCAAATATGAAGTCATTCTGTTTAGTAGTTTCTAGAAAAGTTTAACGAAATATTTGTTGTACAAACAGATAGACAAGGTGATACCAATATAGCCCCCCCTTCTAGAATGGTATAATATTTGTCTCATACAAAATGCCTAAAAGAAAATAAATACTGCTAGAAGTTTTTTTCCTGTCAGAATGTTTATTTTAGCTACACATCCAGTTAGTTCATATGATTGCTGCTTCGCCTTAAGTTAATCAATCATTTAATAACAAGTAAATATAGTACTAAATAAAATGTCAACACAGAGATAGGTTTCCCATGTGTGACCTTATCACAAATTCTAACATTTGCCTGACATTCGTAGCAAAATTAAAAGAGACCATTCGAATGATATACCAAATATTTGTAAAAGTGATTTTATAAAGTACAAATATGATTAATCTAACACTGTCAACCCGTTTTCAATATTGAAATTGATTATTGCAGTGAAATATCATGTTCTTTTCAGAAATATACATAAAAGTAACTACCATGAAATGTATTATGTAAGAAGTATGTAGTGATGTATCATCCCAGTGGTCAGACCAAATAACCTAAATCTAGTTGTATAGACATAATGGACTTTGCAATTTTATACACACTTCCAAAATAAACTCACCTTAAAATGTAACATAAATCTTGGCAGATTTGTTTTGGACTGATCCATATTGTCACTGATAACAGATGTATACATGCTTGGATGTTCTTTGGATTTCTTGATGTGTTTAAAATATTTTTCTCTGCAGAGACTGAAAAAAAAATCAAAATATATACAATATACCCACAAATGGCAGAATTTCACTGATGCACCACTATCAATACACCCCAAAACTCAAACGGGTTTTAAAGTTAGAGAAAAAAAATGTATTTAAAAAAAATAAATACGCACATGGATGCACGACTAAGTTGCGCTAATTCTATGACCATGACTTCCTTATACCCAACACACCTTCTAGAAGTGGTGATTAATCATGCCAGGTTTCATTACCCAACATCAAGGTGTAGTGATGTTAGGAAGCGTAAACTATCTTTATACCTATGCATGGGGGTGACTAAACTAAAGAGCCTGTGTCGCTCACCTAGGTCTATGTGCATCTTCAACAATGGACATTCTCCAACATTGTAGACTAAAATAGAATTTATGACAATAATCTCTTTTTTGTTGATATTGTATTGCTGATCATTTTTCTGTTGATAGTTTCTCTCCATCTTCTCTAGTTTTTGCCCAAAACACAAAAAAAGGGTAAAAAAACAGTAATTTAAGGGCAATTACTCATATAAAGTGTCTACTAAAGATTTCAGCAAAATTTAACTTGTTTGTAGATCTTGCCTTGCTAATCATTTTTGCTTTTTAAAGTGTATCTATCTTTTATAGTTTTCAAGATAATAGGCAAAAACACTAAAAATTGGTAAATATCGCCATTTAAGACCAATAACTCCAATAAAGAGTCAACTGACGGTTTTGATGTAAATGGACAGAAGGTAGATCACAACATTCTGAACATTTCTGCCCTGTCAGATTTATCTCTATTAATAGCAGTTTTCAAGATAATAGACAAAACTTGCATTTTACCCCTATGTTCTATTTTTAGCCCTGTCAGCCATTTTGGTTGGCAGGCATGGTCATTGACCACCTTTTTTATACTAAATACCCCAATGATGATTGTGGCCAAGTTTGGTTAAATTTGGCCCAGTACTTTCAGAGGAGAACATTTTAATGAAAAACGACGGACGACAAGTGATGAGAAAAGCTCACTTTGCCCTTTGGGTCAGGTGAGCTAAAAATGGGGATGTATCTGCATTAAACATGAAAAATACAAGAAATTCATATTCAAGTGTGGAAAGAATTCTTACTATTGAAGAAGCATATGTGCTCTAGATCTTCTCTTGTCCTTCAGCACCCCAAATCAATCTTTGTCAGTTTTTCGCTGATGGTCTCTTTAAAGATTACACACTCGTTACATTTGCTGAGCTTCTGATACTACAAATAAAAAATTCGTAAGAGGTTCTGCGGAACCCTGTGTCTCGCCTGCTATTGCTGCTGTCAGTGTAAAAGTGTAATGTTGACTTAAAAAGTGAGTCCATTTATCAGTAAAATACAGAATTTAAAAAAAAAAATCAAACTTTTTCTTTGGATGCTTTTTTCATGGTCTTGAAGATTAGCTTCTGTCCAAGTTACATAACAATCTATGAAGGTTTACAAATTTATCATGTCAAAAAAGTTGAATCCCAAACTGTCTGTAAATGTTAACTGTAAAAAACTAAGTCCATCTATCAGAAAAATACTGAAAATGAAAAAAATATATTTTCAAAAGTTTGCTTCAGACATTCTCTTAATCATAAAAAAGCTTCTGCCAAAGTTTCATAAAATTCTATGAAGGTTTGATAAAGTAATTGATGTGTAACAAACTTTAACCCCAGTCTGTATCTATTTGTTAAATGTAAAAATAACTAAGTCTATTTATAAGTAAAATACACAAGTCCATTATCAGTAAAATACAGAAAAATGAAAATAAATATTTTCAAAATTTTGCTCTGGATACTGTATTTTGGTCATAAACAAGCTTCTGTCCCAATTTCCTAAAATTCCATGAAGGTTTGACAAAGTTATTGATGACTGAAAAACTTTAACCTCAGACTAAATCTGAATGTTAACTGTAAAAAAAACTAAGTCCATTTATCAGTAAAATACGGAAAAATGAAAATAAATATTTTCAAAATTTTGCCCTGGATACTGTCTTTTGGTCATAAACAAGTTTCTGTCCAAATTTCCTAATATTCCATGAAGGTTTGACAAAATTATTGATGACTGAAAAACTTTAACCTCAGACTAAATCTGAATGTTAACTGTAAAAAAAAAACTAAGTCCATTTATCAGTAAAATACGGAAAAATGAAAATAAATATTTTTAAAATTTTGCTCTGGATACTGTATTTTGGTCATAAACAAGCTTCTGTCCGAATTTCCTAAAATTCCATGACAAAGTTATTGATGTCTAAAAAAACTTTAACCACAGACTGAACCTAAATATTGACGCCGCCGACGAAGGAATCTAGGATCGCTATGTCTCGCTTTCGCGACATAAATGTCGCAGGCTCAACAAAAAGGACATCTATTTAATTCTATGTACAATTATTAATTTATGCATGAATGGACATTTTTTTTATATGACGGAAGTGTTAACTATCTGCCATAAAGCAGGAGGTATGATATAAATAGCCTTTATCAGGCCAATGAAATTTCAAAAAAAGTTAAGTTATTCAAGACTTTCAACATTAAGTTCATTTTTTTTTATAAATAAAAAGGTTGAAATATAGTAATTATTCTAATTTTTGAAGGCCTAAGGTGACCTTTAGTTGCTTAAATCCATGTCATTTGGACTCTATAGGATAGTTGTCTCATTGGCAATCATACCACATTACTTATTTTATACTTGAGTGCAGAAAGGAAATTTTTTTTCATAAACATGTTGACATTAACATATTTGACCATTTAACACATAGTTTTTGGACAAAATTGATGTCTGTCATGACTTTACCCAAAAATATATTTTATACACATTAACATCTTTGTAAAATACATTTGATAGCATATGTTTTTAGGTAAAGCATTGGCATAATTACTGTTGAGATGTGTCAGACCTTGATGATTTCCTATTTTTCAGATATGATTTAGACATCTGCATATTTTGTTATCAAATTTTTACTGATTATACCTTGAAATGAATTTCAATGAATTTAAGAGCCATTATTGACCCTTCATCATGTTCATAAACCAACACCTTTGTTCTGAATATTATTCCATACAAACCTTTGGAATTTTAACATGAGGAAACTCTTCACTCCACATTCCATAGAACCTTGGGTAAGACAAATAGGGGATTCTAAATTCTCACAGGAAGATTTATAATCCGTCCAAACTTGCAGAAGAGAGAGACATGATGGAAAATGTATTTCTAGTATGTCAGGCTGATCATCACCATATCTCTTGCATAGACCAGACACAAAACTCTTTGCTTCAAGGTACTGGCGACTCTTGTATTGTTGGCTACATCTTTTATCAGAACTGTCTAAATCTTCGTTAGTAGACAAACATTTCTTTTTCATGTAGTAATACCTGAATGTTATAAATGTAAAAAATATTACAGGGCTTATACCACTCCTAATTCATGTGTTTTTTTCTTCGGTTATTTGGGATCCATTTGACCAATCCTTTTATTGAAATTTTGTCTTTTGTCATAACAAACATTTTTCATTTTGTTTTAACTGTGGAAATTGAACACCGTTCAAGTAAATTGTTAAAAAAAAACCTCCAGACTGTACCTTAACTTTTACTTAAAAATGCAAAAAGACCAAAAGACAAACAACAGTATACAAAACACAACATAGAAAACTAAAGACTGAGCAACACGAACCCCATCAAAAACCGGGGGGTGATCTCAGGTGCTCCAGAAGGGTAAGCAGATCCTGCTCCACATGTGGCACCCTTGGTATAAATTACATGAGTGTTTGACAAAAGTTATTTATGTCTAAAAAATGGAGCCAAAGACTGAGCATACTAGGGGGAGGGTTTAGCCAGCTCGAATATGCTTAACCCTGCCACATTCTTTATGTGCCTGTCCCAAGTCAGGACCCTGTAAATCAATGGTTGTTGATTGCTGTCTGTCATATTTTGTTTTTGTTTATTGCTTTAGCATAAATTAGGCTGTTGGATTTCTTGTTTGAATTGATTCACATTCTGTGAGCTTTTTTGCTTACTATACAAAATGGGTTTTTCTTTGTTAAAGGCCTTACAGTGACATGTAGTTGTTTGCATCCTCGTCATGGATAGTTGTTTCATTGGCAATTATACCACATCTCCTTTTTAAATACAAATGTTGTATATATTAAAAATTAACCAGGCAAACTACAACAGAATGTTGAATCGCTACTTTTGATGTTGGGTTGCTGTCTTATGGATGTGTAGCCTATTAACTATTTTATTCATACTAATATGGTATTATACCTCCTTCTTTTTATGCCATACACAATCCTTCATGCATATTCACATACTCTCCTACCAGTCAGCACAAAAGTCAACTGTTTGTCTTCTAAACTGGCATCATTGCACCTGTGTACAAAAATAAAAAACACTTGGAAAAATGTAAATAGATCTCAAGAACACATGTTTTCATCTGATCTGAAAGAAATGAGTAAAATTTATAAAGGATATCCCTACATTATTTGTATGTATCATGAGACATTTTATTTTTCAGAAAATAAACACCATAGTTTGTTCTTGTGTTGTGTCGTTGCACCATTGTCCCAGGTTAGGGGAGGGTTGGCGCCTTCAAACATGTTTAACCCAGCCACATTATGTATGTGCCTGTCCCAAGTCAGGAGCCTGTAATTCAGTGGTTGTCGTTTGTTGCTGTATATCATATTTGTTTTTCGTTTATTGTTTTGTACATAAATCAGGCCATTAGTTATCCCGTATGAATTGTTTTACATTTTTCATTTCGGGGTCTTTTATAGCTTACTATGCGGTATGGGTTTTGCTCATTGTTGAAGGCCGTACGGTGACCTATAGTTGTTAAATTCTACGTCATGTGGTCTCTGGTAGAGAGTTGTCTCATTGGCAATCATACCACATCTTTTTATTTTTCTACCAGATGTCTGCTATCTTTGTTGCAGACAAAACAAAAAAAATATCTAAATAAAACTTACTTTAAATTAAGTTCTATTAGACTTCTTAATAAGTTAAGGTAGCTATAAGCAGAAGGCAGCATGTACACTCAGTATATCAGTATGTGAAAGTACATGTACTTGCCAGTTATTGGTTTGGTGGTTTAATATGGTTTTCTCAACCAAATTATAGCATGTTATATAGCATTATGAAATTGTATAAATCCAAGTATTGTTGCATATCAAACAATCAAATAAATTCTATTCATATATATATATATTGAGTATACCTTATGTTTCACTCAATGAAATCTGACTGTTCCTCATGGGTCTTTTTATACAACATAGCTTGACAGGTCTGTATTGTCTGAATGTTACTGGTACTTAAACATTTTTTCTCACAAGGCTGTTTATAACATTGAAGTCAGTCTCCTTGTCTTTTAATACCTTTGATGTTTTTTCATGTTTCCTGGCTAAAATTAAAAAGAATAAAAGATAAAGTTGTTTGGAGAAATATCAGAGCCTTGCAATTCTAAAAAAATACTTGCCAGTCTATTCTATCTAAAAACCATGACCAAGGTTTGGGGAACAGACTTTTTTTAAATATCGCCTGGTCTTAAATGGAAAGACATGATTCGAAGTCTCATTGATACATATGCCAAATCTTTTATTCAGTGACAATATAACAAACTTTCCTTTTTTGAGAAAAAAGAAAACTTGAAAAATTATAAATTTACTCAGATAACTCTAATTTCAACATTAGTGAACAGTAGATAGTATTGACGTAAAGTCAGATAAGTCTTTTTCAACATAAGTGTATATGTTGGATAAATATAAATTTTTAATGGGTTTGGCGTAATCATGTGTCTCGCCTGCTATTGCTGCTGTTGATGTTAAAGTGTGAGGTTGCCAACAACCAAACTTGTCCATTTATCAGTTATATCTGAATTTTCTTTTGTAAATCTAATGTTTTTTTTCAGATGCTATTTCTTAATCATGGAGATACTTGTCTAAGTTTCGTAACATTCCATGAAGGATAAACAAAGTTATTGATGTCATAAAAATTTAACCCAAGACTTTAAGTCCATTTGTAAATTTCTATTATTCAGTTTATCATGTTTATTAGGGAAAATGAAAAAAATAATTTCAAAATATTGTTCTTGATACTGTCTTTTGATCATAAGAAGCATCTGTCAAAGTTTCGTAAAATCTTATAATGGTTATTGGTGTTTGAAAAACTTTAATCTTAGACTGTATATCAATGTTAGATGCAGAAAAAATATGTCCATTTATCAATAAAACATGGAAAATGAGAATAAATACTTTTCAAATTTTCCTCTGAATACTGTTAAGCTTCTGTCCAAGTTTCATGCCTTTAACATATTTTAATTAATTCTTTGTTCTCACCTATTTTGTGCTTTGCTTTTCTAACATCAATGTAGTCATCTTCTGTGTCACTGTCTACAAAACAACAATAATTATGTCATGCGAGTAAAATAAAATTATTCATGTTCACTCCTCTTATTCTATAGTAGGGGTCCGAAGAACTAGAAATTAATTTGGTGTGGCCTTTTAACATCTTGTTTCAAAAATATTTCATCTTATATGTTACAAATGTGGACACAGACTTGTGTTGTCTGATGGCGAATTTTGATAATGACTTGTGCAGGGGTGGATTCTTGTGGGTACCAGCAGGCGCATTTGCACTCCAAAATCTAAAATTCTGTTGTGTTGTCTGGTGGGCGAATGTGGACACTGTTTCACATTGAAATAGTAATACTGCAGACACATCAGGAAGTCACAAAACATTAACAATGAAGGACAACTCTCAGGAGAAACACTTGAAAATTACTATGACTGATGTGGTTCTACAAATATGTTGCATATTTGATTTTGTCATGCCTAGACTCCCAAGACCAAACTGAAATTTAAAAGATTTAAATAAAAATAAAATTTGATCGAAACTTTGAAATATGAATTTAATGCAAGATAAAAAGGGTCAATACTTCAGAATTTCAGTGAAAAAGTTTGATAATGATAATAAAAATGCAATGAATAAATTTAGCATCTGTTTAGCCTTGTGAGTTTCATCTAATTTACATTGTTAAAAATGTAATCATTTGTCATGGAACGCATTAGTTGGCTATGCATTTGGTATTTGTTTTCATCATGCCTGGACTCCTAAGGCCAAACTTAAATTTAAAGGATTTAAGTAAAAATAAAAGCTGATCAAATCTTTTTAAATTTTATTTTAATGCAAGATATAATAAAATGCTCCGCAGGGCGCAGCTTGATACGACCGCAGAGGTCGAACCCTGAACAGTTGGGGCAAGTATGGACACAACATTCAAGCTTGATACAGCTTTGCATTTGGATTGTGATTAAATATTTGACACAGCATAGGTTTCTGACACAGAATGAATGTGGTCTAAGAACTTAATAATTTTTAATTGAACATTCACCTATTATGGTCCAATATCCAAAATCTAAATACATGGTTAGATTCAGCATATCAAAGAACCCCAAGAATTCAATTTTTGATGAAATCAAACAAAGTTTAATTTTGGACCCTTTTGACCTCAATGTGGACAAAGTTGATAACGGGACCCAAAAATCAAAAATCTAAATACATGGTTAGATTCAGCATATCAAAGAACCCCATATATTTAATTTTTGTTGAAATCAAACAAAGTTTAATTTTGGACCCCGATTTGGACCAACTTGAAAACTGGGCCCATAATCAAAAATCTAAATACATGTTTAGATTCAGCATATCAAAGAACCCTAAGAATTCAATTTTTGTTAAAATCAAACTAAGTTTAATTTTGGACCCTTTGGACCTTAATGTAGACCAATTTGAAAACGGAACCAAAAATTAAGAATCTAAATACACGGTTAGATTCGGCATATCAAAGAACCCCAATAATTCAATTTTTGATGAAATCAAACAAAGTTTAATTTTGGACCCTTGGGACCTCAATGTGGACCAATTTAAAAACGGGGCCCAAAATCCAAAAACTAAATACACGGTTAGATTCAGCATATTAAAGAACCCAAAGAATTCAAGAATAAAACCCCATTGAAATTGGTCAAGAAATAAGCAATTTATAGGAAGTATCTTCTTTTGCACAATACTGTGCAATTGAATATTTCTTGCTATTGCGCAATACTGTACAATTGACAATTTCTTGCTATTGCGCAATATTGTGCTATTGGATATTTCTTGCTATTGTGCAATACTGTGCAATTGAAGATTTCTTGCTATTGCGCAATACAGTGCAATTGAAGATTTCTTGCTATTGTGCAATACTGTGCAATTAAAAATTTCTTGCTATTGCACAATCAGGGCTCACGCTACCAGGCGACTAGGGCGAAGATGTCGCTTTCCCGTCCGTCACTTCGCTTTGCCCGACCTCAAAAGCGAAAACAAGTCGCCCTGTTGTTTACGATACTCGCTTTCAGTCGCTTTCGTCATCGGACATTTTCAATTTTTACCAAGTTGATAAACCATCAATTTTTTATTAATTATTAAAGAAATTCAAAAATAAACGATTCATTTTCTTAAGAAAAGAGGTTTAGGCATTGACTTTACAGTGTGTAGCAGGTTATTTAATAAAAAGACAACTTTTTATCACTGCATGCACTTCTGGTGCTTGTTACTGAGAGAGCGTACATCAATCTAACTTTCGGCGGCAAAATATGTTTGTGACTTCATTTGAAAGTGATAAAAGTTGCCTTCAGTAAATGTTTAATCCATTTATTGCATTAAAAACGTCATATTCCTTTCCAAATAGCTTGTCAAACATCGTTTATTTTTGTAAATTTTCTTCGTCCGCCATTAACCATTTACTAAGTACGGATCGGAACCGGACCAGCTATGACCGAAATCCGTATTTTTACAATAATAACTACGGACGCATGAATGGAACAGCTGACAGAGGAATATTGATCACAAAAGGAAAAATTACGCATTCCACACGCATTAACAGACTTTTGGTTAGATCTAATTGATTAATGTATATAATTCCATATGATTTATATGGATTGTTTCAAAACATTGATTAAAATTGCTTAGCTACTAATATCAATATATTATGGCCCAGCTTAACTTTGTATATCTTTGGATGAGAAACACTGAATTTCATAAACATGATAAATAAGATAGTTTTTAATTGAATTGTAATTCATATATAATAATTTCTTTACCTTTTTGACATAAAAAAAAATCTTTTTAGTGCTAGATATTTAGTTGGTAGTTTCTCACAAGAACCTAAACTTAAACAACTTTGAATTTAATTGTATACTCAGATATGAATTGAACAATATAAAAAGAACATTATTTACATATGACCCTTTATACTATAGTAAAATCAAAACATTGTAGCGCAGCGCGCGAAGGAGCACTTCTCTTTCAAATCTCACCACTTCTCCCTATCAGTTTCAAAAAGAGAAGTCACTTCTCCCTATGATTCTGAAGTAGTGTGAGCCCTGACAATACTTATTATATAAAAATTTACACATCCTGTTTGGTGTGTATCTCCTACCATATCATTATTATTTGCTTTTAAATATAAATCAGAAATAACCAACTTAAAATGGAAAATTTTAAAAGAAAAAAAAAAGGAAAAAAAGAAAAAAAAGGAAAAAAAAAAAAATCCCCCCCCCAAATTTTTTGAACCCCCTTATGATTCATCACCCCCAAACTCAATCCCAGCCTTCCCTTTGTGGTATGGTACCTTGCAGTACAATTTCAGAGAGATCCATATGCTTGAACACAAGTTATTGTCTGGAAAAACTAGAAAAATGTGTTTTTTTGGCCCCTTTTTGGCCCCAAATTCCTAAACGTTTAGGGCAATTACCCCCAAACTCAAACCAAGCTTTCCCTTTGTAATATGGAACCTTGTCGTACAATTTCAGAAAGATCCATACACTTACACACAAGTTATTGTCCTGAAACTAGAAAAATGCTTGTTTTTTGCCCCTTTTTGGCCCCTAATTCCTAAAATATTGAGGCAATTACCCCCATCATCAATCCCAGCCTTCCCTTTGTGGTATGGTACCTTGCAGTACAATTTCAGAGAGATCCATACACTTGAACACAAGTTATTGTCTGGAAACTAGAAAAATGCTTATTTTTGGCCCTTTTTTGGCCCCCAATTCCTAAACGTTTCGGCAAATACCCCCAAACACAATTCCGGCTTTCCCTTTGTGATATGGAACCTTGTAGTACAATTTCAGAAAGATCCATACACTTACACACAAGTTATTGTCATGAAACCAGAAAAATGCTTGTTTTTTGCCCCTTTTTTGGCCCCTAATTCCTAAAATTTTGAGGCAATTACCCCCAAAATCAATCCCAGCATTCCTTTTGTGATATGGAACCTTGTGGTACAATGTCAGAGAGATCCATACACTAACACACAAGTTATGTCTGGAAGTTACAAAAATGCTTATTTTTGGCCCCTAATTCCTTTACTGTTGGTACCATAACCCCCAAAATCAATCCCAACCTTCCTTTTGTGGTATTGAACCTTGTGGTAAAATTTCATAGAGATCCATTCACTTAAACTAAAGTTAGAGTGCGAAAACCAATGTGTCTTCAGACGACGCCGGACGACGACGACGCCAACGTCGTACCAATATACGACCACAAAAAATTTTTTGCGGTCGTATAAAAAGCAATACTTTAATACATCAGAATATTAGAGAAAATTTTTGGTAATCATATATATGATACCAAAAGTGCAATAAACAGATTTAGCGTCTGTTTGGCCTTGGGAGTTTTGTCCCTTTTACACTGGTTAAAATGTTATTATATTTGATGGGACTCATCAGTTGTTTCCCTACAACCCATACATAGTAAGTGCACCCCCCTCTTTTTAACCTCTATAAAAATCTTTGAAGGAAAAAAGGCAATCATACCGCAATTCCTTATTTTTATATTAGTACTTTGTGGATCATGCATATAAAAGTTACTATTTCTTTCTGACCGATGGCTTTTTTCTCCTTTTTTTTTTGTAATGAAAAAATAATCTGATTCCCAACATCGAAGAAAAAAATATTTTGATAGGGGAGAACGGAAAAAAAATTCTGTTTCATACTCAGAGTATTTGTCATTAAATTTTCAAAATGTTTAGTTCTTTAAAAAAATTCTCACTTTGTATGAAAAAAACCCAAATAATTTGATGCTTGCATGGTTTCATAATAAATTTTCAAAATGGAAAAAAAACCATATTAAACCCTTCCCCAAAGTAAAATGGTCCTTAATTTTGTTGTGTTGTATATATACATGTATTGGTATAATGATACATGTATATGATTGATCGATTGTTGTTTGCTTTATGTCCAGTGGAAAATACCTCATGCATGCTCAGGGAGAGAACAAATTAGCAATAAATACAATAGGAAGATTCTGTGCAAGGTAGGCCTACCAGGAAAGGAGGGGTGGATTTGGACTGCCACTGGAAATTAGCGATCAATGTTTGAAATGGGACAGAAATTTAGCCTTGCAACTGGCAACCTACAGAACCTCAAACAGTTGTTGCAATGATTCTTTAATATGTAGAGTTTGTTGCACTCTCTCTGCACGAAGCATCAGATTTAACATCCCCTTTCTGACCGCACGTTCCTGATATATGAATTCAAAAACCAAATATCACTTGTATTTACTAATAAAAATGTATTAATTTAAAAAGAGGGCAAATGAACCCAGGGTTAACAGACTCTGTGGGCGAATGGTTGTAGGGCAAAAATGTTATGTTTGGCGAACAATCCCCATTCCATGGTTATAGGTTATTTGTAATGTTTCTACTTATGCAACAATGTGGAATTAAATCTGCACAGAAAAATTATGGGATTATTTTCAAGGAAAAGAAATATTTACAAAATTGGTTTTGATTTTTGATGGAAGGTGGCCATGGGAAAAGGGATAAACTTATAAGAACTGGTCAGTTGATGACAGAACTGTGAATCTGTGTGGTTAGCCTATATGTTGAAAAGGGGGGGAGGGGGGGGGGGTTATACTTGAAAGGGTAATCATAAATCGAATTTAGAAGATAAGGTCACAAACCAAAAAGTGAGGACCAGCTGTGATTACAGGGTACATGATTTACTTTGCGCCTGTCCAAAGTCAGGAGCCTGTAATTCAGTTATTACTATCAAATCTATCAACTCAAGACGACGATTACATAATAATGTTTTGCTTGCAAGGGAGGTAATTTGTGACACTAGATTCTGATCTCAAATCGATCGATAACCAGCTTTCAGTCTATTTATAGAAATATATGTGTATATCACTTCAGAATTGTAAGGAAAATATTTGCTCACCAAGACGTTCACACATGACGTTAGTGTTCAAGTTGTTAAAATTAACTTGTGAATGGGTGACCCATTTTTGAATTATAGTCATTTTGTACCCTAATCATTTTGTTCCCTCAATTTCGTACCTTGTCAAAAACCATTTCGTACCCTAATCATTTTGTACCCTCAGTTTCATACCTTGTCAAAAACCATTTCGTACCCTGACCATTTCGTACCTTTTATTTATTTAATCAAAACTATTAAAGTTTCCATGTGCTTAATTAAACCAATCACATGTCTTAATTTAGTCTATATTAGGTACGAAATTAGCTACCAATTATTCCCAGCATGCATTGTCACTTCTAACCGCGAAGAGCCAATAAATATTTTTTTTGATATTAGAGTATGTTATAAAAATAAATTGGTTTTTTCTAATAGAATAGACCGCCTCGGTGGTGTAACGGTTAGCGTGCTCGCCTCGAGTGCGGGAGGTCGTAGGTTCGAAATGCGGCCGGGTCAAACCAAAGACTTGAAAATTGGTATTTGCTGCTTCTCCGCTAAGCACGCAGCATTAAGGAGTAAGAGCAAAGACTGGTCGGCCCGGAGTCAGAATAATGTGTCCGGGTAGGGTGACATGTCTTCCTGCGAACTGTTACCTTGTGAGCTAGCACGTAAAAAATCCGGCTCAGCGTGTCGGTCTAGTACAAAGCAGGGTTAGTATTCAATTCTCATTATCATGCTCTCGTCCTGAATATGCATCTGACCTGCCACTGGACGTTAAGCAACCATCCATCCATCCATCTAATAGAATAAAGCAGAAAAAGTGTATTTGTCACAAAAAAAAATAATATGTCCCACCCACTAAAGCATTCCCCCACTTAAGATAATGATTGTCAACTATATTTATTGACAAATTGGCACCAAAGTAACAACATTTGTTGAGGACCTCATAGGAAGGATCTCTACTAAGTTTGGTCAAATAATGACAAATTCTGATTAGTAATTCTCAAACAGAAAACAAGAGTGCACATGCTGAAATGTCTCGCCTGCTTTATATGATTTATTCTATGTTGTAAGTCCTAAAGATAAAGTTTTACAACAAGTATAACATAAACTTAACATTATCAATGATCCATTAAAATAAGGTAAAGGTTAAGGTCAGATAAACCAAGCTAAACAGACATGTACACCTTACAATCATTACATGTCAGTGATATTGTTTGCCTCAGATTACAGCCGAAATTCGGCCTTTTCCCCTATAGAAAATTCCCAATTACTAAAAAAATGGCTTAAAATTCCTCCCAAAAAGTTTTACATTTTCCCCAAACAGTGATGGCATTGGTAGTAATGTTTGTAAATATCGTACTCATGTTATTATTTTGATATTAGAAAGCACTTTTGAGATCCGGTTTTTTGATCAGAATCATCATGGTGTTTGCAACACATGTGGTTTTCAATGCATTAAGTACCATCATTGCTTCTGTTTCTTTCCCGAAAAGTACCTTTCAGGTTGAAAATGTCTGACAACCAAAATATACATGAAAACAACAGTGCAAAAAAGACAGCAAAGGTCAGCAAAAAATCGGAGATGTGTTTAGAATAAAATTTCCAAATTTCCCAATTTCCATAAAAATATGCATTTTTCCCAATAAAAAACGGTAGAGGTAGTTTTGAAAAAAGACAACAATATCACTGCATGTATACACCAAATATAGTTAACCTATTGCTTATAGTATACAAGAAACATACCAAACCAAAACTTAATATTAATCAATGAACCATGAAAATGAGGTTAAGGTCAGATGAACCCTGCCAGACAAACACGTACATCTTGCAATCATCCCATATATCACTTATAGTTGGCCTTATTGCTAAATTATAGTAACTGAGAAACAGACATAACCAGGAAAACTTAACATTGACCAATGAACCATGAAAATGAGGTCAAGGTCAGATGAACTCTGCCAGACAGACATGAACACCTTATAATCATTCCATACACCAACTATAGTTGACCTATTACTTATAGCATTAGAAAAAAAAAGACCAAAACACAAAATTTTAGCATTGACCAATGAACCGTGAAAATGAGGTCAAGGTCAGATAAAACCTGCAAGACTGACATGTACACCTTACAATCATTCCATACACCAAATATTGTTGACCTAATGCTTACCGCATCTAAGAAACGGACCTAAATCATCATGATCATGTAACTTTAACCTTGATCACTGATCCATAAAATGAGGTTGAGGTCAGGTTAACCCTGTCTGACAGACATGTAGACCTTGTCAGGAACCTATATACCAAATATAGTTATCATTTTACTCATAATCATGATAATACATTTGTAAGTAAGAAATTCATGTAACAAAAAAAACTACTTTTTTTTCAAGCAGTCGCTGAACCATGAAAATCAGTTCAAGGACAATGGACATATGACCGACGGAATATTTGTAATATAAGGCATCTATATACAAAGTATGAAGCCTCCAGGTCTACTTACCTCCGAAATATAAAAGCCTAATACAAATAGTTTTAGCCGCTGCCACTGCTACTGGATTGAAATCCCAATGTCTCGCATACCGAGACTTTTTGTTGCAGGCGAGACAAAAATGTCATTCCCAATAGGATTTCAGGGTAACATGGTAAACTTTGACCTTAGTTGATGGCTATATGTATTTACAATCTTCAAACAACTACTAAAGTAACAACACTTATTAACTTGATTAAGACATCTCAATGGGAACATATCTACCAAATTTCAGTTCAATCCAGCATGGGTTCTCAAGAAGATCTTAGAAAATCGGCCAATAAGAAAATTCAATTAGCATGATTAGTCCTGGCAGCCATGCTTTTTGACGAAACAGCACCAAAGTCACACAAATTGGAAGGGACCTCATGGGGATAATCTCTACCAAGTTTGGTCAAATTCTGTTAATTAGTTCTCTAACAAGAAGGAGTCGAAAACCCTAAAGGCCTGCAAGAGGATAACACTAGAAATTGTGTATACAATATTCATATATTACATGGATAGAAGACACAATGATCTGTACACAAATGGGCAAGACTACAATAGCAACAAGGCAAAAACAGCAACTTCCATAATCACCATGATATACCTATTTGACTGTCCGCCGTCTGGTCTGATCTGTATTCCAATCCACCATGTCCATCGATATCTTTCTTCCTTTTCCTCAACCTACTTATACGATATAATAAGTATCATGCTAAAATCCAAATTCTAATACATGTACGACATTCTTCAAAGTTAACACTTTGTCTTTTTATGAACAAAACAGCATTTAATATGTAATATAACCAGAAATACTGTGAGCAAAGCTCACTAAATGATACCCCCTGCTCCCCCCTATGTGATGTTTTGCTATGGGAAACCCCAAAATTCATTTGAATTAAAATTTAAAATAGAAGGTGCACAATCATGGTGGATAACCTACGTCATGTTTTCGAAGGGTTTGCAAAATCTGATTTCTGTTCCAAATGATTAATATGGCATAAAAAGGGGTCTTGCCATTTATTAGTTTTTTATTTGCTTTAGGAGAACTTGAGATATTGTGTCTTAAAGTGGGCTTTGTTTACCTTTTTCGTGGGTTCCTTGTCCGTCAAATCATGTGACAATGACGTAGGTTATCCACCATGACAATAATCTGTGAAAGTTTCATTGAATTTCATTAAGAAATACTGACTAAAGTCAATAAAGTCAATAAAGAGTTAAATATAGGTCACAGTGACTTACTTTGCCTGGATGCTGACTTACTACCCCTGTTCATAAAAGTTTACATGATCCTACAACTTATAGTTGCTGAGATATGAACATTAAACTGAACCAGTCATTGAAGCATGAAATGTGGGTCCAAGTGACCTACCTTTGCCTGATTTCTGACTTACTACCCCAGATACATCTGCATACATATGAGGTTCTATGTGTACATTCCTTGGAGGAAGTTCACCAAGCTATCCGTGAACATGAGTTGTCAAAATCAACTAAATACATGTATATCACAGTTAAAAAAGAGAAGATGTATGGAAAGGAGGACTTTGGTAATTATAGCTTTTATTAGGGTATTTAAATTATATATAGAAGTGTTATCATTTATCAGCAAAAAGTTCCGGTTTTGGCAACTAAACCAGAAAAAAGACAAGATAGTACAGCGATTCATGTTGCCATACAAAAGCAGTGATAAGGTATCAATTTGATGACAGAAAAATAGACGCAATCAAGATTTCATTCCAAATCCATATAAAAAAAAAACATCTTCTGAAAGTGTTACTGCATCTGGAAAATTTGAGATAATGACACTTTTCCTGTTTTATAAAAAAACTAATTGCTCTTTTTTAGAACAAGAGAAAAGATGAAATATTTATTTATTACTTCTATGTAAATCAGATGTAATCGTCTCATATCTTCGGGTCTGACCACCCTCAGATATGAGAAGCTTACATCTAATACATACATGTAACAAAAAATGACCGGTCTAAAAAGAGAAAGTAGATACCATAGGGCAATAAAAAAAACGGACAACACCATAGTGAATAAGAAAAGCAACAGAAATACAGACAACTTAATAAAACACTTCACAGAAAACTAAGATTGAGCAGCATAAACCCTTTCATAAAAAAAAGTAGGGGTGGACAGGTACTCTGGGAGTGTAAGCAGTTCCTGCGGCACTAGTGGCACCTGTTGTGTTGCTTATGTATTCACATTTCTAATTTGGATATATTTCAGCAATGAATGTTATTTTACCTACAATCATTGCAATAGAAACCAAACAATATTGGTAGGTTTAAAAGATATAGATATATATTTACACCAAGATGTCGTTAAATGAAATTGGATATCCTGCATTTATCATGCTTTTCTATAACATATGGTCAAATCGCTGAAAGACCCCCCTCCTAAATTATGGAAAACTATCATTCTGCATTCACAATAATATCTTGGTGTAAATTAGATTCACCCAATCGGGCTTACGCGCTCATAGGTGTATCTAATACATATTGGTAAAGCCAAAAAGGTGCTCCAAATTGGTCAAATAACCATCTGAAGCTTAAATCCCAATTTTAAAATATTTAATGAATGTTATTTGATTACAACTTGTTATTGTGCATCAGTGACATGATGAAGCAGAAGATTTGATAAATATCAAATATCCGCTAATTCAATGTGTCTTGTTATTGAAGTTTGAATTGTCAAACGTAGATCTGTACGTTCCTGTGTCCCAAGCGTGACATGGAAATCCCCTTCTAACAAAAAATATACCTGGTTGTTTTTATGGGCAAAAGAAAAACGGAAAGTAAGTTAAATCGTCAGAAAAGTGTTGTTGCACTATAAATCCGTCAAAGTTTTGCATGAAATGCAATAAAATTAATCAAAGAAACGATTATTTCGACAGGGTTAGTAATGTTATATTGACAATAGACTACAATGGTAAAAATAACGCACGGGGTTTTCCGCGATATCGTCATCTGCGGAACATTTGATTGGTTCCTGTCATATTCATGCGCCGTCATATCTCGGCTGTTTCAAATAGTTCTAGTTTTGGTTTCGTATTCCGTTTTATGAGAAACATAGAATGGCAAGTTTGTAATGTCAAAATAACGTTAAACGTACGTAAATGTTTATTCCTTATTATTGACGTAAAGAGTTTATCCAGGGAGAAAAAATACTTTGTTTCATTTCAAAATTGCTATATATATGAAACTATTATAAATGTAAACATCACTATCATTCATGGATGAAAATGGAAGAAGAACTCGATGGTAAGTTTTGAGCAAAATGTCAAACTAATAACGACCTGGGCGTCAAACAAGGTATAACGACCAAACCATTCTGTCAAATTGACACTGTATTATATAATTTTTGCCAAAATAATATGCTTCGAATGATAAGAACTAACGAAAACAACGCATTCAAACACCCAAGTCAAACCGTTCGTTCACTTTTTACGGTAACATCGATATGACCGTTACTTGACCAATTTTATCAACCCAGTCAATATAACACCTAGGATGTAGATGATCTTTGTAGAGATATACTGCACCATTCTTTTCATTTAACTTCTATTTCAACTTACAGATAATAAAGGGGGAAAGTTAATATACATTTAAAAAGGGTGAAGTAATTTTCAGTGCTTTTTCACAGGGTGTTAATTGACAATTATATGCATAGTCAATATAACCATGGTCATTAAGAGAGTTAGTTGACACCTTAATGTTAGGGTCAATATACATGTAACTCCTACTCCCACAGTAGTCCTAAAGCTACTATTACTACTGAAATATGTTGACTTTGGCTTTTAGCCTACAAATCTCTTGTACAATAAAAAAAATTAAGCCTTTTAGTGAAATTGTAAGCATATTTCCTGCTTCTTTGAAATAGAGCATAAGTTGACGACTAAAGGATTCAAGTCAATATAACAATGGTCCTAAAGTTTATTTTAAGCACTCAACCTCCCCATACCCTTGAATTTGACAATAAAAACATGAATGTAGACACAATGCAAATCAATGTGAAGTGGTACTTATTTCCAATGCTGTTTTCAACATGGATAACATATATATATACAACATCATAAACATAAGAAGATGTGGTATTATTGCCAAAGAAATAACTCTCTACCTAAGACCTAAAGAAGTAAAAAAAAAACAATTATAGCCTATAAAGTCACGTTATGGCCTTCATCATGGAGCCTTGACTCACATTTTCATTCATTTCAATTCAAAATCATGTATAAAACTATTTTAACTTTATTTATTGCTTTTCAGATCTTTGAGATAAATCAACTGAGTATGAACAGTGGAATAGACAGCAGAATGAACTTTAAAAAAATGTTTTTAATTTGTTTAAATAAATGATTTATGGTTTGATTCTTGAATAGTGGTTTAATTATTAGTATTGTCATACAAGAGGGACGAAAGATACCAGAGGGACAGTCAAACTCATACATGTCATACATTAATGTGTTTTATACTTTACTTTCAAAAGTGTTGATTTAATAAGCTCTTGAAAAAAAATTGTTGAAAACAGTTGATCAATAAAGTCACCATCTGACATAGCCAAGAGTATCATAACTGTACATATTAAATGAGCAACCTTTGACCAAAGTACAAAGTCAGTTCAAGTGAGCCTATTTAACAATACTCCTTAATACCAACAGTAAACAATATGTTCCCCTAAATACTGTGAGTAACTCATTAAGTGTATGTTTACCATCAGGCTAAGCTAACTCTTGCAGTGCACCGGATAGTTTTATTGGGTTTGAGTTGTTATTTAAGGTTTGTTCTTTTCTTGTTATTTATCTTGATTTCTCCTCTCCCTTTTGGATTTGTGAATTAGTGCACCTTTAATTTTCTTGCATTCTATAGTTGTCACTTTGATCTGATAGATCTCAGATAGTTTTGGTTATGAGCTTGTGACTTCATTATTAGCTGAACAATAATGAACATGAACCCCTGCATGCATTCAAGAATTAAGTTTATATCGAAATAAACATAATGGATCAAACTCTTTGTGTTCAGATGTTACACCAGATTTCCTGTTTTTTTCCAGTAAGTTACTTGACACTGTGTCAATATAACAACCAAAAGACGGTAGTGTTGTGAGCAATATAAGCATTCAATCATAATTTGGTAAAATGAAAAATAACCATCAGTTACCTAGGCAATAGTAGAAAAAAAATCTTTAAAAAAAAGGATTTTGAAAAAGGTTAAATTTAAACACTATTTGTCAATATAACCTACATGTAAGATATGGTATACAAGATTTAATAGTCATCTTCTTCATTTAGAAGATTAAGCTGTATTGGATAAGTTTTCCCCTACTTAAAAAATCAGCTAGTGTTGCCCCCCTGTTTTTTGAGTGGCCTGTTTTAAAATTAAGGCAGAAAAACTATCAAAAAGGGTTATTGTCAAAATAACATACATTGAATTTGGATTTAATTTTGTCAACGAAGATCTGGGTTTACAACAACTACATAAAATATTTCATTTAAACTATAATAATTATGTTTACAAATATAATTGCTGTTCAAAAAACGTTTTACACAAGTTACTAGAAGAAAACTTTATTTTGGACATCTATAACATACTGATCTTGCTCAGAGCACTGACATTTCAGAACATCAGGGATATCTCTGTGAATTGGTCTATGATATAATGATGTTGAAAGATATTATGTGCAGCTAAGTATTGATACATTTCATTAATCCCATAAGAAACTATTTAAAACAAAAGATTGCACTATTGTCAATATAACTTACACAAAATATACAAGGAAGGTCAATTTTACAATAAAATGCTTCGCTGGGCGCAGCTTGATACGACCGCAGAGGTCGACCCCTGAACAGTTGGGGCAAGTATGGACACAACATTCAAGCTTGATACAGCTCTGAATTTGGATTGTGATTAAATATTTGACACAGCATAGGTTTCTGACACAGAAAGAATGTGGTCTAAGCACTTGAATTTTTTTAATTTACCTATTATGGTCCAATGTCCAAAATCAAAATACATGGTTAGATTCAGCATATCAAAAAAACCCATATATTTAATTTTTGTTGAAATCAAACAAAGTTTAATTTTGGACCCCAACTTGGACAAACTTGAAAACTGGGCCCATAATCAAAAATCTAAACACATGTTTAGATTCAGCATATCAAAGAACCCCAAGAATTCAATTTTTGTTGAAATCAAACAAAGTTTAATTTTGGACCCAAATTTGGACCAACTTGAAAACTGGGCCAAAAATCAAAAATCTAAATACATGTTTAGATTCAGCATATCAAAGAACCCCATATATTCAATTTTTGTTAAAATCAAACAAAGTTTAATTGTGGACCCCAACTTGGACCAACTTGAAAACTGGGCCCATAATAAAAAATCTAAACACATGTTTAGATTTAACATATCAAAGAACCCCATGAATTCAATTTTTGTTAAAATCAAACTAAGTTTAATTTTGGACCCTTTGGACCTTAATGTAGACCAATTTGAAAACTGGACCCAAAATTTAAAATCTAAATACACGGTTAGATTCGGCATAACAAATAAATAAATGTGGTCAAAGATTTTACAAATCTAATGCGCTATACTGTGCAATTAAAGATTACTTCTTGAAATTTTTCAATATTTGAAATTTGAAAAAAAATAATATTTGAAGAATAATTCTTTTTAATTTCTGAAATCTGAAATGAGAAAAAAATGACCCCCACAATTTCTTTTTACCCCCCCCCCCCCCCCCCCCACCCCCTTTGTTTCCCCAAAAAATTCTTTCCCTGAAGATATGGTCATTATCTCAATTCAAATTTCCAATGGAGTTTGCAGCCATAATTACCCATTTAAATTTACCATAGTGCTAACTTAATCTATTTTATAATAGAATTTAAAATATAGTGTCAAATCTTTCATATGGATTTTTTTGTAAAAAAAAAGATGCAACATTTGCAAATATTTTTACTGGTCTTCCTTTATAAATATGCATTTCTTTAAACATAATTTAAAAGCAGTGTAAGGGAAGTAACCAAAACGTTGTATTTGGATTACCTCCCTTACACTGTTTTAAATTATCTTAATTGTTCATTAACCATTACTTTATACATAATTTAAAAGCAGTGTAAGGGAGATAATTTCAATGATGTATTTGATTTATCTCCCTTACACTGCTTTAAAATATGTTTTGTACTAAAGTATTTGTCAATTAACCAGGACAACCTTGTTTTTCCCCCTTTTTTGCCCCTAATTCCAAAACTGTTTGAGCCATAACCCCCCAAAGCAAATCCTAACCATCCCTTTGTGGTATGTAAACTTGTAGTATAATTTCAGAGAGATCCATACATCGTTCCACAGTTATTGTCTGGAAACTAGAAAATGCTTATTTTTGGCCCCTTTTTGGCCCCTTATTCCTTAACTGTTGGTACCATAACCCCCAAAATCAATCCCCACCTTCCTTTTGTGGTATTGAACCTTATGGTAAAATTTCAAAGAGATCCATTCACTTAAACTAAAGTTAGAGTGCGAAAACCAATGTGTCTTCGGACGACGAATTTTTTGCGGTCGTATAAAAACATAGCAAGACCATGGGTTTCAAATAAATAGAGGTAGTAAGATACAGATGGTTGCTAACAAAATAATGTGAATTGATAGAGATATCAAAAACTTCAATTTTATATCCTAATGTCACACTTTCCAGACCACCTTTATGGCTTTACCCATATATAAAATTCTAACCATATAATTGAACAGATATATATCATGTTCACATATTTTTTACTTAATTGATTGATTGTTGGTTGCTTAACGTCCAGTGGCAAATATTTCATGCATGTTCAGGACGAGAACAAATTAATTAACATTAAATATAATAGGTAGGTCCTGTAATAGAGGCCGTCCGGGATGAAGGTCAGGGAAATTTAGACTGCCCAGGGGTGTGGAAATATTTGTTGTGAGCACTTGTCCCTGGGCAAGTTAAATTGTAAATTTTATGTCTGAGCTCTGACTGCTCTACCAGAGACCACATGACGTAGAATTTAACAATTATAGGTCACCGTAAAACTGTTTTGTATTACAATATAAATGATGTTTGTGATATTGTTTGTGAATAAATAAAAGGTGGTATGGGGTTAACATCAATCAGATAGAAACCCAAAAGCAAAACAACCAAAAGACATCTAGAGGGCAATGTTTTGTCCATTTCCCCAGACACCTGTTTAATTTTACTGTTTTCTTTCATCAGACAAGCTTGGTGTTTTGCAGAACATTGATTTTGGTGTCCCTTCTATCTATTAATTTGCCAACAAATAAGTAAGACTTTTGATCAGCAAGATGTAGGCGTTTCCTACAAATTGTGCAAAAATTTAATTTATTTTCAGAAGTTTCTCACTGAAGAGCCACGAGGTCTGGAATTCTCGCTTCTGTTTTTTTTTTTTTTTTTTCATATTCCTTGTCTTTCTCCACCTGTGTTTTCCGTTTTTTACTCGACTCGTCATTATTATTTTCATTCTTTTTGTCTTGATCACCAGGTCTTGGTGTTTTTATTAGGTATTTATCCATCTCGATAAGACCCATGCAATCATGAAAAATTATAATAACACTTCTGTGAGATGGCAAATAAAACCTAATCGACGATCCCGGGTCAATGGACAAAGATATTGCAATGTTTATGAGACCCGGGTTCGCATACTTAGGCCATAAAAAAGAATATGTTTGTTTGCCCTAACCCTACCTACCCAGAAAATAGCTGCCTACTCAAAATCTTTTATTGTCCTGATGTGAAAAAGTTTTTTTTAATCAGATCGGCATGAAGACTAACAAACATCTGACACTTCAATTTCTCTTTGAAGAAAAAAGAAAAGAAAATGCCTACCTACCTACCCACTGTCTCTACCTTTGGGTAGGGTTTGGGCAAACCAAAATATTTTTAAATGTGGCCTTATTTTTATTAATTTTGGTTATCGATCTATTTCCATTTTTTTTTTTAATACTTGTCATCATGAACATTGATGTTTTGATTTAAATATATGTTTTTCACGTGTTGATCATTGGTTTCTTTTACATAAAATAATACATCTTAATAAATTATGAAAATAATTCTATATTTTTGATTAAATGAATTTTGTCAACTGTAATTTTTTACTTGTCCACGGGCAACCCAGACAAAAACAAGAGTGCACACACTGAAATGTCTCGCCTTCTTTACTAACCATTGATTTTATGTTGATAGTCCTAAATATAAAGCTTTAGTACAAGTAACACATAAACTTAACATGATCCAAAAAAATGAGGTCAAGGTCAGATAAACCAAACGAGAAATACATGTACACCTTACAATCATTCAATAAACCAAACATAGTTGACCTATTGCTTATAGTTTCTAAGAAACAGTCTTAACCAAGAAAACTTAACATTGACCAATGAACCATGAAAATGAGGTCAAGGTCAGATGAACCATGCCAGGCAGACATGTACACCTAACAATCAATTTATGCATTAAATATAGTGGACCTATTGCTTATAGTATCTAAGAAACAAACTTAACCATGAAAACTTAACATTGACCAATGAACCATGAAAATGAGGTCAAGGTCAGATGATACCTGCCAGACAGACATATAATCCTTACAATCCTTCCATACAACAAATATAGTTGATATATTGCTTATAGTTGAAGAAAAACAGACCAAAACACAAAAACTTAACACTGAGAAATGAACCGTGAAAATGAGGTCAAGGTCAAATAAAACCTGCGAGACTGACATGTACATCATAAAATATTTCCATACACCAAATATAGTTGACCTATTGCATATAGTATTAGAAAAAAAGACCAAAACTCAAAAACTTAACTTTGACCACTGAACCATGAAAATGAGGTCAAGGTCAGATGACACCTACTAGTTGGACATGTACACCTTACAATTATTCCATATACCAAATATAGTAGACCTACTGCCTATAGTATCTGATATATGGTCTTGACCACGAAAACTTAACCTTGTTCACTGATCCATGAAATGAGGTCAAGGTCAAATGGAAATTGTCTGACGGACATTTTACTTGTCCACGGGCAACCCAGACAAAAACAAGAGTGCACACACTGAAATGTCTCGCCTTCTTTACTAACCATTGATTTTATGTTGATAGTCCTAAATATAAAGCTTTAGTACAAGTAACACATAAACTTAACATGATCCAAAAAAATGAGGTCAAGGTCAGATAAACCAAACGAGAAATACATGTACACCTTACAATCATTCAATAAACCAAACATAGTTGACCTATTGCTTATAGTTTCTAAGAAACAGTCTTAACCAAGAAAACTTAACATTGACCAATGAACCATGAAAATGAGGTCAAGGTCAGATGAACCATGCCAGGCAGACATGTACACCTAACAATCAATTTATGCATTAAATATAGTGGACCTATTGCTTATAGTATCTAAGAAACAAACTTAACCATGAAAACTTAACATTGACCAATGAACCATGAAAATGAGGTCAAGGTCAGATGATACCTGCCAGACAGACATATAATCCTTACAATCCTTCCATACAACAAATATAGTTGATATATTGCTTATAGTTGAAGAAAAACAGACCAAAACACAAAAACTTAACACTGAGAAATGAACCATGAAAATGAGGTCAAGGTCAAATAAAACCTGCGAGACTGACATGTACATCATAAAATATTTCCATACACCAAATATAGTTGACCTATTGCATATAGTATTAGAAAAAAAGACCAAAACTCAAAAACTTAACTTTGACCACTGAACCATGAAAATGAGGTCAAGGTCAGATGACACCTACTAGTTGGACATGTACACCTTACAATTATTCCATATACCAAATATAGTAGACCTACTGCCTATAGTATCTGATATATGGACTTGACCACGAAAACTTAACCTTGTTCACTGATCCATGAAATGAGGTCAAGGTCAAATGGAAATTGTCTGACGGGCATGAGGACCTTGCAAGGTACGCACATACTAAATATTGTTGTCCTATTACTCATAATAAGAAAGAAATTATTTTTAAGTAGTCACTGAACCATGAAAATGAGGTCAAGGACAATTGACGTATGACAGACAGTAACTTCGTAACATAAGGCATCTATATACAAAGTATGAAGCATCCAGGTCTTCTAGCTTCTAAAATATAAAGCATTTAAGAAGTTAGCTAACGTCGCCGCCGCCGGATCACTATCCCTATGTCGAGCTAGGCTCGTCAAAAATTACTTGTCTGGTTGTTCAAATGGACGAGTTGGGCGAGTCGGGCATAGCATTTCCACACCCCTGCTGCCACTGGAAAATGAGGGTATATTGGATAGGGACAGAAATTTTGCCTTGCAACAGGCCACCTACGGACCCCTCAGAGAGTTGTTAAAAGGGTTCTTAACGTGCAGAGAGCGTGGCACTCTCTCCACGAGGCATCAGATTTAACGTCCCCTTCTGACCGGAAGTGGCTGCATACTTGATACATCCCGCACAGCCAAATGGCCGCCCCACTTTGGCAAGGGTTTTACTGCCGGTCGGAAGAAGACCTGTAGTGACCATATTTCTATTCCCCATGCAGTCACCCTTGGGGCATTATTTGTTTAATTACACTGCATATCAATATGGATGATTAAGTTAAATATTTGATTTTATACCATAATTCTTTCACTAACTGTATTTAATAAAACACACAAATGATCAGGCATTGTGTGAAGGGTAAAAAGGCAAATACCATGGCAAAGAGGGTAAAAAAGACATATCCTTGTGCATATACCCAGGAAGTGATGGCAAACTAAAACATTATTATGACGACCTTGACACTTCATTGAATCAGCGTGCTAAAACCTATTATACGATCCCCACCTCACTGATTTTAATTTCTTGAAATGACTAAAATAAATGTAATTTGCATACAGTGGGGACTATCAGTGGGTTACAAATAAAACATTTTATAATTTTATTACTTTCCTATGGTCCATGTATGTTTATTTTAGGGCAACAACCATTTTCTTATCTGGGGGGGCCTGGGATTTTCATTGTGTTCATAATTTTTTTTTCAGAACCTTCCTCTGATAAAATATTTTTTTTCTTATGAGAAGGAAAGCAAAATTTTTTTCCCTATCATGTTTTTCACAAAACCATAAAAAAAATTTCAGCTACAGTGCAAAATCGAAATTTTTTTTCGGTCAGCTAGGCCATCAAAATATTTTTTTCAAAAAAATCCCAGCCCCTCCCCCCCCCAGATAAGAAAATGGTTGTTGCCTAAGCAAAATACAGGATGGACATTGTATTCGTTGACCAGATTTGAAAGCCATTTTTTATACTTCTCTGAATGTTAAACAAGTTCAATCTGGAGGCAAATTATGAAATAGTAATTTCAATATGGAAAAGTTTTTAAGGCTAAATAATTTAAAAAAACAAAAGAAACTAAATAAAAAAGCAAAACCAGAAACTGAATATAAAAAAGCCTTTGGTGCAGAACTTTTCCACACAGTGTAATATTCATGTTTTTATAAAATAAAAAAGTGACAATTATAGTAGAAGAGGCTGCTCAAAATCCAGCATTTGTACTAAGATTTATCCATAATCATTGAGGTAAGGAAGTCTAGATCTGGTTATGACATAAAAATAACTTTTGACTTGTCAGCTGTGGTAAAAATCTATTTGATACCCCTCTCCCAAGTTAATCAAAAGATAAGTTGACTGCTCCCTTATATAACTGAGACTACTATATGTTAATAGTAATTTAAATTGTCAAGTTACCAGTTATGGATAAAACTAACGTACATACATGTAAGTACATACATTTAGTAAGTGGACTTGGAATAATATCTTTTAATAATTATGTATGAAAAAGACGGTGAGTCCCAAAAGTAAGTCACTCTCCAAGCTGGCAAGTGGAATTTCAATTTGGTGAGTTGAAATGAAAAGCTGCTCGTCAATTTGGCGAGTAAGAAAAACAAAAGGTTTCACACACTGCATTTGTACAATCAATTCCAAGTAACTTCAATATAACATTTATTGAACCATACCATGATGTTTTATTCAGTTGGTGAAGTGTTTTAAATTGTTCATATGCCTCTTTTAATAGAGGAAAATTACTTCCTAAATTCTCTAATCGATACCAATACAATAGCAATGCTTTAATTATATTAAAATAAATTGGAAATTTAACATTTGTTGTTTTTTTGTGCACACCAAGTATAAATTTGTTAAATTTAATGTGAAGTTTCTCACCGGGTAAACCTGAATATAATTTTTCAAGAGATACATCTTCCTTCTTACATTTAGAGGAAAGAGAATTAAACATTCCCCATACTTCACTACCATATAATAAAATAGGTTTCACAGTGTGATCAAAAGCATGAATACTTGTTTTGATGTTAGGATTTAGAGATAAAAAATCTTTCCGCAATTGATAATAAGCTTTTAAGGATACTTGTACAGTTCACTTTGAGCATAACTAAATGAGCCAGATGAGCTTAAATATAAACCCAGGTACTTGTATTTTGAAACACATTCCAGGTTTATATTCTGGTATGTGTATTTACCTGTGACCCAACCTTGCAAGCCTACCAATGGGTCTCAACAAGTGAGAGAATCCACACCTGGAGGTGGGCTTCAGCTGGCCCCTAAACAATAATGTAAAATAGTTCAGCGAATTTTTTTTTCGTTATATTTATAAAATAATATTCTCAAAGTGAAATCAAAATTAGTAAAAGAACTGTATACAATGTAAGACAATATAGTCGTATATTATAACATGCATGAAAGAGTTATTTATGGTCTTTTCTGAGCCCTGCATTGAACAAGGGTTGGTCTTTGTTACTTGAATTGGACAGAAAATTTCTACAAACATAAAACAATGCATGCATAATCGGATCCTGTTCCTTATATTTAAGCCTTGTAATGTATGCAGCATTCTCAGCGATGGATTTCGTAAGACATTCCCGCTGCTTACTTCTGGAAACCTTGTTTACAACTACATGTACATTTTTTATCATTGTAATCATCCATTGTGGACTTTGAATGAAAAAAACTTTTCTCAAACATAGATCAAACACTGGTCATACTCCGTGATCAGACAAATCCTTTTTACTATTAAAATGGAAATAGAAGGCTATAACTGCAAACTGCTCATCAAATGAGGTCCATGCATTCTTGAAATAAAAGAGCCACAGTGACTGACCACATATTTTCATTAAATCGCTTTCATACTTCTAGAGTTGAGAATGGGAAATTATGTAAGGGTAGCAAATTCATTCATATTTCAAGCCAATCCTGAACAAAAATTTCTGCTATTTATATAGCTATACAAATTTGGGAAAAAATAGCAAGCCCTGTTTGAAAGTTACCAGCCGTGCATCCTCGGGCAGGCTGATAAATTTACCAACTCTGGTAGAGGGCATACTCCCCTCCCCTCTTTTGATCTGAAACAGTATCATTTTTAGCATAAAATGTCATAAAATCGTCCAAATTTGTTTTGCATCACTCCACTCGGCGTGAAAATCTACCAATTTTATAGGCAATTCATGGAATTACGCCCCTTTGAAAAAAGCTGAATCCATCATCCGCCCCAGCCTGGGACTGTAGTTATGGTCGATCGGCAGCTCCTGCTAAATTTTAGAGGCATTGCCCTTCCTAAATAAAAAACATGAATGGTAATGAAAAGTAAAACGTGATAAAATGTTGAAAAAAAAAGTACCTTGCTCCTCCAGATGCCGCCATCTTGTTCCGATTTTGAAGCATGCGCACTGGTGATATTGTGTTATAGCACGACCACAAAAATGGCGTTTAATAATATCGATGTACACACATAGTTCACACTTCCTCATAATAGACGGCGAGTGAGACTTGCTTATTTTTTCTTTTTATTTTATGTTTGATTGAAAATTAAAGCAATTTAGCGATAATCATACAATTTACATCTGAGGACGTCCTTAGTTGTGAGTGAAGTCCTCACTTACTGGTGTGTATACTTACACATGTCCTCATTGACATACGTGTACCAGAACACACACACACACACACACACACACACACACACACACACACACACACACACACACACATATATATATATATATATATATATATATATATATATATATATATATATCACTGAAGAGACATTAATTGTCGAAATCCGGATATGGTGTACAAATTTTTGCACCTCATGGTTGTGGTATACCATCTTTTCCACAAGTTTATTTTTTTCTGTTTTGTATTAAATTACTATTACGATCATTTTGTTATATCTGTGATCAATTTATTTGGCAATCGCCAATGGCAGTCAGCAGGGTTTAAGAACATCCGTTGTTCGACCTGTTAGTCAAATGCGTTTTGTTAAAATATACTTTTTCACTTTTTTGGTCTTTTGGAAAATGTTGTTTGTGCTGTATTTAGACCCCTTTAACAAGAAATTTGTTTTACATGCACACGTATAAAAATTGCGGTTTTTATCCAACGCAATCATAAGTATGAACGTTGTTTTCAATTTAGACTTGTTTATATTTTTTCGTTTGGGCTTGTATTATATTTTCCTTCGGGTTTATATGATCCGTTCATCCTATTTCGACTCTTTAAAATTCAAGAGTCTATCCTAAATTGAGGTAAATTATATGGCCTTCCAAATACCGTTTCGATCCCTAACATCACTGAAGAGACATTAATTGTCGAAATCCGGATATGGTGTACAAATGTTTGCACCTCATGGTTGTGGTATACCATCTTTTCCACAAGTTTATTTTTTTCTGTTTTGTATTAAATTACTATTACGATCATTTTGTTACATCTGTGATCAATTTATTTGGCAATCGCCAATGGCAGTCAGCAGGGTTTAAGAACATCCGTTGTTCGACCTGTTAGTCAAATGCGTTTTGTTAAAATATACTTTTTCACTTTTTTGGTCTTTTGGAAAATGTTGTTTGTGCTGTATTTAGACCCCTTTAACAAGAAATTTGTTTTACATGCACACGTATAAAAATTGCGGTTTTTATCCAACGCAATCATAGGTATGAACGTTGTTTTCAATTTAGACTTGTATATATATATATATATATATATATATATATATATATATAGGGTCTTTTGATATATCACTGAACTTAACTGAGATCCAAGTTCAATTTAACATTCTAAATTTTGACCTTTGCTGTAACTTCATGCTGTCTTTTCCATAAGCATGACGATATGTGACCTTGAAAAGGGTCAACCGGAGTTACCTTGTGTAAACCAGAAGAAGCCAGTTTTGAATTAATTTTATGTACAAGTACCTAGAAACCAATTATTTTTAAAATCAGTGTAAAGTAACCTATCATTTGAAACCGGAAGTGATATTCTGTAAACCGGAAGTAGCAAATCATCTCCTTTATTTCAAGTAAAAATATACAGAAACCAGATATATTTTAAATCACTGTAATGAAAGCTATGATATGACACCGGTAATGCAATTTTACACATTGGAAGTAACCTATTATCTCCAGCCTTTATTTCAAAGGGAAAACATAAGAACAATATATTTTTGATCTCAGTGAAAAACAAACTATCAGTTGTCACCGGAAGTGACTATTTTTAACCGGACGTAGCTGATCATGTCCCTTATTTCAAAGAAAAGAACTTAAAACTACATATGTTTGAAATATGAGCAAGATGAGCAATCTTCGGTTACTGTTTTTGTTTACAAAGGTAACTTTTTACAAATTTACATATCTGTACAAAAGTTCATTTAAACCTTAATTATTAAATTAAACCTTTTTAGATTAACTTCCGCCAAATTAAGATATAAGGTTAATGTTTTGGAGAGGCATTATCGCTGAAATTTAATGTAACAAGATGAATAAGTGTGAGGTCTTTATATGTGGTTTAACCCAACAAAATGTTGTACCAAGCCAGGTTATTTGAACCATGTATTGTTCGTTGTTGTTTGTCTTTGTTTGTACTTGTATTTTCTTGGAGATACTGTGTGTGCTAACCGTGTTCTGTTGTTTTTCCAGTAGTTTTAGTAATTTCTGTTATCCTTTACATGTGTTATTTGATTGTCGTTGACAGTTTCATGTAGAAATATTTCAAAATAGTACAATTATGTTTTAATATTACGTAAAAGCTCTTAGGTTGGTTTGCTCGACACAGCATTACCTATCATATTTTCTAGACTACATTATTTGAAGTTAACGTTTACTGCATACTTTATCATAACATGATTAGGTGACCTTTCACACCATATAATAACACATCAAGAGTGTATATTATACGTAGCAAGCCATGCGAACGATGCCGATTCCATATGAAACGATAGGTTGTTCTTTGCTTTAAATCTACGTTCCAAGTTCATTCAGAACGGCAACAAATAAATAGCAGGTTGAACTGTTAGCTCCTGCTCACTAACGATACTCTCGCTAAGTATTCGGTAAATAGAAGGTTGATGTGAGAATGGAGCATACGGTACAGCATGCTCACATGGAGCCTGATACATAATATCAAAGTGCCTTGATCCATATGCGAAAATGTGACGAAATTGTTATACATGGTCATTATGTGTAGGAATATATAGGAATTTGGTCAACAGGACGTTGATGATTGATAACTCTGACATTCCATCATAGAGTGAAGAATTGAACCAAATGTAGAAGTTCTTGAGAAAATGCGACGGACTTTCATGGGACGCACGAACTGTTGCACGAACAAACATACAGGGATAAAAGTAATGCATCTAAAAGGTCAAATTTGCAAAGTTGGTCGACCAGAAGTAAGAGATGGAAAGTTGGAGTGCCACTATTGAATATGGTGGTAATTGATTGTGACCCGCCCGAAATGGCAAAATCCAAGGTACTTTATGCTTATGGTTTACACCACGTGACCTGGGTCCTTTTGATTAAATTACTTCCCTTAGTTGTAAATCTAAAATATGTATTATATCAAATTTACGAATAACCCAGTCTTTTGCCGTCTTGGATCTGAAACTAACGCGTCCCAGAAAACTTCCTTTGGCGGATATTTACTAATATGTTGTGTAATTCCAAGGGAAAAAGCTAAATATTTGAATATTTACGAAATGGGAAGGATGAAATCATCATGTTTTTAAAAGAATTTGGCCGAAAACTTAAGAAAGCAGGTAAGATAAAAGATTTTTTACCTGAAAATTCAACCCTATATGTGAACTAATCATGAACTACCTCTTCTTGTATCTTTGTTTCTATTTTGAATTTTGCTTTTTCACGATTTTGCGTTATTTTATATAACTATTATACTACGGTCACTCTTCTGATTTTCAAATTGAAAAGGCCGAAAGTTTTCAAAGTAGACAATGTTCATTTGTACACGAACAAAAGACAAAAAAAAATGTGTAATTCACTATATGCGAAAAATTGTTGATTTGACTTATATATATTTGCATTTTTATTTCAGGGCATGAAAAATCCTATTGCAATATAGCTGTCGTCATTGATAAGGCAATATGGCCGCTATGTAAATTAGCAAAGTACCCCAAATTTTGCCTTATGAATAGTATAAGAGAGAAGAAACATAAATTTAATGCAGACCGGCCTGTCCATTTCAGAATTTGACATAAATCAGTACCATTGCATTTGAAAATATTGTTTATCATATATTACTTTGACGCAAGTTTAAAACCATGTAGTAAAACTGATTAAAACGTTTTTTCTTGCAAAATTAGAAAGTAATTTATTTCATGAGTAAAAGTAAGTATATTTTAGTTCATTATACGTAGGCATTGATGATTTTAAAGAATATATACTTTGTATTACCACGAAATTATGTCATAATGATACTATATCGAAATTAAGGGTTGCTACTAAGTTTCCCTTCTTGGAGAAGAAGAGCAGTGGCTTGGATGTTTACGAGACGTTAAGTTAAGAGGTAACATAAACGTTTTTACAAAAGCAACCAAATTATAGCAAAACAGTTTCGTTTACAAAATGTTATTATTGTCTTAAAAAAAGAACAAAGAAATAGCTTACTTGTTACAAAAGAGAAAAACACACAAGCGACGTAATTATATACTTAAAGTATCTTGCATTCATATATTAAAGTTATTTTTAAACTGGACATCGCAGGTCTAGAATACTGTAATAATTTGTTTTTCCTTCTCTATTTAGTTTCCTACACATACCTGATGACAATGTTATTGAACGAGGTATCCGTTCCATTCTTAACTACTACGTCGATTGACTTCGGCTTGCAATAAACAGCTTGAAGACCTAATGTAGATTTCACGCTGACATTCAAGCCTATATTCTGGTAGGAACAATTTTCGAAATTGAGCGATTCTAACATACACATGGAGCTTATGCTGATATCGTTTAAAAATGGTGGAATAAATTCAGCAACCTAAAATGAAAAGTAAACGTAGCCAATAAGAACTATCTACGCTTTGATTTTTATCGGTCGATTTTTCAGCAAGTCGATGTCATCTTCATGTAATATGAATGATCGTATATGTCGTGTATACATTAATAATACCGCACCTAAACAATACAAATTACAAACAAATACATACAGTAAGTTTTAATACAATACCAAGGTCTGTATCATCTTATGTCTAACAAAGTTCTGAATAAATGAAACAAAATCACCAGTCCTTCACCTTTCATTTGATACCTAAATCACCAAAATATATTCTGCATAGTTTGATATTTACAAAGTTTATCCGAATTATTTTTGAAAAGAATTCCGTTTAAACCAGTGATGGGAGCCGTCTAAAACTTGCAATGAATTTTTTTTATGGGCTCAGTGTTGAAGGCCTCACTGTGACTTTGAGATGAAGAACAGCAATAAAAGCGCTGTTCCTTTGCTTCTTTTGTTTTTTGCTGTGCACATATTGATTTTGTGGCATGGATGTATACCCGATATTCCTTCTTTTTTATTGAAGTTGTGAATAAATGAAACAAAACCTGTGAAATACTAGCAATAACAACAACAAAAAAAAAACAAAACCATTACTATCTGATTAACATCTAGAAATTGACAATGAGGGAGGTTGAGAACAAAACTTTACGACTTAAGAGATGCCTTCAGCATCCCAAGTGGAAACTTTCCATTTCTATCTAGCTATATTCCAGCAGTGCCTTCATATAGAGTTGATACGATATTCCAGAGCTTCCATTTTCCATCACCATTCTCTTGACAGAGGGTTGCTGCCTACAATGATGCAATTAAACAAAGGGTTCCAAGTGCTGAAGTTAAAATCATCCCTTTGAAAATTTTACAGACGACATCACAAGTTGATTGACCGTTATGGAATATATGTTTTACAGATGACGACAGATATATTCCTATTGTCGTAACAACAACCCCGAACTTTTTTCCTCGAATTTGACCTACCGAATTAAACTTATCATGTTGTGTTTTGAATACTGTTGTTTTTCGTTTGGTCGTTTTCTTTTTTTTTGGTATTTCGTTATCAGTGAATTTTTGACTTATGAGTTTGAATGTCCCTTTGGTATCTTTCGCCTCTCTTTTATCACTGGCGTTGTACTTACATGAGAAACATGACAGGTACCACATGTGGAACAGGATATACCTATTCTTCTGGAGCACATGAGATCACCCCGTTTTTTTTTTGTGAGGTTCGTGAAACTAAGTCCGTTGTTTTCTATGTTGTGTTTTGTATATTTTTGTTTGTCTTTTGGTCGTTTTTCGTTTTTGCCTTGTCATTGTAAGTTCGTCTGTCGACAAATGAGTTTAAACATCCCTTGGTATCTTTCGCCTCTCTTTTGTATGCTGCCAAAGAACCATTTTACTAAAACCCTGACAATTATTTGATTTCAAGAATCATTTCACCTATCCCGGGCATGTTTAATTCTTGCAATATTGGTTCCTATCTTTAAAATTGAAACTACCGACTCGATTTTCCCAAAGGTAAAAGAAATCTTTCTAAAAACAAATATTTTGTTTTATATATGATCTGATATGTCATGGACTAAAGCGTTTGAGGCTTTTTGTTTTTGTCTGTTACTTTCTGTTCCTCATTTTCCACTCTCAAGACCAATAAAAGCTAATACACATTTGATTATGAAGGCAACATGAATTTTTCAAACGGTAGATTAAAATATGAATAAAAAGATTAACAAGAGGCTCTCAAGAGAATCGCTCACCTGTAATTTTTTGCTTAAATCTTTCATCAATGATAATTTTTGCTTTTCAATATATATTAATGAGTGGCTTAAAAATGCCATTTAAATGTTCTTTGTATCTGTCATATTTTCTTCAAAAGCAAAATAATGCATTTTACCCCTATGTTCCATTTTAGCTATAGTGGCTATGTCCCCTTATCCCAGGAACAGATTACCTTAGCCGTATTTGGCACAACTTTCGGAATTTTGGGTCCTCAATGCTCTTCAACTTTGTACTTGTTTGGCTTTATAACTATTTTTATCTGAGCGTCACTGATGAGTCTTATGTAGACGAAACACGCGTCTGGCGTATTAAATTATAATCCTGGTACCTTTGATAACTATTTACACCACTGGGTCGATGCCGCTGCTGGTGGACGTTTCGTCCCCGAGGGTATCACCAGCCCAGTAGTCAGCACTTCGGTGTTGACATGAATATCAATTATATGGTCATTTTTATAAATTTCCTGTTGCAAAGCTTTGAATTTTTCGGAAAACTAAGGATTTTCTTATCCCAGGAATAGATTACCTTAGCCGTATTTGGCACAACTTTTTGGAATTTTGGGTCCTCAATGCTCTTCAACTTTGTACTTATTTGGCTTTATAACTATTTTGATCTGAGCGTCACTGATGAGTCTTATGTAGACGAAACGCGCGTCTGGTGTATTAAATTATAATCCTGGTACCTTTGATAACTATTTCTTAACATACAAGGAAATAAAATACAAAATTTATACTAGATACTCTGAAACTCATTCAGTTTAAGTTTAGTTTAATTTGGTTCAGTAGTTTCAGAGGAGGAGAAGATTTTTTAAAGTTAGAAAACATGATAAACAAATTGTGTAAAACTGTCCTTAAAGGGCAATAACTCCTTAAGGGGTCAATTGAAAATTTTTGTCGTATTAACTTATTTGTTGATCTTACTTTGTTGAACATTTTTGCTGTTTACAGTTTATCTTTATTTATAATAATATTCAAGATAATAACCAAAAAACTGCAAAATTTTCTTAAAATTACCAATTTAGTGGCAGCAACCCAACAATGGGTTATTAGATTCATCTGAAAATTTCAGGGCTGATAGAACTTCACCTAATGAACACTTTTACCCCACGTCAGAAGATTTGCTCTAAAGGCTTTAGTTTTTGAGATATAAGCCAAAAACTGCATTTTACCCCTATGTTCTATTTTTAGCCATGGCAGCCATGTTTTTTGACTAAACAGAAAATAAAACACAAACTTTTTTTTAGATATCCTAAGGATCATTCAGCTTAAGTTTGGTTGGAATTGGTTCAGCAGTTTCAGAGGAGAAGATGTTTGAAATAGTTTACACCGGACGGACGACGACGACGACGGGCGACGACGGACGCCAAGTCATGGCAAAAGCTCACATTTCCTTTGGAAAGGTGAGCTTAAAATGGCCCTGAACTTAAACTGATTGAAACTTATGTAACGCCCAGTGATAAGTATTTCATTCATAACCCGGGACAAAAATAAATTAAATGATTAATGCGAAAGGAAGGGTTTGTCGGAACAACTGTCGACAGATTTGAACTGTCAATGAATACAATAGCAAAACAATGTGTTAGATAGGGACAGAAATGTGCTTATAACAGGCCACCGATGGACCCTTAAAGAGTAATGACATGTTTTTGAACATGGTCAACGATACCTTAAAATCGAATCTAAATTGAAATACATAAAAGATGGAAACATTGAAATCATTAAAAATCTTTTATTATAAAAAGTTGAAAATGTAGTTATTGTAGACTAAGGTTTGTTGTGAAAATCTCTGTCGTACATGTATCAAATGATTTTCTTATTTGAATCTTATTCATGCAATACATGGGTTTATTTATAAGCCAAAATAATTCTACCTGTTAGTACATCAAAATAATAATTTAACTGCCTCGACAGAATAATAAAACAGGGTCAATATAAATGCGTTTGCAAAGATTATTGAAAACAATGTGATTGCCTCTGAAAAATAACCTTTCAGTGTTTTATTATATTACTGTTTTTCAAATATCTATCTGCATGGAAAGCTTTCTTCCCAAATGATAGAGCAGAAAAAATATATGGCTCTCCAAATTCACATCGTTTTGAAACGTTTTGCAATAATTACTTAATTATTTTTTTTGGTTTAAATTACATGTATTTATCTATCATTATTGATTTCCCCCCTTTTATTTACTTCGCATGGATGTTGCAAACTTACCATATATTTCAAAACCTTTTCCTGCAGAACTTGATTATCAGGGTTTTTTACTGATATTCTAACTGTCCTGAAATATTAGATACGGGATCACATTATTGAAGTTTGTTTATTCATCATAATATTAATTGGTCTGAGTTACATTTGTGTTTTTCTAAATAAAAAGTAAATATCATTACATACCATGCAGCAGCAGCACCAAAACTATATACAGTATCCTTTCAATAGGGTACTACGTTTCTTTTGATTGCTTCTAATGTATTACACTATGAAACAATATACAACTATTGTCAAAGATAGGCGAAAGATACCAAATTGACATTCAAACTCATAAATCGAAAATCAACAGACAATGTCATAGCAAATAAAAAAGAAAAAGACCTAAAGACAAACAACAGTACACAAAACCCAACATAGAAAACTAAAAGCAGAGCAACACGAACCCCACCAAAAATACATTAGTACTGTTTATACATCAAACTCAGGTGTATTGTGTCATTGTCTCCTTTTACATATATTTCGTTACCATAGGTCATATGTGTGAAAAATTGAGAACCGAAGGGCTTGATCAATATATTTTTTATATGTTTTGGGATTCAGTTTAAGTGTTGTGTACATGTGTAATTTGAATGTGTAGCTTTTATGTTTTTTTCTTATAGCTATGCTTATTCTTTGAGTTAACTTAGAATACTTTTTCGATTGGTTCTGGATGTCAAATTGATTCATGTTTAGATGATATATTTGTACTTTTTAGTAGCGTAATGATAAAGTATCTCGGAAGTTTTAACCGACAACATTAACCATGGCATAGAGGTTGGAGCATATCAAGCACTATATAATTCCTGTGGCCTAGTTTACATTAGAAGCAGATTAGGTAAACTGTAAACACATGTCTATATAATACTTTCAAATTAACAATGGCACAAAACGTAATTGTATTATAACGTGATAAACAAATGCAAATATAAAAACTTTATTAAAAAACAAAAGTACAAGAAATCGATATGAATTACCTACGAGTTACACTCTAATAAAAGGAAGCTATTTGTAAGATATAACATCAATGATTTTGTATGTCTTTTTGTCGTTGTTGTTGCTATAAATAAAGACAACAGCAGTATACCGCTATTCAATAGCCATAAGTCGATTAAGCAAAAACAAATCTGGGTAACAAACTAAAACCGAGGGAAATAAATCAAATATAAGAGGAAAACAACGGCACAACAGAAACACTGAACTACAACAAAAGCAAACGCCAACATACATAGAAACGGGCTGTCTGATAACAACTGTCGTATTCCTGACTTGGTACAGGACATTTTAAGAAAAACATGGTAGATCGAACCTGGTTTTATGGCTAGCCAAATCTCCCGCTAACCATGGCATATAATTTGGAGCATATCAAGCACTATATAATTCCTGTAGCCTAGTTTACATTAGAAGCAGATTAGGTGAACTGTAAACACATGTCTATATAATACTAATTTAAGAGCGTTTCCATCTGTAAATATGCCATGGGATTTGCTTGTATTGTTGTTTTGTTTTTATTTGAATATTGAACTCTAAATAAAAAATCATAAGCTGGCATTTACACTTACATTACAGATTTGATATTTCCGCCTCTTATTGCAAATGTTATTATTTCTGAATGTCCACTTGGAATCAACAAATGTTGAGTTTTCTGATACGTGAGGTATGACAAGTCATCGAC